>NW_022196905.1:113228219-113237314 GCF_008632895.1 Mastomys coucha
TGTGTGTGTGTGTGTGTGTGTGTGTTGTGATGGAGACCTCCAAGAAGGTGCTCAAGGCACACAGCTACTACCAAGATTCCCCCTCTCAATGGTCTGGGAGGGGAGCTCATTTTTGGAGATTGTTTGCTTTGTTTGTTTCATGCTTGTCTTACTTACACTGTGAATAATTGTAAATACATATATTTTTAAATAGCTGGAAATGGCTGCTTGTCCCCTTGACCATTCTTAGGCCTTCCCATATCTCCACCTTCCATCTTTTTCCCTCTCCCTTTCAAAATAATAGCGACAGACTCAGAAACACTCATCACGTGCCCGGGCTGTGGCATTTGCTTTAAAGACAATTCATCTATCCTCATATGGGCACGGCAAGCAAGCTGTCTTTAACCCCATCTTACAGGTGTACACACGGAAGCCCTTTTGGCAGGTCTCCTGACCATGTTCACGTACTTAGTACAGATGTCTTAAAACTCAAATTATGTGTTCAAACCAAATAATTACAAGCGAAGTCTCCTCGAGCTCCCCATTGCTTCTTTTCCTCCCGTTGCTCCAACCTCTCTGCCCCATCTCCACCCCATCTCCCGCCACTCACAACTGAAGCAACGAAAGAAAATTCTGGAAACTGAAAAGCCAAGCCCAGATCCATGTGGGCCAACGGCCCTACTAAAAAGTCCACCAGAAAGCCAAAGGCGAGAAGTGCGGAGATGCACAGTGGATTGAAAGGTGGGAGTGATGCAGCCGGCTGAGTCAAACACATCAGTCCTCGGTTGTTTACAGGAAGTCCTCGGATGGATCCCACACGGGCTACCTGTCCATTTCTCCAGCTTTCCTTACAGTTCCCATAAATCCTGGCAGGTCGTCCTTCCACGTCCAGTGCTAAACCCTGATTGGGGTGAGTTTGGCTTTGGAAAACTTCTTGCTTAAGATCCGGGTGTGGAGCCAAGATTCCTGCAGGGAGCCCCGAGGCACAGGCTCGAAACTCTCACTAAATTTCCTCTTATCTCAGAATTTCGCTTCTGCAGGTGATGCCTTCAAACTTCAAGTGCCTCCCTTTGCTGCCTCAGCAGCACCCCAGGAAAATGCTAGCAATCTCGTTTTATTTTATTTTATTTTATTTTATTTTATTTTATTTTATTTTATTTTATTTTATTTTGCAGAGGGAAGCGAGTAGCCCAAGGCACTGAGCTTCCAGGGTGCCCAGTGTGCATTGGTTTCTTATGTATTTCTTTATTGCAAAATTAAAATTATTTTATAAAGGTCTGCTCCATCTCCAGCCCAGCTCCTCATCCCCAGTCCCCAATTTACTTCTTCCAAGGTCACTTCCTTGATAGCTCCTTTGGGGTGCATTTTCTGGATCTGATCAGGGGTCACCTCATCTTCTTTGAACCCGGTAGTTTCAGATTTATTGTGTAGTCAAGGCTTGTAGTGTGAGTACCATCAGGCAGCACCACACATCCATCCCTCTAGTTTAGTTCTGTGATCCTGGTGAGGGTTTCTACCTTTCTGCCTTGTTTTTCATTCTGTAAAATTGGCTTTTTTTCTTAGTACTCCCCTTAAAGTTTTACTTGGAAGATTTCAAGCAAGCAGGGTTTTACCTAGCCCAGAAAAAGACACCCGATAACCCTTAGCTGCTTTAAGAGTCTAGCCTCCCTATGTTGCTTTCCAGCCCCCCTGGTAAGAAGTGGGTACCAGTGTTACTGAGAAATAACCAAGGAAGCAGGCTTCCTTTATCAGCAGAGATGTCTCAGAATGTGCACTGTTGGGAAACAGGTTAGGGTTCTACTCTCTCACCCTGCCTCCCTGCACACAGAAAGGTTGGGGGTGGCTTTGTGCTGGACCATAGACCTCAAACTCCTGCTGGTGATCCATTCTGTATGTGCCACCCGAGCAGCTAGAACAAGTACCCAAACTTGAGCATCTTGTGTGTGGGTAGACTTCAGTAAAAAAGAAGGGGCAGCAGACACAGCTCAGAGGTCAAGAGTACCCACTGCCCTTGCAGTATTCACTTTCCAGGATCCACATGACAGATCCCAACTGCCTGTTATTCCAGTTCCAGGGGATTCAATGAATCCTTCTTGGCTCCCTGGTGCCAGGCACTCACACTCATTTAAAAAAAAAATAAAAATACATATTTTACATTTTTTTTAAAGAAGAGAAGTTTACATTAAGCTCGAGAATGTGTGTGGTTACATTTAAAAAGTTGATGATATTCATCTGCAAATGTAATGCTGCCCCATGGACTATAATCAGTCCATGTTTTAAATGAGTATTTGGACATAGAAGTGTCTTCCTTGAGGGTCTGAAGAGATGGCTTAGCAGTTAAGAGCACTAGGTGCATTTCCAAAGAACTGGAGTCCAATTCCCAGCACCCACATGGCAGCTCACAACTGTCTATAACCCCAGTTCCAGGGAATGTGACACCCTTGCCTGCCTGTACATGCAGACAAAACAGCAATGCACATTAAAAAAAATCATTAATAAAAGAAGCACATTCCATTTTTCCCTAGCACCATGTACTTTACCAGATTTTGTTAACATTGCGTAGAACAAAGATGAGACCATTGTGTGATAAGCCCTCCTGGAATTCTTCCATGATCCAGTTGGTGAGTTCTCCTAGCTGACTCCTACATCTGCAGGGTGGGGTGGGGCTCTTCCCTCCAGGTAGACCAGATGGACAGAGCAAATGATTTAGTAGTTCTTTGTAAGTCACCACATAGTTGGATAGTACACAACGCTCTTTTGTATGTGGTAATTAGCAACTAAAATTGCTCCTTCCTCTAAAATAAAAAATGAAGAGACTACAAGTATGCCTCTCGTAGCAACATTAACACAAACTCTGAGGACTCTTTTTTTAATGCCAAAAAAATGTTTGAAAATGGAAAAGTACACAGATTCACATATCACATACCTAAATTCTTGCATCCAGACAGAAAAAAAAAGCACAATGTATGTTCAAATATGCTTTTTAAATTTAGTCATTTATTTATACTGTGTGTGTGTGTTAGTGTGTGTGTGTGTGTGTGTGTGTGTGTGTGTGTGTGTGTGTGAGAGAGAGAGAGAGAGAGAGAGAGAGAGAGAGAGAGAGAGAGAGAGAGAACATGTATATGGAGGTCAAAGGACAGCTCCAAGAAATCTGGTCTCTTTCTACCATGTAGGTCCCAGGGATTGAACTCAGACTGTTAGGGTTGGTGGCAAGCACCCTTACTGGATGAGCCTTCTCATAGGTCCCCTTCACTGTGTTTCCAATGCCAGTATTGGCATGTGTTCACTTGAGCAGCCCCCACCTTGCTGGGTCTAGGTGTTTTCCCCTGTAGAATGGGAGCATGCAGGCTAAAGCTGGTAATGACCAACTGACCAAAACAGAGAGGGAGGAGGCTTCACCCTGAGTTGTTCTATGGAGTACACAGAGAAAGACCATCTCTGGCGCATTATGCTGGGACACTGTGAACTGACTTTAGTCAATGGTAACACACCCCAGCCTTTTGTACCAAGACAAGTGATTCTTCGCTATTGCCTATTTCACAGACTCAAAATAAGCAGTAGGCTCTTTGGTTATTTTCTTCCTGTCGATGCCCAGGAGGAGAGAAAAAGGAACAGAGACTTGAACTGCATGACTGGACTCTTCTGGAGTTGACCTGACAACTGGCTACAGGTGCCTAGGAAGTTTGGGCTATCTCTGGAAGTCTTAAAGGAAAAATATCAATAGTTTCCTGCCTTGCAAAAGCAGTCTGTAAGGAAGAAACATGCAGGATGTGGGTGGAGGGAAGAGTCTGGGTGAATTCCTCCTAAATTACATAAAAGACAAGACCTTGGGACCAAAGGCTAGTGGTGTGGTTCAGTGGTCAAGCCCATGCCCCATGCGCACATAGCTCTGGATTCAATCCCTAGAACACACACACACACACACACACACACACACACACACACACACACTAAAATAATAATGATTTATAAGACAAGCTAAAATAAAATTCCACTTTCAAGGCATTGTTTTCAGTCTGTTTAACTTCTCCAGACAGGCGGTCTCTACTTTCCTGTTGCAGAGGGTGCAGAGGTACCCAAAGCATCTCAGGAGACTTTATCTTAGCTTTTGAAACCAGTTGACTCTAGTTGGGGGCAGGGCACATACTCTGCTGGTGTTAATGGAATTTTATTCCTTGCTGTGCCAACTTCTGGGGGTGCGAAGCCCTGAAAATTGGAGGGCTTTGTTTTCCTCTATAAACGGATGTGGGTCAAAGAACGAAACAAAGAAAAGAAACACTATGCAGACAGTTGTTTTTGCAAACAGCTGGCTCCAACCTCCAAAGCAATTAGCTGTTTTCTGAATAATTCACTCAGGACTGGCTTCAGTGTCTTTCTTTTCGTCTATTGGCCACTAAGGCCAAGATAGTAAAACCCCAACTAAGCTGTGTTTAGAATTTCTTTAATCAGTTATCAGCTTCTTTTATGTCAAAAATAGCTTGCTGGTAGCTCCAGTCAAGCCAACTGGCTTCTCTTCAAACTGGTTTGTCTGAGGCTAGGGTTCCACAGGAAATGCTCAGCTCTTACTCCTCGATGGGACCCCATTGATGTCAGCTGGAGTCCGGCCATTTTCTTGGGCTAATAAAGCCCCCAGAATCCATGCTGAAGACCTGATGAAAGATGCTGGCTGCTTTCGGTGGCAACGGAACAATACAACATGTCCTGGGGGGAGGGAGAGAGGGCTAGTGATTCAAACCTGCTTCCAGACAAGTCCTAAGGGTATAATGGTGGTTTGCATTTGCAGAGCTGTAGGGATGGGGTTATTTGGGGTGTGGATAATGAGAAAACGTGGGGAATGATAAAGACAAGAGGAACAGTGTATGTTGCACTATAAATGATAGAAGTATACTTTGAGCAGAAGTGCGAGGTTTTTGTTTGTTTGTTTTTGAGAAGGGGGTTTTCTATGTAACAGCCCTGGCACTCAAGTATATACAGATAAAATACAGTGTGAGATGTGC
Source organism: Mastomys coucha (assembly GCF_008632895.1). Lineage (NCBI taxonomy): Eukaryota > Metazoa > Chordata > Mammalia > Rodentia > Muridae > Mastomys > Mastomys coucha. The sequence goes on from NW_022196905.1 coordinate 113,233,196, forward strand.
TGATGTCAAGGTGTCCCAAGACAAACTGTGATGGTTTCCTTGAGCATTCGTATGCATTTCTATGTCAGAGAAACCACTGTCTTCAGAGCCCAATCAACAGTGAACTCTATTTGTGATTTTTGAGCACTATTTAGTCTTTTCTTTTTCTTTTTTCTTTTTCTTAGGCATGGCCCAGGCTAACTTTGGGCTTTGTATGTAGCCTAGGTTAACCTTGAACTCTTTCTTGTCTCCAGTTCCTAGGTGCTGAGGCTATAGGTGTGCGTCATGACACCTACACTTCACTCTGACTTAGTTTTTAATTCATTTTTCTGAAACTGAACATCTATTTTGGATCCCTCTGAAGCCACGTTTCACTTAGCAGCTCATCCCCACCCCAACGGTGAGTGTGTGTATAATATATACATATGTATATACTATATGTTATATACATATGTATATATTACACACATATACATATGTATATATATCATACACATATATACATATGTATATATTATACACACACATATATTACATTTCTAATGAGATAGATACAAAGTAAAATACTGTTAACATCTTCTCTGAACATTTATCTGATTATAGCTGAAATCCTATGGGACACCTGAAGGCCATGATTTAAGAACACAGGGCTGACTCTGATGAGACCTGACTGAAACCTTGGTCTCCATAACAACATTTTGACTATGTCCAGGTGATCTCATTAACTTGTGTTAGCTACAGTAAGTGGAGGTGATACCGCCGTGATGGAATTATAAGATTTAAAAGAAATATGGCCATGTCAAGCTCTGTAAGGTCCCTGGAAGGTAAAAATTGCTTCTGAGCTGAGTGTGGGGTGGCTCAGCTGTAGGCAGTCTGCCTGGAATCCCCCAGTGAGGGGCTGGGAGCACAGGCTCAGTGTGAGCAAAGCCCTGGTCTCTATCCCCAGTGCTCCCAGTGATGAGTAAACAGACCCTGAGGATTGTAAGAAACACATAGAGCCAGCATCCCCAGGAGGGCCTGAACCTGCGCATGCGCATGAATGGTGGTCAGTCCCATACACATGTGATCAGTATGTACTTAGATATAAGTCTCAGACTGTGACAGAGACCATGGAGGTGACAACAGGGCCTGGGCAGAAGCAGCAGCGCCAGCGTCATTCGGGTGAGCTCACAGAAATTCTGTCACCTGGGACTATGAACACACCTCCCACCATCGTCGCACTAACTCCCAACCCGAATGCAGTCAGTTTTTCATAAAACAAAATGCGTTCTAAAGAGCTTCTGGTCCGTGTTCATGGTGCAAGATGTGGTGAATGTTGTCAGGCGGTTCTAATGGGAAACAAGTGCTCATCTATGAATCTGTTCTCCCCCACTGTCTCTTGGAAAATGTCATTATTCCCAGTATGGCCAGCGAGTGTCCACCCAAACCTTTCATTTTGTCACTAGGAGGTTATTTATAAGGTTTAATTAGCCACACACACATGTCTTGATCATTATTTCACAGCAGTCTTTTTGTTTTGTTTTGTTTTTTTGTTTTTTGTTTTTTGTTTTTTGGGTTTTTTTGTTTTGTTTTTTAGAGACAGGGTTTCTCTGTATAACCCTGGCTGTCCTGCAACTCACTCTGTAGACCAGGCTGGCCTCGAACTCAGAAATCCACCTGTCTCTGCCTCCCAAGTGTTGGGATTAAAGGCATGCGCCTCAACTGCCATGCTCACAGCAGTCTTTATACACAGCTTCCCCCAAAGCTATGGATGCTGCCAACAGGGTACGGGAGATGGAGCCACTACATGCTCTTTGTGTAAGAAGATGGACAATGGTCCTCTTACTGTGGACCTATCACTTCCTAGTAGCCATGATGCTGCCACTCCCCAAGGGAGGGGATTTTACAGAAGCTGGTAAGAGAGGCAACTTCAGAGCCAGAGAGTCTGGTTTTGTGTTGGTGGGATCATCAAGCGGACCGGGCTTTACTGAACTTTGTACACATACTTCCTGAAGCAAATAGCGGTCATTTGGTATCACGCTGGCAGTATTCAGCAAGACTGACTTCATTTAGCTCTCAGAACTCCGACTGACTTACATTTAAAAAGGGTAACATATTGGGGCTGGGCTTGTAGTTCAGTGGGTAGAGCACCTGCTTAGTATAAACAAAACCCAGAGAGATATTAAACTGGGTGTGTGTGGGGTGCCTGTAATTCCAGCACTGGGTTCAAGGTCAGCCTAGAGTACATAGGAACCTACGTGGATAAAAAGGAGAGAGAGAGAGAGAGAGAAAGAGAGAGAGAGAGAGAAAGAGAGAGAGAGAGAGAACCAGTGAGATGGTTCAGTTGGTAAAAGCAGGGGGTTCACCTTTCTTACTAGCTGAGTTCAATTTCCAGAACTAGCATGTAGAAGAAGATAATGGAGTCCTAAGGGTTGTCCATATACTCACTAAGGCACAAGGACACACACACACAAACACATACACACATCACATACATACATACATATAATACACAGTAATAATAAAATTAAAATTTAAAAAAAGAGCAAAGGCATTTGTCATCTGAAGACATAAGCCTGACAACCTGAGTTCAATCCTCAGAACCCACTCATAAATGGATGATCAGGACAGGACTCTAAATTAACTGTCTTCTGGCCCACGAATGGCACCATGAAACTCCCCCCCCCACATTATATGCACACTCAGTAATAACAAATAAAAATTTAAATACCTATATGATGCTTATAATTTTTCAAATTTGTTTTTATGTGTACGTGTATCTATGTGTGAGTGTAGTGCCAGCAGAGGCCAGAAGAGGGCGCTGGCTCTCTGGAGCTTCTGGAGTTACAGATGATTGTGAGCTGCCCAGGTGGATGCTGGGAATTTAATCTGAAAGAGTAGCCGGGGCTCTTAACTGCTGAGTCAGCTCTTCATGGCCATACATACAGTTTTTAAATGAAGCACATAAACAATACATTGTTTCTCTCCTTTCTGATGACACGGGCTGCTATTTACTGAGAATTAGGATGGCATTTTCCCAACTCCCAGCACAGTCACCTGGTCAGACATCTTCCTGTCCTTCGGTCTTTTACAGAAACCAGTTTGCATTTCATTGCTGTGGATTTTCCCATCTACAGTTTATCAATATTGTCGTTCTACACTGGTAGAAGATAATCTCCTTAGCTTTGACAAATTGGAAGAATACAGTTGAACTGTTCTGTAAAATATCTAGAGATTTGAGTTTGTACAACATTACTATGTAAATTTGTATTTATTTGTTTGTTTGTTTACAATTTAGTTATCTATCTATCTATCTATCTATCTATCTATCTATCTATCTATCTACCTACCTATCTACTGAGACAGAATTACCTTATATAGCCACTTCAGTCTGGTCTCCCATCCATGTGATCCTCCTGCCTCCGCAGTTTGAACTGATAGGGTTCACTTGGGTTCTCTCCAGTCAGGTGCAGTTCCATGAGTCTGCTTCCAGTTACCTGAAAGGACATGTTCAGGAAGATAGCCTTCCTCAAGAAACAGAGATGTGCTGGTCTCCCTTCATCTCTTTATGTTCAGCACATGCCCAGTATTTCAGAGTGGGACTGGCGTAAAGATCTGCCATGCACCTGACTTTTTATTCACAAGTGCCTTTATCCACACTGAGTGGTGGAGTTCTGAAGGAATCGTTTATTGAGCTGATAGCATGCTGCTCTTCCAGAGGGCCCATGTTGGGTGGCTCACCTGTCCCGCCAGCTCTAGGGGGATCTTATGCCTCTTGTTTCTGAGGGCTCCTGTAATCATATACACAAGCCACATAAATAAAAAATGATAGGAAATCTAGAAATATTATGAAGCTGGTTTTATCTGCTGAGCCTCCAGCATTTCCTCTCATGGATGGAGGCAACGACAGGTTGTAGTGACTTTAAATTTGAGTTAGAATGAGGTAGAAATTTGAAAAAGGACCTGATAGAGCCTTGAGGGGTCTGTATCTCAAGTATGCTTTTATACATATATTTTCTACATATATACATGCATATGTACACACAAGTGTATATCCTTTTTTCCTCTTTTCTTTCTTTCTTTTTCTTTTTTCTTTTCTTTCTTCCTTTCTTTTTCTTTTCTTTTCTTTTCTTTTCTTTTTTTTTTTTTTTGAGATAGGGT
>NW_022196905.1:113237351-113269473 GCF_008632895.1 Mastomys coucha
GATAGGGTTTCTCTATGTAATAGCCCTGACTGTCCTCAAATTTACTCTGAAGCCACCAGGCTGGCTTCAACCTCAGAGATCCGCCTACTCCCTCCTCCCAAGTGCTGAGATTAAAAGCATGCACCCCCACCACCTGGCTACATATATATATATTCTTGATTCCACACAGCCAGCTCCCACTTTATAATATAAGCTGCTTTTAATTTGCTTTTCTTTTGGTCCGTGCTGAGGACTGAACACAGAGCCTCACACATGTTGAATGTGGACTCAGAAAGGAGCTGCCCCCAGCTAATGGAAGACATGTGAGGTGAGGCAGAGTCTTCATTTGCTTCAGTCTCTGCTCTAACTTCAGTGCCAATAGGTCCAGGTATGCTGTGGTCAGTACTGAATTCAACTATGTATCCCTGCTTGGTAGCCTAGAGGCTGATTTTTGGAATGAGATGAGATCAGAGAATTAAATTAATTCTGTGTGTATATAGTTCAGATCCACATCTGCTAAATTTCTTGTGCATGTGTGTGTGCATGTGTGCATGGATGCATGTATATATGTGTGTGCATGTGTGTATATGTATGTGAATTCATGTGTATGCGTGAATGTGTGTGCATGTGTGTGCATGCATTTGTGTGCACATGTATATCTGTGTGCATGTATATGTGTGTATGCATGTGTGTGCATATGTGTTCTTGTGTATGTGTATGTGCATGTATGCGTGTGTGCAAGCATGGGTGTGTGTAAGTGGTGTTGTTCATCTCCTCTTTTACTGAGATAGGATCTTTCTCACTGGTCTGGAACTCACCAAGTAGTCAAGGCTGGCCAGCCAGCGAGTCCCAGGGATCCACTTGCCTCCACCTCCTCAGCACTAGAACTACCAGCATGTCCTGTGCTGTGCTGCTCTTAAGTTCAGGGGTGTTAAACTCAGGTTCTAGTGCCTCATGCAACAAGCATTTGACTGACTGAGCCATCTCTGTAGTCTGCTGCTTCTGCTAAGTTTCCTTCTTAATCACATAGTGGGCATGAGCTAAGGACCCATTTGTGCTGAGGAGGGTGCTACGGAATGGTGTGAACCAAGCTGAGCACGTCCAGTCCTGGAGGCTCCTGGTTGGCCATTCCTCTTGTGATGTAGTTATCCATCATGTCTAGTGAGTGGGCTCCTCCAAGGTGCCAATCTGAAACCCTTCCTGTCTGTCTGTGGTAGGTGTTCATACCTTCATGCTTTCTGATACAGTTGCAGACACTCAACAGACTGTGTCAGGTTGGTCTTTTTCCTCTCTGCCAAAAGATTCTTCTCCTGTGGGTTCCATTCTTATTTTGCTCATGGGTCACTTCTGCTAGGAGTGTATTGAGTATTACACATGAGCTAGTATGAATGTACAGCCTCACACTTTCAGGCCCCATATAAACCAAGGTGAAAGTTCCTCCATAGATTCCCCAAGCATTTGGCTTGGACCACGCTTGAATTCCCTCCATTACTCAGAAGAAGAAATGAAGTCATCTTTGAGTAGCTACAACCTCTGTCATTGTTTAAAAGTCTGGATACATAGTATCCTTGCACAGTTGGGTTCTCTTCTCTTCTGTTCTTTTTTTTTTTAACTCCCTTCTTGCTCCAGCTCCCTCCTGGCTCCAGCCCCATAACTCTGGCCCCACTCACTCTGAGTTCTCTTCTTAAGGGATTGGGAAAGGAAGAAAGACTTTTGACATAAGCTCAGATGAGTTCCTGGGTCCACATGGGCTGTACAAACATTTCCATTGATGTTCAAGGTCAGCCTTAGCTCTATGACAAGACTCTGTCTCACAAAATAAGGTGATTATAATAATAATTAAAAAAAGCCCAGATAACCAAAGGCAAAGTAAAGAGGTGTCGTGAATAATATTCATGGAATACTTAGCAAGTGCAAGGTACCCTGCCTGTCACCTGAATTACAGACAGAGAAGACTGTAATTATCAGGACTTTAGAGATAAAACCAAAGCCTAAGGAACGTGTATGCTAAGACCACAGGCTATGCTGTTATCAGTGCTGGAATTCGAACCCAGAACCCTGGAGATTGCCTACTCTATCTTGCTCATGACCAGGTACTCATCTCTCCCTTGCCTGACTTCATTTGATTGTATGTTAAAAAATGTGTACATGTGAGAGTGCATGTGTGCGTGTGTGTGAATTCATGTGGTGTGGGAATCAAGAGAGTGAATGCATATTGTGTGCGCGCGGTATGCGTGTGTATGTAGTGTGAGTGTGTGTGGTATGTGTGTGTATATGTGTGTGTATGTGTGGTATGTGTGTGTGTATATGTGTGTGTATGTATGTGTGTATGTGTGTGTGATATGTGTGTGTGTGTGTATGTGTGGTATGTGTATATGTGTGGTGTGTGTGTATGCGTGGTGTGTGTGTATATGTGTGTATGTGTGTGTGATATGTGTGTGTGTGTATGTGTGGTATGTGTATATGTGTGGTGTGTGTGTATGCGTGGTGTGTGTGTATATGTGTGTATGTGTGTGTATATGTGTGTGTGTGTATGTGTGTGTGTGTGTATATGTGTATGTGTGTATGTGTGTGTGTGTAGGTCAGAAAGCTGCTCCAGTGGAGTTGGTTCCTTCTTATACCTTGTTGGATCAGGGCATAGAATTCAGGTCATCAGACCTACATGAGAAACACCCTGAATTCCTGAAACCCCCTCCCACCAAGCTGGAAGGTAGCTGGCATCCAATGGTCATGAAAATAAAAAAGCAGCCAGGTTGGGATCATCAGCTGCCTGAAGAACCCTATCACAGGGGCTAATACGTTAGCTCTGTCAGTAGAGGGATTGTCTGTCACATACAAAGCCCTGGTTTGATCCCCAGCATCACAGGACACTAACTATGGTGTGGTGGTACATGTTTGTAATCCTGGCACCCAGGCAAGGAGGCAGGAAGACAGAAGCCAAGTCATTACTGGCTACACACCAAGTTCAAGGTCTGCTTAGGCTCTATGAGATCCTGTCTTTAAAAAAAAAAAAAAAAAGTTCTTTCCTATCAGCTTCACCATTGTGAGGTTCCTCTGACCCATGGCTGTGGATGTCAACTATTCTGACCTTGGAAATGGGCCCGAATACCTGGATACTTTCTGTATGCCAGTGTGGATTACAAGACCTTCTTGTTGGGGATTGAAAACATCACCGCCCAAATTCATCTGTTGGAATGTGACCTCATGGGGGAATAAGGGCTTTATAGAGGTAGTTAAACCAAAATGAAGTCATTAGGGTGGCCCTGCCTCCTTGCCCCCCATTAGACTGGCACTCTCGTAAAAGAGCAAGTGTTCATGTAGGCACATGGTAGAATTCACATCCCTGAGGAAGCAGAGTGAGGGTCATGCATCCGCTGGATACAGATTGCAATACCGGAATGTCAGGTGTGGTTGCCTGGTAGAGGGAAGGTCAGGTCCTCACCACACAGAAAGAACTGACCAGCTGAAGGTAGGAGGAGACATTTCTCTCATTTAAGCTACTCAGCCACACCAGCCCCAGGAAATCCAGACAATCCCGAAGGAGAGATGTGGGCTGGGGAGGGTGCTCTGTGTGGGTGATCACCAGCTGGGAGTTTGGGGTGGTGATTTCCAAATCTAGTCAGCACATCACAGGGAAGGACTTGCCCTTTGGGAGAGCAGCTCATGCGCAACAGGAAGTTCAGACTCCTTTGCCAACTTGGGATGTGGGACTAGTCAGAGCTGGATTCACCTCAAGGCCTTGTATTTACTATCTTGGGTGTAATAATACCTCCTGACAAGTAACCATCTGAGGCTTACTTTTGCTTGTGACTCTGTGGGTAGCGGGATGGGTCTGACCATTGTACTCACTGAGTGTATATGGCAAGCTGCTGGGTTTGGGCCGTGAACCAGATCCGATGGCTTTGCTGGTGTTAGTTGGGCTTCTGTAGGATGTGGAGGATGGCGAGGGTCATCCAGTACACTCAGTCTCTCAAAGCCCACAGGGTTTCTTTGTGTCTCCCCAATGGGGGGTAACCAGGAAGTGAGAGGCAAAGACAGCAGGAACTGACTCCCTAGGTTCAGAGGCTGGTGTCTCAGTAACACTAGATCCCAGGACAGTAGGCCTGAGGTCCCCAGGACAGTAGGCCTGAGGTCTTGCCCAAGGCCATCTTGTTTGTTTTGTTTTGTTTGTGCTTTGTCTACTTGCTGTCGAGACACCTCTCACTCAGACCTTAGCCCAGGCTGGCTTAGAATTCATTGTGTACCTTGAGCTAGCCTCAGACTTGTGGTAATCCTCCTGCCTCAGCCTCTTGAGTGCTGAGATTGTAGGTGAGTCACTGGCTCTCATCATGTCTTCTCCCTTCTTTTCTTCACTCTCCCTCCTTTCTTCCTTGCTGGGGGCTGTGTCAGGGTCCCCAACACGCTAAGCAACCACTCTATCCTGGAGCATGCACACCCTAGAGTCTGCAATAACTATCTGGTAGTTTAGGATCTGGGGAACAGATTCATAGTCCCTGCCTCCCAAGGTCTGTCCCCATAGGAAGAGAGCCCGAGTTAGTGGTTAGTTTTGGCTGTTAAGTGCTGATTGGGATAGATGCAAAGGCTGCAGCTTAGGGCAGCTGGGCCCCTGATAACAAAGTAGCAAAGATCAGCTATCCCCCGCCCCACTTTGGAGCTGGGGCCAGGGTGTCTGGGGCCTTGAGCATCTCTGGCCTTCTTCTTCTGCTCTCAACAGCATCTCCTTCTCTAGAAGCCTGTGTCAGAGGACTCTCAACTTCTTGCAGATTTTAGTAAGTGGCACTCATTTCTTCCCCTGGGGACCAAGGACGTGCTGGCTTTCAGAATTCTCCTTTCACCTCCATTTTGCCTCTGACAGTCCGAGGTCTTTGACAACACATGTCTCAGTCTTACCCTTGTGTGTGGGGGGGTTGGGGGTGGGGTGGGTGGTTTGTTTGTTTTCTTTCCTTTCACAACCGCCCATTGGGGAATGAGAATCATTGCACAGAGCAAGAAATGGAGGCCACAAAAAAATAGAAAAACATTTGCTGGGCATACACAAAGGGGAAGTGGCAGAGTGGAAGTTTGAACCTACAACCACATCCAAGAGCTTCCTTCTGCAGCCTGGCTTCCAACCCCAGTGATCTACCCCCATTCCCAGGCCTACTGTGGCTTAGAGAGAAAGAGGCTGCTGTTGAGCTGAGCCCAGAAAAAAATCCCCTTTGCTCTCCAGCTTTTAAATCTCTGTGATCAGCAAGAGCCCAGCTCTCCTTCCCTACTCCCTCCACTCCTTCAAGCCCCCACCCAGTGAGACCAAAAGGTCAGAGCATGGGTGATGTGCAGGGCGGGGCCAGCCAGCAAAAGCAGCTAAAAGCACAATGTTTTCTACCAGCTACGGGCAACACCCTGGATGTATAAATGCTTGATTTTATTTTATTGTTATTATGGCTCAGGGTCCAGTATGGGCCATAAATGAATTTAAGAGACTTCGGAGTACAGAATTTAATATAGCTGCTGTCATTAAAGAAAAATGGTACAGAGAACCCAAGGGGTCAAACAGACCACCCCCTCCACGGTCTCTCTCCCCATCTCCTGTCACCTGCCACCTTTCTGGAGTGAAGGAAGATTGGGGGCAGGGTAAGTCCTCCATAGGAGGTGCAGAAGGGGACTGAGCCAAAGTGAGCTGAGGACTCCCAGGGAGGTGACTGGTGGGGGTCACCCTTCCCAGGATGCTTGAAGCTCCAGTGAGTAAACAGTCAAGTAAAGACACTTAGGGGCGGGCATGAGACAGAACTTTCTAGATAAGGAGGGGGCTTATCAGCCTATAAAAATACCACTTTCACCTATCAGCTGCCTTCTTCTCCTGGGAAGAGACCGAGGGTGGGAGAAAGGAGCCAGGGATGAGGGATGGAAGGGAGACACATGAAGGACTGGTGAGGGCCACACAGAGTAACAGAGAGGGGTCTTGGGACAGACAAACAGACAGACAGACACACACACACACACACACACAGCAAGGACCTTTATTTTTGCTGCAGACTTATCATCTGACTGCTGTTTTGTTTTATTTTGTTTATTGTAAGGAAGGAGAGAGTGTTACAGCCCTGCACACTACCGATCTGGTCATCTTATCTGATTTGGGAGTCTGAGTCCATCTGCCATATAGCACGGTATATTCGATTGCACATGTATTTATCTTAGTGCCCCTTATGTGAAAAGTATGGTAAACAAATAAACTCGAATGACAGGAACAGCAGCAATGAACAACAAAACAGTCGTGAAGCAGAGGGAAAGAACAGAAGCACCACATGTGTAAAGTCCTGGGGAAGGAACAGAAGGTGCAGGGGGTAGAGGCAGGAAGGGAGCTGGGTGGGAGGTGGGACCAACAGACAGGAGCCAACATAGCCTTCAGGATGTGTGGAGATGGGATTTCATTGAAGATCTTCAGATGCCCTTTGGAGGGCTATATGCAGGGGTGTGGATATCATATGGCATCTCTTGTTTGTACCAAAACAGTCATCTGAGAGATCCCTGGGGGAGCTGGCAAGGATGATGGGTGGAGGACCATGGTCAGGTCCTCCCTTAGGAGTCACTGTGGTGTGGTTTGCACAGGGGGCAGAGGATGCTGGTCCCAGACTCAGCTAGGTTCTTAAAACCTGGTCCTCTATATACCTATCCCTCCTCAAACAGAATTAAGGAGTCCATCTGACCAGTGGTTACTGAGCCCACATGGTTCCCACGGTCGCAATGGGTTGATTTGCTTTAAGGCTCCAGGGCTTCTGTGAGGCTGGCAGAAGACAGGGGAAAGTGGGCTGAGGGTCAAGGTCCGGATTGTCTCATTCTGTCTGCTCCCAGTTCGAATGTCCATCTTTCTTCCCCATGGGTGGCTCTCGGGCTGGACAGAATCTTCTGAGTCAACAGATTCTCTTAAGATGGATTCACCAAACCTGCCTATGCCCATCAAGGGAGGGTGTGCAAGTAAGGGAAGAGGTTAGGCCCATGTGTGGCAGATGTAGAAAGTGTAAATCATGAATGAATGGGTGTGTAAATCATGAATGAATGTGTATGAATGGGATTCAGTGTGTGTGTGTGTGTGTGTGTGTGTGTGCACTTATGTGTGGGGTGTGCTAACTCCCTTGCACTATGCTGTAGACATTTAATATAGCTGATGGCTGATTTGTGTCATAGTTTTGCGGTGTGCTCGACCATGAGGGTGCTGACCAGGTGTGATGTGGGGTGAGGAGAAGATCCTCCTGAGTGTGCAAGTGTCTGAATCGCCTCTGTTCACAAACACAGGCTTGCATCTGTGGCTGGCTAGGAGTAACCCCGGGAGTGACTACATTGTCCTGCATTATAATACATAATGTTTTCATGAGATACGCTACACTACATGTACCGTGTGCCCTCTAAGTGATGCTGAAAGGCAGTGGCTTGGGCATTTTGTTGCTTGATTTTCTTGCTGAGGAAGTGCCAGCTGGTGGCAAAGGGGGTCTTGGCTACTGGGAGCAGGTGAGACACCTTCCTTCTAACACCATGGAGCAGAGGAGGGTCAGGCCAGAGACACCTTGAAACAGTAGTTTGCCACCAGCAGTCACTGGCTTCTGAGAGTGAGCCCCCAGGCCTTCTCACTGGGAACAAGGTGGAAGGCTGCCTGGAGCTGAGCACTGGAGACAGCCAGGAAAGAGTGGCCAGGGGTAGGGGTTAGAGGAAACTCCCTGGTCTCAGGACCAGGAAGCCTGGAAGGCTATGGACGACTGGGATACTGTGTGTCCATCTGGAAAGGATGTCACTCTGTCCACCCCCATTGCAGGCACTGTGTGCTTTAACTGTTGACATCATACACCTGTGTGCACCTTACACCTGGTCCTGCCAGCCTGGCAGAATCCAAGGGCTTCCCAAATGTTGGGGGACAGGAAGAGGCATGCTCAGCCGTACTCGCTCCTTTTTTCTCAGGCACCTTTTGCCCAGTTCCCAGAAAGTGGCTGTGGAATTTGTTTCCAAATATAGACAGGGGTGGCCCCTGGCTGTCTGTAGACATCCCTTCTGGCCTCTAGAATGCTGTGCCTCAAGAGAACTGATTGCCAGAGGCCAGAGTCAGGTCCACACCTGGAACAGCTGGTGAAACACTAATCATAAAGGTAGATGATAAAAATGGAGAAATGGGGATGTGAGTCAGGGCATAAAGGGGCTTGCTGCCAAGTCTGATGATCTAAGTTCAATCCCCAAGACCCACATGGTAAAAGAAGAGACCTGACTCCTGCAAGTTGACCTCTGATGCCCACATGCATACATAGGCATGCACAGTCACACACCCACACTCACATCCCACCCCACTTACACACACACACACACACACACACACACACGATATGCATACATGGCCCTTCCATGATGACAGGCACAGACCTGATCATCCTACACTGCCTGTACCCCATGCCCCTGTACACGATAACTCACCAATGAGGAAAATAATAAGTATATACTCAAATATATGTGTGCATGTTCTAGGTGGACATATGTTTTAATACTTTAAGTAAGCTTACATAATGATATGCCTGCACAACTCTAAATATTTAAATACCCCCAGAGCCCACACAATGGCACAGAATCCCTTGTCAAATGACATGCAATCATAAATAATATTCAATGATAGGCCGAGCATGGTGGTACACACATTTAATCCCAGCACTTTTGAGGCAGATGGTTCTCTGAATGTGAGGCTAGCCTGGTCTACAGAGTGAAGTCCTGTGTCATAAAACAACAACAACAACAAAACAAACAAAAACCAAGCACAACAGAGGAGGCTAGGGCTGAGGCTTGGTTGGTAGAAAGCTTGCTTACTAGTAGTCCAGGAAACCCAGGGTCCCACCCCCAGCACAGCATACAAGGGCTGTACAGGCAATGCTTACAGTTCCGGCACTCTGGAAAATAGAGGAAGATTTGGAGGCCCCAAGCCTGGAAATTTAGAAGTCTTCCCAGGGAGACATTCCCTGTAGGGTGGTAAGGCAGCCTATGTGCAGGGAACAGAGAGACAGGACCTGACAGTGGGGACCCTAAAGCCCTCATTTCAGGCCCCAAGCTGAACTAAACTCTATCCCCCTTCTAAGGAAGTAAGTCTGCCTCTGGGCTCGGACAGCCTTGAGCACAGGGTACAGGCTTGAGCATGGCCTAGGACCCTTCTATGACCCCGACTTGGGGCCCAGGATGTCAACACAGTGCAGAGGCCAATGGTAACCTGCCTTTTCTCCTGGAGATAGCATGATTTGGAGGGGAACTTAAGGACGGTCCCACAGAGTCCCTCAGCAGGCTAGCCCACAACTGGACAGCATGCTGGGGTAGCTTCCCCTGAACAGGGGGCTCCCTTTCAGCTCCTACCTGGGGTGCCAGAGACTGAGATGTGGATGAGAGGTTTTACTACTGGGTCTGTCTTCCCTACACCTGACTATGGCCCTTCACCCTGCCCCCAGGGCAGTGTGTATTGGCCTTAATGCTTTGATAGAGACCAGGATATGGGAACACAACCATCAGGTGTGGAAAGCAGGATTCCAGCATCTTCCACCCTGGACCCCAGTTGCTAAGGGCCAGCAAACCAGGGTCCTCTACTGCTTTGCTGGCCATCAATGGGAGAGGTAGAGAGAAATCAGGTACCCAAAGAAGTCTGAACTTTTCTCACAGATGAAGGAGCGTCTGAGGCCAACAAGATTGTCTTTGAACTTACATAGCCCAACAGTTCTGCTCGTAAGCCTTCCCCAGGTTCTGTAGGAAAGCCAAGAGGCTAATAATGATGGTGCTGGATCATCATCATAATGATGGCAGGGGTACTATTCTGTAGTCAGAGCCTGACAGTGACCCAGGTCAGTGTCCCCCAAAACTTCTTCTGCAAAGCAAGGGACATGTGTGAATGTTTCGCTCTGGCAGGACTATGTGGACCTGAATGAGCTAGGGGGATTCATATCAAGGCGGCTCTGCCCCACTGCAAAAGTTCATTAGTCTTGAACCTCAAGTGCTGGCAGATTCATGAGCCTAAAATATCTGCATTTGTGTGTGTGTGTGTGTGTGTGTGTGTGTGTGTACAGATACAAGTCTGAGAAAACAAGAATACAAAAAGACTTTAATGTAAAGACTTTAGTGTTCAGTTCTCAGCCAACATCCCCCACCCCCCGAAATCCCAGCGTTGGAGAAGCTGGAGGAACAGACAGTCAAGGTCATCCTGGGCAAACACAGGGAATTGGAGCCAGCCTGGTCTACATGAGACCCATCTCAAAAACAAACAAACAAAAAAAAACAAAAACAAAACAAAACAAAAAAAAACAAAAAAAAAAAACAGAAAGGAAACAGATGAGACCTGGAGAAATCGAAGACACTAGAGTTGCCCCCACTCCTATCTGCCTCACCAGGTTGAGACTAGAGAAGCTGGGTAGGCCCCACAGGTGGCTAAGGGCTTTTCTGAGGTTAGGTGCCCAGTTAGAGCGATTATTCACCTTTCCTGGCCAGTTCTGAGAGGGATGGGGATTATCCTAAGCATGCAACAAAACTACTGTCCCTCAGCTCCAAGGCCATTATTGACACCAGTGGGTCTGGACCTCTCTCCCCACTCACTCTCCTGTCTTTCTGGTTTGCTTATTGTCCAGCTGGGCTGTCAATGGTGGAAGGGCAGTATCTCATTCTTTCTCAAGGCTTGTTCCCTCTCACATAGACTCAAGAAATTTAGCCTGTATTGTCCATCACCCACTTTTACCCCTAGAAAAGAACATTTTCTCTCCTCTCACTGAAAATTTAAGGAAGAGTTCAACTAGAATATCCCTTTAATATTTTTTTCTGTCACGTCCAACATCAAACTCTTTTTTCCTGTTGTTTCAAAAGGAGAGCCAAGTGTCATTTACCATTACTGTCAAATTTTCTAGTTTCTGACTTTCTCCTCCCGGTGAAGAGGTTGCTCCAGGCCATTGAAGGAAGGGAGGGTTAAGGGTGACCATCTGAAGTCCCACACCTGGCTGTGATTCCACCAAGGATCACCACTCAAAAGGGTCCCCAGTCAGGCTGATACTAAATATCATTTTTCAGCTGATACTAAGCATCAATTTTCTCAGTGCCAAGGGTACCAGTGGGAGAAATCTCACACACTTCAGTGTCCACATCAGGACATTGAGGGACACAGGCTGGACCGTCCCTCCTTTTCCACTGTTGAGAGTATTATAGGTGGCTCCTCATTGCTACAGTGATCAGGAAACCCAGAGTCCTTCATGAAACACAGCTCTCCCACCCAGACCAGTCCTGTCTACTTTCTAACCAGTGTTCTTCCTGTTGTGATTGGGACAGAGGGATGATCTGTCTCTGCTTCCAGAGCCTTCTATCAGGGTTGTGTGATGTAGGAAGGGATTGACAGGGGTGGGGGGCGGTGGGGCGGCTAGCAACCCCTGCTGATGGGGAAGAAAAATTAGAGGTCTTGACCAAGCAATTGTCTTGGTGACTGATCCTTCCACTTTGGGGTTTGGCTACCCTCCTCACCCTCACCCCCTCACCCTCACCCGCACCCCGACCTTCCTTCACCTCTTTAAAGTCCTTACCAGAGTTTTCACTTACAGCTCCAGGCAGGAGTGTCAACTCTCTTTGTTTCCGGCCTCCCCAGTTGTCCCCATCTGAGAATCGTGTACTCCCTCGGGGAAGGAAAGAAAGCTATCGAGGGCCACCGGTATTATCCTTGAAGATTGGGGTGCCTGCATCCATAAATGGATGTTTCTTGAACAAACGTGTAGGGTCCAAGTTTAAAAGTCTGATTCGTCCTTCGTAATTTCCTAAGCTGGAGCTGTCACACTGAGCTGGTGTACAGAAGTAACCATTCCCAATGTCTCCGTTGTTTCCCAGGCCTAGGGTGAGGTATTGCCTCCCCTCCCCCCATCTATGCAAGGCCCTTATGAAACTGGGGTCGGATTCTCTCTTCTTCAGGGGGCAGGCTGGCTGGAAAGGGCCGGCGGAGGCCGCCAGCATTGGATAGAGGTGTAGTTTCATCTCTGGTTTTGAATCTGGCCCTTTGAGCAAGCCCAACACTTGTGGATTTAATTTTCCTTTCTTTCTAGCTTTCTTTCTCCCCCCCCCCCCCCCCCCCCCCCCCCGCCTCCAAAGGGAACAAGAAAAATAGTCTTTCGTGTCGACAGCGCGACACCATTCCTTCTGCCAAAGAAAATTTGTCTTTTCCAGAGCCCCAGGGAACAGTGCACTCCCAAGTTTCCGTGGCACCCTTCAGTGGGGCTTGGGGGGGATCCAGACAGGTTCCTTTTCATTCAAGGGGGACCCCAGCCCTAGAGTTATTAGCCTAAGTCTCTGGCAACAAAGTCACCACATACACACATTTTGAGGCCCCTGACGGTGTAGAAGCAGTGTCTACATCCGCAGAACTTTCATCGACTTCGGGGTTGCAGATAGGATTCAAATTCCCTGGGTTCAGCGCAGCCCCTGCAGCCTGCGGAGGCTCCGGGCCATCTCAGTTCAGACCCTCACCCTTTAGGACTGGTGACCACCCATATTGGGGGTGGCATTTGGATAGCAGGTCCTTTACCACCGAGTTCTGCAGTCACCTAACTGCTGCTTTGAGGGAATGAGGACTCTGTTAACAGCTGGTTGTCTAGAGAAACATTTCCACATCTTATCTCTGTAACCCTTGATTTGAAATACAAAACAACCCGTCCACCCACGTAGTCAAAAGCAATAATCATAACCCATGGGATATTAGAAGTGTATATCGAATATTGAATAATAATGAACCCAGCCAACGCTCTTCCCTGAAGGCCCAAAGCTGGGAGGCTGGGAGTTGAATAAAACATTGGAAAGGGCACTCCTGAAGTCCTGGAAAAAAAAAAAACCCACATAATAAAGTCAGATTTCACTAGGCAAGAGGGAAAGTGACCTCCTGAGGAAGAAAAATAAAAACCTTCCCACCCTCCCTAGGAGTCTTCCTTCTGCGATCTAAGTTGGCCAAAGTTTAGTTCTCTCATCATTTCTATTGTCGTTAGAATTCTTATTAACTTTCCCAGGCCTGTATGCTCTCCTCTCTACTTTCTGACCCCAGAGGAGACCCAAATGAGCCAGGGACGGGCCATTGGGGAGGGATGCTGAACTGAGTTTGTGGTCCCGCGTGCTCTCTTCTGCTTTACTTTAAAATGAAAGGGGAAATGTAAGTAATATAACAATAGTAATAGTAATAATAATAACAATAATAACAGCAATGGATCCTTAGTTTTGTTTTACTAGAATTCCGGGTCTTCCTATCTTTTGAGGTATTTAAGATCAAGGCTGAAATTTTGCAAAGGGGAAGGAAGGATGCTGAGGGAGAAAAGCCAGAGGGGAGCTGGGCTGGGGGGAAGAGCAACTCTTGGAAAGAAGGGAGGTGCGAGGTGTGTTGCTGCCCTCTTGAGAATTTCCGCACAGAGGATGAGGTTAAAGGGGACAAGACGCTGAGATCCATTTTGAGGCTGTAGTGTTTCCCATGGCGGTTGATTTCTCCAGAGCACGGGGCCAGTCTCTGAAGCTGGGCTGGTGAACCCTTCTGGCTCGGTCCAGGTAGTTGCACCCGAAACTGCCGAGCAAAGGGGGAAAGTGAAAGGAACTTGACCCACTCGCGGGGCACCCTTGGCCTGGGTTTCCCGTCCTACATTGGCCCTACTGAGTAGGGGGACAAGAATTCTGGATTGCACTCTTGGGTGAAAACATGAATTTGGGGTCAGAGTCATTCGCCTGGGAAACGAAAGCAGAGCTGAAGCAGCCGGGCAGCCTGGACTCTTGTGGAGGAGAGCAGGGATGCGCTCTGGTGTCCTGCGTCTGCTCTGCAGGCTGCTGCCTGCTGTCCCTTGGGGCCTGACCTTGGCTCTGCAGCTGCAGGGCCACCCGTGTCACTGCCGTTCCAATCCTCGGTGGACCGCGACCAGAACCGGATCGTGCTTCTGGGAATCCTAAGGTTTCGGGGGGAGGGGAGATCGCGAAACCCCAGGATAGACCCGCGAAGCTTGGGACAAGTTCTGATGAAAAGTCTGACTCCCCTAGGGCCGCTAGCAGGCGGGGGCGGGGGTGGGGAACTTACCCTCCGGAAGGCCCGGCGCTCGCTTGCTCCGTGTAGGGCAGGCCTAGCTTATTGCCCGGAGCCGCCGGGTGGGAGAAAGTCTGCGCGGTTTCGTAACTCAAAACCCAATGGGTTTCCAAATGCACGTAGAAGCTTACGCAGACCCACCCGACCACTTAGAAATTATGTCCATTGATCCAACTAGAAGTAATTGCCGATTTCCACAAAGCAAAATAGAGCGCCTCGCCCTTCAGCAGGATCCGGAGATGAAAATTTTTTTTCCCTCCGCACAGTGCACCCGTCTCTACCCCTACTCCCACCCCGCCCCACCACACACTCGCACCCCGCCCCCGTCTGGCCACTCTGGGACCCATTGCATCCCCGATCTCACTGAAGGAGCGGCATACCGAATGGCCTTTCTCTCTACAAGGAACCTTGGCAGACATCTAAGATATCTGATAGCCACTAAGATAGCCCCCTAGTACTTATTTCAGTACTGGAACGGACCTGGGCATGAGATATGGCACCCCAAATGTAACCAGCTAAAAGGGCCTCCTCGTCAGAAAAATAAAGCTCTGTGAGTAAGAAGGCTTGGGGAACCTTGGTTTCATTACAAATGGGGGCTAAGGTGGTCTCGGCCCTCACTTCTCTTGATCTCTCTAAAAGAATCGATTTTGCTTCTATTTGTGTCTCCTGTTCACACTCCCTACTCCAGGGGGTTCTGGGTTTATTTATTTATTTATTTCCCCCAAGGTCCAGGCAGGCTGGACTTGCATCTTATAGTAGACCTTGATAAACGAAGAAGGGGGAGAGAACTCAGCCTCTCGCCACTGCCCCCCAGTCAAACCTGACAAGGCGCGGGCTGGTTGCGTGACTTGTGACGTCTCCAAGCCCTATAGGAGCAGCGGCTGGTGAGATAGTCACTATCGCCTGGTTGCCTCTTTATTTTATTGGGGGGGGTATGCCTGGCAATAAACAGTAATATTTAATTTGTCGGAGACCACAAACCAACCGGCAAGCTGGGAGGTACTTGCTTTTCTTGACAGACCCTGGAAGAAGTCTTCATTTTAAAAGGGGGTTTTGGAAGGAAATGTCCTTTCAAAACTCCTTGTGAGCTACCTTGCCTCAGTGAGTAAGCCCTTTTGGCTTCTGGGCTGAAGGAAGAGTGAGGTTATTAGAGGTGAGTCTTGTTGCGGGGGAAACTAGAGGGAGGGACAGATATCTACAGGGCGGCCTTACTTTTCCCCAGAGCCTCTGCTTCTCACCCTACCTAAGCCTGGCTGAACCCCTTCCTTACTGGATTTTATCTTCTATCACCTGGAAAACTGGATCTCCTGCCCCAGGTTTTAAGAAAAATACTCGCAACAGCAATGCATGGCGGCTGGCTTCATGCACCATCTAAGCGAAGGGACGGAAGTGTATCTGGCTGAGTTGTTGCTTGGGGAAGGCCAGATTTTCCCTCTTGGGAAGGGCCTGCTGATTATTTATGGGGATTAATTTTATCCTCAAATCTCTGCGAATGTAAAAGGGATTGGAGAGGTCTGTCTGGATTTCCCCTTCCTTCAACCAGAGATGCAAGCTCTCAACCAGAGGTCAGACTGGCTTTCAGCCCTCCACTGAAGATGGAGGTTGCCTCCGCTCAACCCCAAAGGCTTCCTCGCTGACTTTTTGAAGCTTGAAGAAGGTGTTTGCTCAGATAAATAGCTGCCTTGGCCAGGGTGTGTGAAAACAGACCTAGAAGCTTAGAGGGTGGGGTTGCCCCTAGCCGCCCCACGTTTACAGCTGCAAAGTCCACTGGTGAAGTTTTGCAGGGGCGGGCTGCAAAATTTGCAGCCGCAGAGGCTACGATGTTGCTGGAGTCCTGTGGGGGCATTCTCTCTCTCTCTCTCTCTCTCTCTCTCTCTCTCTCTCTCTCTCTCTCTCTCTCTCGCCTTAGGCTCTAAGGATGTAGTCTCTAACTAGAGTCCAAGAAAAGACTCGGTACTGAGAGAACGTAAGGAAGCTGGAGAGGGAACCAGAATGTGATCTTGGGTGTTTGTTTCAAGCAACATTCTGTGTTGTCCAGCCTGGTTCTGCTAACAGGAAGACCTGCTTCTAGTGTCTCTGCTATAGACTGCTTTCATTCACCCTCTGAACTGCAGACTTCAGAGAGGCGAAGGGCAGGCCAAGGAGCGCTGGCAGCTGAAACCCCCAGCCAGCCCTCAGTGACTGATTATTTTAATAAAACTGGGCACTGTTCTGTGTACACTCCAGTGTGTGTCTTGAGGCGGGGGGGGGGGGCACACACAGCAATTTTTGGCATCTTTGATCTTGGTTCCCTTATGCTAAGGCACCTTCTCTCACAAGTCCTAGAGAGCTTGGGCTGGGGGGCAATGAGTCTGAAGTGGAGGAGAGATGTCAAGGCAGCTAGTCCTGGCTCCGCAAGGGGCCAGGCAGGGTCACACCGCTCTCTGTCTGAGGTCAGCATTGGAGACAGAAATCTCGGGTGAGGCTGCAAAGGCCCGTGGGTGTGTGCACACGCCTAATGCATCAGTCTTGGTTCTCTGCAGGGTTGGGCCATTGAAATTGCTGGGCTTCCCAGAGTTCTGCCTTGATTCCTGTAGCTCTCCTTCCTTCCTGCCTTTCCTTCCTTCTCTTTCTTTCTTTCCTCCCTGAAGCCACTGGCTCAGATCAGCCAACCGAGATGGAAGGAGGATAAAGATGGTGGGAAGTGGGAAGGGAGTGGGGGGTGGGGAACCAGCAGGTCTAGAGCAGAGGGTCCTGTAGTGGTTCAAGAGTTTGGGGTATATCTAGTGAAAAAGTGGGAAAGGTGGTGGGAGGAGGGAGGGAGGGGAGGAGAGGAGAGAGAGAGAGAGAGAGAGAGAGAGAGAGAGAGAGAGAGAGAGAGGGAGGAGGGAGAGGGAGAGGGAGAAAGAGAGAGAGAGAGAAAGAGAGAGAGAGAGAGAGAGAGAGAGAGAGAAAGAGAGAGAGAGAGAGAGCACCATACTTCAAATTCTGGAACTTTAACCCCTAAAAGTGTCTCTCTGAAAACAGCTGGCTGCTTCCCAAGGCTCTCTCAAGTCTCCCAGCTTTTCTTCTCTAGGGGTGCAAGGGTAGAGTCAGATACTGAGATCGTAGGGTTTAGGGATGATCCCAGATCTGCTATTTAGTCTCTCTAAGCCCTTCTTTAAAAGTATTTGGGGCTAGCGAACAGCCAGCGAGCTGTGGAGGAGGTGTGTGCTGGAGGTGGGCAGTCGCTGGGAGGATCTAGCGGTGGATACTTCTTCGTAGCAACAGTAGCAGCTAGCTTGGGCAAGCAGTCCCCAGCACAAACTCCAGAGACACTATGCCTGCACCCCCACCTGGCCTCCGGCTTTCCTGCTAAGAGGAAGAGGGGCGGTGGCGAATGCATCCCGCTGTACAGAGCGAGGTAACCGTACTACCAGATGGCTGGGGAGGCTTGGGCGGGAGCAGGCAGCCACAGTCGGCCGGCCGGGGAAGCGGAGAATGGCGGACTCCAGCCCTGTGTTGCCTTCTGCAGAGTCTGGCTTGCAGAGATTTTACCAGAGCCTTTCAAGGCAAGAGGGAGCCGGGAGGCTGCCGCTACTCATGGAGCAGCATTGAGGCTTGCAAGGCACTCGGCCTGGTTCTGTCAAACCACATCTTGCTCGTCTCCGCCAGCCTCTGAGCTTCCCGAGATCCTGGCAAGGGCTCCGGTGGGTTTCTCCCTATGGCTGATCGTGAATGGGAGAGCGTGTGGGGCTCCAGCCCTGTTTTTCTTTGTTATGAGAAGATTATGGGGGCTCCCATGTCAGTCTTCCCCAAGCTCCTAAGGCCAGAGGAAGAAAGAATTGGCTCTCAGAAAAGATCCCTGGCCCGGTTTAGGTCTCAGGCCGCTTCAAAGCAGGCTGGGATTCAGGCTTTTTGCCTAAGAAGCTGCTAAAATTGTGGGAGCCATCTCTTACATAGGGTCTGCTGGTGTTTTGAGGTAGAGGCAGTGGTAGAAATCCTTCTTTGAGGAAGGAGGTTGAACGAACAACTTTATCTTCTTCGGTTGAAACCCCTGGGGCTGCCCTACCAACCACCTCGGTCCCTAGCAGCCCAATGAATGTCTGCAGACCAGGATTTATCTGGGACTGATTTTAGGCTGTCCGACTGGGAGCCAGGCCGGCAGTTTGAGTTAGCCAGCCCCACTGAAGCTCAAAGAAGTTCCCTTGAGCTTGCTTACTCTACAAAACGCCTGCCACCCCACCTCCCGTCGTCCTCCGTAGTCAAACGAATCTGAAAAAGATCCGGGAGGGTCCACAGCCCGCCGGCCGGCAGCGGAGAGCCAGCCACCGAGTCGCAGGCTCCTCTCTGATCTGGATCTACCTCCTGCTCTCCATGGCTATATTTATTTATTTATTTATTTTCCATTGATATTGCTTAGGGTTGGGGAGGGAAGAGTAATTTTAAAGGCCGTTTCATCTTAATGCTTGTAATGGATGATGAGAGAGGGTTACTATCCTCTATCCTTTCTTTGAGTTTTCCTTTCTCCCTGTTTTTATTTTATTTATTTTATTTTATTTTTTACTTTTGCAAGACGCGGGTTATTCTGGACCTTTTGTCTATTGTGGAAAAATAATGTCTCTTATGAGGTTTCATTTAAAAAACATTGCTGGCATGGCCTCTTGGATTTGACAAAGACCATTTCTCAAAGGGGCACAGGGTTTTTGTTTTCTGTTTTGTTTTGGGTTTCTACCCAATGGCTTCCAAAAATACCGACACCTTATCTTTATTGGCTCTTCCAGGAGTTCAGACAAATTTGATGGACAGCTCTCTTATCACCCAGAGCCTGTGCAGGGGAGATGCGGGGGGCCTTGCCGCCTCCTCCCTGTCTGAAGCGGGTATTTCGCAAGCGGTGGTGCGTGGTCGGAAAGTGTAACAATAAAAGACTTTCCGAAGCCTCCTTCAGCTTGGAGTGAAGGGTCAAACAGCTGTCCCCTATGTCGCTAGACACTCTCCAACTTTCTCTCTTGTCCTCAGAATAGAACCTCGCGCGGGCACAGGAACCCGGGCGCACCATGGCCGATACAGATGAGGGCTTCGGCCTGGCGCGCACGCCTCTGGAGCCTGATTCCAAAGACAGGTCTTGCGATTCGAAAGCCGAGAGTGCTCTGGGAGCTCCCAGCAAGTCTCCATCATCCCCGCAGGCCGCCTTCACCCAGCAGGTAAGAAAAGCCAGCCCAGCAGCGTAGACCGAGGCCTGAGTTCGGTGCTCTGCTAGAGGTGCTGGGCGGGCAGGGCCAGTTATTCCTCCCCACTTCCTGGCTTGTCTCATCCAATCTCCCCCCAATTCCACTCTATTCCAATCCACTTTATCGAGGCGTTTATCTTTATGGCCTGCGTATTTTGGAAACCTATTTACATTATTGGAGAGCTCTCAATTATCCGACTATTTGGGGTCAGCTAACAACGGCTCAGATAATTCTCTCCCAGCTGCCCTGGGTATGCCTTATTAAGGGTCGGGTCAGCGGCCGCTTCAGGCCGGCATGAGCGATGGCTTGACCCTCCTTAGATCTTTCTTAGCCTTCGCCTCGGCTCGCCTGCTCTGCGCAGCCCGCCTCGCCCCTCATTCAGTACCATTTATCTTGCTCTGGGGCCTGGAGGAGCTCCCTGACCCGCCGAGGAGAGCACACAGGGGCTGGGACCAAGGCACCCAGAGCCCGGAGCTCCGGCGAGCTGGAAGTTGGTCCCGAGCGGAGGGAGGGGAGGGGACCCACCCTGCGATCTGCTATCTGAGCGCCAATGCTTTGGGTGCTCTAAGTAGGTTTAAAACTAGGTGTCACTGGGCTTGACCAGAGAGCTGGGTTTGATCTAGAAATTCTTTCCAATAGATGTGTGTATAATTTTTAATAAAAGCAAAGAGGCTTACGAATAGTTGTGGGAAATGTACATAATATTTTGAGAAGGGAAAGCAAGTCCACTTTTTTGATAATTGTTTCAAAACGAAGATTTGCGTCTGGTTGTTTGAGCTTTTTAGAAATAACTTCCAGTTGAAAAAGAAAATGTTAAAAGGCATCAGTGATTGCCCCAAGTCAAAGAAAGGCTGGGCGGTGGTGCTAGATATGGTGAGAGCCTGGGAAGATTGTTAATATAGACACTGAGAAATTTGTTTTTGTTTTGTTGGTCCTTGAGAAGAAAAGCATTTTGAAAATCGAAAATTTTCTACATAGTGGCTCACATCTGTTGGAATCTTAGCACTTAGGAGAGTGAGGCAGGAGAATTGCCAAGAGTTTGATACCCTTATATGTGCTGCATAGCAAATTCCAGGCCTGTCTGGGCTGCAGAGCAAGACTTTGTCTCCAATAATAATAACAACAATAATATTGAAAATTCTTGTATATTCATAGTCAGACTCAGTGGTGATGGACAGCGATGTATTTGCATAGTTGTGTGTTTTGCATCTGGGGGACAATACAAAAATATCCTAGTGGGGTTTTCTAAATGGATCCCTTCCCCAATCATGTCTCAGCTAAAACCAGACCAAATTAGATGGCCTGAACCTCTAGGGAGGAGAAGCTCTGTGGTGGGGGATGGTTCCCAGGCCTCAAGCTGGTGGAACTGAGTACCAAGCAGGTACTGAGAACCGAGATGCTGCTGGATGCAAGCTCCAGCTTGCCTAGGGAGCTGGAGGCAGATGCCAAGGGTCTTCCTAGACTTTCCATCACTCCCCAGAAAGCAGAGCCCTCTTTCTTTGAATGCACACACTTTGCCAGGTACTCAGCCTCTACATACAGGGAGAGTTTGAGAAAGGATTACCTGCTAAGACCCATCACTGAAAATGTTCTCTCTGTCTATCAAGGGCATGGAAGGAATCAAGGTCTTTCTTCACGAACGAGAACTGTGGCTGAAGTTCCACGAAGTGGGCACAGAGATGATCATCACCAAGGCAGGGAGGTGAGCCAGCTCCTGGCACGGAAGGAGGGCAGCCATTGGAGGGAAGAAAAAAAAAAGAGGAAGAAAAGGCTTGGGAGAAAATAAAATTAGAATAGAGACAATATTTAACCAGAGTCCATTCTCGCTAAAGAGTCCTCAGCAGGTTGGGGATCTACCCCCAATGTTTACCTCTGGGTAGGATAGGAAGATTGAAGTGCACAGAGAGAAAAGTGGGGACAGGGAGGAAAGGTGAAGATGGGGAGACTGGAGAAGAACTTTGAGTCGCTAGACTTGGATTTGCTCCCTTGCCCCCACCCCTATTCCCACCTTCTCTGACCTTGGAATAGTTCCAGGGTCCCCACCCGTTGATTGCCAAACCCGGGGTTGTTGAATGTATTCGCTACCTCGTTCATTGTTTATAGAGAGAGGGTGAAGTCTTTGAAAGCGAGCGGGGAGCTCCTCGGAGCTCTGTACACAGACACGAATAAACACAGCCGATCAGCCATAGCGCCGGGTCCAAAAACTGCTCTTCAAGGCCGGCAGGAGTTTCAGCTAGAGAGGCTAGGCTAGGCCTGGGGTTGGGAGTGATAGAACAGTTCAAACTCTGGGTCTTCCGTGTGCATTTGTATGTGCCGGCCTGGGGAACCAACTCGTTTCCCCAGCGGCCTGAGCTACATGCGTCCTCACCACGTAAGAGACCACGAGTCTGCCCAGTGCAATCATGCGAAGAGACAGGGCCAGGGCAGTAGGCCCAAGCTGCCGGGTGTGTAAAGGCAAAGGGCGGAGTTGATTTTTCCAGATTCCGCGGGTTCTCCAGCCCGAGCAGCCCTCAATAAACTGACAACGGTGACGTTTATTATTTCTTGAAATTAAACAATGTCGGCTCCCCCGCTCAGCCCGAGGCCCTAGTGAACTAGAAGGCGGTGGGTCTGTTTATATCAGACATCTGAGGTTCCCTTTCCCATCCTGCCCAGGAGGGAAAGTCCCAGTCGGCTGCCTTTTCCTCCTCGCTGGAGCCGAGAGGATTTAACTATAAAAGGCCTGCACTGTCGCTGGTGCCTCTTGCTGGGGCAGATAAACACGAGGAGGTCCGGGCTCCGGGCCTGCGATGGAGAGGCCTTCTCTCACCTCTTCCCACGCTGCAGCAACCTAGGTCCAAGGACTTATCCTGGTGCGCAAATCCAGCCGGATTCCTTGGTTTCTGGAGCACAGTCCTCACTAGACTTTAAGGAAAAAAAATATTCTAGTGAGGCCGAGGTATGGGGGAGCCCTTAGGAATCCGAGTTCTGCACCAGTGTGTACCTTCAACTTTCTAGTTCCGGCTTCGGCTCTCTCTAAAACTGTGGAAGGGTTTGGATTTTTTTTTTTTTTTTTTTCTGAGTGCCTGGGAGTTTAAGCTCCCTAGGGAAACCTGCCAAGCGTCGAGAAGTTGCAGAACATTTATGAGTGACCCGCACGCTGGCCATGCGGGGCTGGTCACTAACCCAGAGAACTTGGGTACCTCTCAGGGCAGAGGACCACGTTGGTATTCAAGCTGGTCCCTAGGGTACCACCTTGGATGATAGCCTTGAGGAGCAAGTGGCTAGCTAATTTCGTATTGAATGAACCTCCTCCTCACCCTGATACTAGATTATCCAGTTGAAAGCGAGTCTCTTTAAACTTAAAAGTCTATAGGCAACAAACCCAGGGCCCTACTTTCTTCCGAGGTTCCTGCTGTTGCTGCCTCCCTTCTCTCTGCGTCCTTTTTTCCTCCCGGTAACTTCAGGGGAAACCCGGCCTGGATCTCATCGAGGATGGAGTGGGGCCAGTGGTCGTCGTTTCTCAGGGAAAATGGCTGAAGATCAGGGACCCGTTCTTCTGAGTATTGACACGAATCCCCCCTTCTTTCTCTCTCTCTCTCTCTCTCTCTCTCTCTCTCTCTCTCTCTCTCTCTCTCTCTCTCTCTCTCTCTCTCTCTCTCTCTTTCTCTCTCTCTCTCCCCCAGGCGGATGTTTCCTAGTTACAAAGTGAAGGTGACTGGCCTTAATCCCAAAACGAAGTATATTC
Organism: Mastomys coucha; assembly: GCF_008632895.1. Taxonomy (NCBI): domain Eukaryota; kingdom Metazoa; phylum Chordata; class Mammalia; order Rodentia; family Muridae; genus Mastomys; species Mastomys coucha. Next base: position 113,260,303 of record NW_022196905.1, read on the forward strand.
TTCTTATGGATATTGTTCCCGCAGACGACCACAGATATAAATTTGCTGATAACAAATGGTAGGTTCCAGGGTCCCGAAGGGCAGGGAGGGCTGGGAGGAAACTGTGTTGCCTATCTCACCCCAGCAACCGGAACAGAAAAATTATTATTATTATTATTATTATTATTATTATTATTATTATTATTTCCAACTAAAGCTCAAGGTTTTTGTGCCTATTCTGTTGTATATAAAAGGGCTGCAGCTACTAACTCCCATTTCCTAGACCTAAAAACTGAGGCTGTGGGAAGTGAGGGAACCCTGTGTACTCACATGGGCTGCACTTTCTCTTTTTAAAATGTTTTTTTTAATTTTTTTTTTTACCAAGTACTGGATATATTTCTGGGGGGCATAAAATCATTTACAGTTATTTTTTATGAGTTACCTGCTTTGAACATGACTTTTTTTATGAAACTGCAAAACTGGCCAATGGCTTTACTGGTAAAACAGTAAGCAGAGGAGACTCATGCCTGGGCTCCATTGTTCCTCAGGCGGTGGGCAGTGCACAGCTCAGAGGCTGCAAGAGCCTGGCTCCTTTAAAAGCATTTGTGTTTTCAAGACTTTTGCATGTGCTTACTTTCAGATACCACGGATAATTTGCGGGCAGCTGAGACTTTGAGGCCCCACACACTCTGGCACTAGGCTGGGGAAGGCATGGAAGGGTGGGAAGAAAAAAGAGCCAGGCCAAGGGGTTTCTTGGATATAGTATGGGCTGTAAATGTCTGAAGGAGACCAGAATGTACCCAGACCTTTGCCTTCATAAGCAGCTCCCTGCAGGCCAGCTACCTCCAGGCAACGGAAAGCCCTGCAGCTCTTGTCTCCTTCGCGTAGGTCCGTAACTGGCAAAGCAGAGCCTGCCATGCCGGGTCGCCTTTATGTGCACCCGGACTCCCCAGCCACCGGAGCCCACTGGATGCGACAACTTGTCTCCTTCCAGAAACTCAAGCTCACCAACAACCACCTGGACCCATTTGGACACGTAAGTATCCTGTCCCCTGTCAGTGTGTGAGACAACCCCCCTTACTTCTCCCCAGGTCTCTATCTTCTGCCCCTTCTTCTGCTTCCCACAGCCCTGGGGCTCTCTCCAGCATCCAATTTACTTAGCCCCAAGCTGTTCCCCAGCTAATTGAGACCCCCCCTCAGGGCTGGGTTTGTCAGCTCTTTTATCATTCTAATCGGGACTTTATCCCTTCTCACCTTTTTTGCCTCCTGTTCCCTGCTCCTCTCTGTTACTCAGTACCTAGCCTTCTTTCCCCTCCTAACCCTGAATTCTTTGCTCTCCATGGTCAGTTCTCAGTCTGAGAGGACACTCTCTCCTCCGTCCATCCTGTGTTCAACCTCAGGATCTGTCTTTCCTCTTCCCTGGGTGGCTGAGGATGGGGCTGCAGGCCTCCCCATCTTTTTAAAGCTCAGCTTTGTAACTGAACTTTCCAGGTCTCATGCCTCCTCTTTTGCTGGTGGCAAGTGACCTCTACTTCCTTGAAGCTCAGTGCTTTCTGGCTTTATCTTTTCTTCCAGTCTCTTTTATCTTTTCTGCAGTCTCTTTTCTTCCTTTCCATGCACAGAGAGGGCAAACCTAGACCAGAATCCCCAAACCTGGCATCACTTTTGTTCTAGAGAGGGGTTTAGTGAATCCCCCAAACTATGTGAGGGTGCAGTGAGTTTGTGCATTTCCTCTCCCAGGTTCTGGGTGCAGCATTCATTGTGCTTTCAGTCTGGTTTCATTCTTCTTTCCCTCAAAGAACAACAAAACACAGGCTTTTGGAGAAATGGCCCCAAATCTACCAGTTACTTTGGGTTTTTGAATTCTCCACTTAGAGCCCTTTGCTAGATGACCATGCTCATCCTTGGACATCTGATACTCAAAGTTGCTCTTGCAAAGGGAAGTCCAGGGACAGGGGTAGAAGTTAGAGGATATGCCCAAGTTCATATACAGTTTGCTTGGGGTTAGGGATTTCACGGGGCGGGGGGAGGGGCACACACAGTCTCCAATTTAGGGACATGAGGGTCTGAGTAGGTTGGACGAAAGTGACAGATACCAACTGGGACCTGGGGAGGGAAGAGGGTCTCAGGATGAGGAGAAGTTTTGCATGTGGGAAGGGGAGAAGGCTGGATTGTTGGTAGAAAGTTCTATCCTGTACGGATCACTGGACTCATAGTGATCCCAGTGCAGAAGTGTCCTGGGGCTCTTCTGGTCCGGGATTAGAAGGCTTGGGGTATTCCTGTGGTTACTAATCAGAAAGTAAATTCAAGGTCCCGGGGGCTTCAAGCTACATCTCTGTTTTTCTGACAGCACGTTTTGGGGTTGCTCTGGGGTAGACTTCCAGGAAAGGTTCTTACCCTATCAACAGATATGAGCCACTTAGCTGTCTCCCTCTCCCTCTCAGCAGCTCATGGACAAAGAGTGAAGTACTCTACACCGACTTTGAATCTAGAGTCACCCTGATGGAATTAGGGGCCATTAGATCACCCTCATTCTGAAGTCTCTACACTGTCCCCAGCTGTCAAAGCAATTTGGTTAAGCCAACAGGAAGGCTATGCTGGCCCAGGGGCTGCAGCAGTCAAGCTGGGGGCCCCAGTGCGTCTCTCTGTCGCCACACCGCTGGTCAGCGTCATTATAAGCCCCAGAAGTGGAGAGGATGTGTGTGTGTGTGTGTGTGTAATTAGAGCTGGACACCTCCAGGCAGGAACTAAGGGGTAGGATCTTACATCTTGCTTCAGGATTGGGCCAAGGATTCTACAAGCCAAGGTCAGCAGTGCAAACAATCAGAGACATCGGGAGCTGAATCCTGCTGCAGCTAGGGCCTGGGATCCTGTAGAAAAAGCAGGGTTGGGGAATGGGTAAATGTGGCCTGTCACATTAAAGAGTTTTCAGTGACTTTTAACAGTCACCCCAGCATCAAAATATGGTTATCATCTGGACAACAAACCCAGTTTTATTACTATGAATTCATACGCAGGAGTCCTGCCTCCTCACTCCCCTCCTCCCTCTCCCCAGTCTCATAATAATAATAATAATAAATAATAATAATAATAATAATAATAATAATAATAATAATAATGTGGTTGCAGCAATAACCAACAGCAGCTGGAGTAAGCCCTGCTCCGGAGTAGCTCAAATAGGGAGAAGAATACAACCAACCACTTTTCCAGTAGATGTAGAGATCTATCTCTGAGTCCCAAATACAGATACTCAGGAAAAGGAGACCTCCAGATCAGCCCGTCCCTGCTTCAGTAGGGCTCTCTCCTCACCCCACAATCTTAGGAAGACAGACCCAACTCTCCTATACCACTATGCCCCCTCCCCCAACCACTGAGCCTCCTTTTCATGTTTCAAAACAAAGGACCCAGGTTTAAGTTCTATTGCAAGCCTCAGAACTCTAAAACTGCTCTGCTCAGTTAGCAGGATCAGCCTTTGGTCTTCCTCAGAAGGTGTCTGAGGCGGGGGGGATGTGCGGTGACTATTTGTATATATGCACATATGTCCCTCCTGTCCCTCTCTGCCACACACTGCTGTCCAGTTTTCCCAGCCTCCGAGGGCTCCCGCCTCCAGACTTGCCACGCTTCCGTTGGGGGGCGGGAAGTGCCCTTATACACAGAGTTAATTTATTAAGCAAACTTTATTAAGAATTCTGATTTACTGCCCTGTGTGCTTTGGGTAGGTTCCTGGAATATTACCTTGACTTTCTAATGTGGAAATTGTCATTTTTGAAATGTTTCTTTTAAATGAAATCACTGGCCCTTTTTCAAAACAGAAGGGGGAAAAAAAGGACTATTTTTTTCTTCTTTCCGAGAGCCCATATAATAAAGCTAATTGGCAGTGTAGCCGGGGGAGGAGCGAGGATCTAGCTGGAAACAAAGGGAGTTTTGATTATTATTTTTTTCTTCTCACAATCTCATATTCTCCGTTATTTTTAGATTATCCTGAACTCCATGCACAAATACCAGCCCCGATTACACATCGTGAAAGCAGACGAAAATAATGGGTTTGGTTCAAAGAACACTGCGTTTTGCACCCACGTCTTTCCGGAGACAGCTTTTATCGCTGTGACTTCGTACCAGAATCACAAGGTAAGCGGGAAAGAGTCTCCATTCGCTTCCACCGCGGGGCCCCGCCTGCTGCTTTATGTGGACGCATGCGCAGTGTCCTCACCGGAATGCAGTCCTTTATGAGCGAGGGTGGGTCCACAGTCCTATAGCCTCAGCTGCTATTGTCCTCCAGGGGGCTGGGCAGGGGCCAAGTTGGAACTGTTTGCATTATATTCATGGTGGGGAAGGCTCTCACCTATCCTTTCTAGTTAGAATCTACTTACGCACAATTGGTGAGAGTCTACAGAAAGAGGGAGGGGAAGTGACATTGTGCTGGGAGGGGTGGCTAGTGCTACGTTTTTGGTGAAGAATGCCTTTTTTGTTGAGAACGGGGTCGTGGTTTTTAGAGGCACCTAGACGGCCATGGGGCAGGTGGCACATCCCAGGCTAAGTGGGGGCCCCACGTGATCACACTCAGTAGAGCTTGTCTCCTCCCCCTCCATCTGGGTGAAGTTAGCTGTAAAGGTTCTAAGCTGACAGGGGAGGCCAGAGAAGGGTCACAGGCAGGTTTCCTTCTGTGTCATCCTGATTCTGGCTAGGTGGTAGCCAATGCCTCCACCTGTTAGAGCCCACTGTTAGAGCCCACTGTTAGAGCCCACTGTTAGAGCCCACTGTGGGGAGTCTCTGAATTCGGACGGAAGGTGCCTGAAGTGTGATGGATGATCCCTTCCAGATCTAGGGAGAGCTTCCCTTTTTTGCCTCAGAAGGAACCCCTGTCCCCTCCTTAACACTATTCCTTTTTTCCTAAAGGAAGGAACAGAGCTGAACAGGGCAAAATGGCAAGGTCAGTTGCTGTGATTTAGCGAAACTATAAGTCACGAGCCCAGAAATCGGCTTCTTCACTGGCTCTGCAAGCCTTTGTTGAGCTGTGGCCTTAAAGTCTCCCAGAGCTGACACAATATATCTCATCCCCCTACCCCTCAGGCAAGCTCAGGTTCATAAAGGATGTGTGTGGTGATGGTGGTGGTGATGGTGATGGTGATGGTGGTGGAGGTGAAGGTAGTGGTGGTGGAGGTGGAGGTAGTGGTGGTGGTGATGGTGGTGGTGGTGGTGGTGGTGGTGGTGGTAGAAGTGGAGGTGGAGGTGGTAGTGTGTGTATGTACATATAATGACTTTTTAAAATGTGGGTCCATGAGTCCTTGGCATGTTCTGAGCTCTATGTCATGGCAATGTCATGGCATATGCATAGTGGACATTCACTGTCCCTGTCCCTCCTGTCTCTTTGCTTTTAGCTTTATACAGTATGCACTTTGCTGCTTATTTGTTTTGTTTCATTTTGTTTTTGTTTTTTGTTTGTTTGTTTGTTTTTGTTTTTTTGTTTTTGTTTTTTAGCATGTTTGGGTTTGAACTTGAAGCTTCAAATACTGCTAAGAATACATCCTGCCACTGAGCTGCATTTCTGGCCCCTTAAAGACGAACTGCTATGTCACATGTGACATATGGACATACCCCCAACACTGCCATATTGTGAACTCTGTGTGTCGGGGGAGGGGGTCATACATTGTGCTAGAGCATGCTTGTTGAGTTTAGATGACAACTCATGAAAGTTGGTTCTTTCTTTCTACCTTTTGGTGAATTCTGGAAATTGAACTCAGGTCCTCAAGCTTGGTGGCAAACACCCTTGTCTGCTGAGCCATTTTGCTGACCCATGTGTGAGTTTTGAGCACAGTCTAAAGGTCTGACAGGTCTGTCAGTGTGGGTCTCTAGCCTCACACAATTAGGCGTGTGTTTGATGATTACATTGAAGCTTCACAGAATTGCTTTCTGAATTAGTTGGCTCTGGGTCTCTAGTTGAAGTGCACATGAAGGCCTTTTTAGCCAAGTGGGCAGATTTTGTACCTGCACATCAGGAGACAAGTTTCTGCCAGTCCATCTTCCATAGGATCTGTCTTATTTCTTATCTGTCGAGCCCCGGAGTCGTTAATTTTCTGTACGAAGAGTTCAAAGAGATACATTTCCTAGTCAAGGTCAAGACTCTTGAAAACATTCTTCAAGTGGATGTAGGACCTGTGACTTAAATCCATGGGCCATGGGTTCTTGTGATTTGTGGACAGCATCTCTGCCTTCATTGTCCCAGCTGGAGTGGGTGATGAGCCAGCCAAGGACATAGGTAAGACCACTGAGCTGCTAACATCATGTGGATTAAGGGCTGTATCCCACTGGGGGATGGGTGCTCAGATTCAAAGGCAGGATCTAACTCAGTTTCCACCTGTAGAATGGGAATCATAATAGCATACACTTCAAGGGGTTCTTGCTAGGCTTGCCCCCAGATAATCAGACGACAGGACAGTGGCCTGGATCTAGCCACTGGTCAGTTTGCTCTCTGGTCAGCTCTGTTCAGAACTGTGATGTTTTTGAAAACCTTTCAGCCTGTTCAGTACCACTACTTGAATGTATTGAAATCTGCACGACCTACATTTTAGAAGTAGGTCTTATTATTGTGGTTGAAAAATCTGTGTGGTTCCCTTGGTTCATTGTCAATCAAGAACGAGCTTGATTTTTCTTAGATGAATGAGTTTGGGGAAAATAATCGGGTGAGTGAACAGCCAGGAATACCTGAGGAATGCAAGCCCTTGTTTGGGAAAGGGTTCACAGAGTTCAGTGCACCCAGGATGTTTCCTGAATGCTAGGCAGGTGCCAGGTAGGGTGCATAGGTGGCAATGTTTCTTTCTTAGATGGTAAGGCATGCACCTTCCAATCACAGGACCCTTAATGGCAAGCTGTATTTCCTCAGCCCAGCTGTGACCCTAAGCTGGATTTGGGAGTTATTTCCCCAGATGTTTGACAGCCTAGAAAAAAAAAAAAGATATTTAAAAACTTGACTCTTCCCCAGCTTCGACGTTCACTTGGGAAACACGCCTTTGTTTGGGTTTTTACAGCAGTTGTCAGCAGCTCTGAGCACACTGCCTAGAAATATGTAGGTGTTAAACACAAGTCACTCGGGCATTTCATTTCCCGGTTCTTACTACAATGGCTGTGTATGCAAGCGTGCATGTCCCTCAATGTTAACTGACTTTTCCATCCCAAGGAGCTTTGCTCCAGCTTAAGTCCTTGTGTATGGAGTCCATATTTATGAGGTACAAGCTTTCTGGTTGGGACCAGGAAATGAAGCCCCAATAGAGAGACATAATTAAGATTTTTGGCCCTTATGAGTTGTTTTTTCCCCTCCCTGAAAGCAAGAATTTGCAACAATTATTTTCATTAATTTTTACAACCGCCGTCGTCTCACCAGTTGGAGCTGGCACTTAATGTTTTGCACCCCCCCCCACCTCTCTCCCTTTTCCCAGATATCCGGTTTTATGCTGATTTTGGAAGGGAGTGCATTTGTATGGTAAATAGAAGTAGGTTTCCCTAGAGCTTTTAGGTAGCTATAGGCTTCCAGGTGTGCAGATTTGGGGCCTTATAAGCTGACATGCAGCCTATGGGGGTGTTATAGAGTGGTTTCTAGTGTAAGAGGCTATGTGCAAAATAAGATGTGTTTCAGCTGCAGATGAGCTTGTCTAGAAGGATTTCTCAGGGATGATTCTGGTGTGTGTGTTTGTGTACACGTCTGTGGTGTGTGTACGCACGTGTATGTGTCTGTGTGTCTGTGTGGTGTGTATGCATATGTGTGTGTGGCATGTGTATGTGTGCACATGTGTGTGTTTGTGGTATGTGTGTATACACATGTATATGCCTGTGTGTGCCTGTGTGGGGTGTGTATGTGGGATGTGTGCATGTGTACATATGTATGTGTGTGTATGTGTGCACATGTGTGTATGTCTTTGTGGTATGTATACACATGTATATGCCTGTGTGTGCCTGTGTAGGGTGTGTATGTGTGTGTGCATGTGTGGGGTGTATGTGTACATATGTATATGAGCATGCACATGTGTGTTTTGGTATGTGTGTTTACACGCATACATGCCCGTGTGAGTGCCTGTGTTGTGTGGGTATGTGTGTGTACCTTCATATCATGCCCACAAGTAGAAGTCAGATGACAACTCGAGGGAGCCAGTTCTCTCTTTCCCTCCTATTGGTCTTGGGGATGGAGCGCAGGTGTCCAGGCTTCATGGCAGGCTTCATGGCAAATACCATAACTAGCTGAACCATCTCACTGGCTCCGCCTTACCTTTGACACAGTGTCTCTCACTGAACATAGAGCTCACCAATTGGCTAGACTGGCTAGCCAGTGTGTTCCTGGGGAATCCTCCTGTCTCTGTATGTGTGAACCAGTGTTCAGTGGGATCTGAATTCAGGTCTTCATGCCTGTGCTAGGGGCACTTTACCCTCTGACCCATTACCCCAGCCCTCCCCAGCAACGCTTTACACTTATATCCTGGAGGGGTCTATGTGGTCCCTGGAAGAAGTGAGGTGGGTGCGATGTAGAGTCCAGCAGTGAGTAGTGTTTGCAAAGTCCTGGATTCTCTTTCCAGCACTGCCTAAAAGAAGACATATTTAAAAATCAATGTTTAAGTGCATCTATAACTAATTATTTTCTATTCTATGCAATTAGTTTTTGCTTTGTTTCATTTTTTAAGACAGAGTCTCAGTAAGGGACCTCAATCCCATGATCCTGCTACCCCAGGAGCATGGTGGGATTATAGGTTCGAGTTATCATACCTGCCTGCCATCATGGTTTTGTATGAATAAAGGAAAGGTGAACCTGTGAGTGACCTCCAGAGACATATAAACAATCAGTGTGAGAAAAAACAAACGAACAAATTTGTTTTAGTGTTTTGCCTGTATGTCTGTGCACATGTGACTTGTTTTAATGTTTTGCCTATATGTCTGTGCACATGTGTTTACCTGGTGCCCATAAGGTTCAGAGTAAGAGATCAGATCCCTGGAACAGGAGTTACAAACAACTGTGAGCCTCCATGGGAATGCTGGGAACTGAACCTGGGTCCTCTGGCAGAGAAGCCAGCACTTGTAATTGCTGAGCCATTTTTTTTTCCAGTCTAGCAAAAAGCTTCCCCCATAGCCAAGACAAAATAAAGCCCATGTTTTTCAATTTTTTTCTTGGACCAGTTTTGGGTCCTAAATTCTTTTTTTTTTTTTTTTTTT
>NW_022196905.1:113269721-113293146 GCF_008632895.1 Mastomys coucha
CTGGCCCTGGCATTCCCCTACACTGGGGCACAGAACCTTCACAAGGCTGACGCCCTCTCCTCCTATTGGGTCCTAAATTCTTAAAGGGACAGTGATGTTCTGGGCTGGGCCCTGGATTCACATCCTCATTTGCCCTCAGTATGTTTATTGCAGACTGGTAGGGATCAGCTTCAGGGGCTGGGATGAGGACTCGTTCCAAGCTGTTTAGATGACCTAGTTATTATTTTGTTTCTCTATAACAGCATCTCATGCAGCCCTGACTGGCTTTCAACTCAGTATATAGTCAATGACCTCAAACTTTTTAATCCTTCTGTCTCCATGGCCAGAGTTCTGGGATCACAGGTGTCTGCCATCATGTCTCATTTATGCTTCTGCAATTGAACCCAGGATTTCTCTGAATGCTAGGCAGGCACTCCGTCAACTGAGCTGCACACCCAGTCCTAATTATTTACTACTACTATTACTACTACTATTACTACTACTACTACTACTATACTACAGGGTCTTGTTATGTAGCCCAGACTGATCCCAAACTCTTGATTCTCCTGTATCAGCTTTCAGAATGCTGGGATTACAGGTGTGTGCCAGCATACATGATCTACAGCATACACAATCTACAGCATACACGATCTACAGCATACATGACAGCTTGATGTGATCTGGCTTTCATTCAATTTTTGAAAATTATTATTTTACAAAATGATCCTCCATTGGATTGTGCCTTATGACAGAATCTCAGGAGGACAGGCAGATCTCTGAATTCAGACGTGCACATTTCAAAGATAGCTTTCAGAAATGATTTACAGACTCCAGCTCATATGAAGAGTTCAGACACAATCAGAAAGCAACAGGCATGGCCAGGCAGGCCTGTGAAGCCAGCACAGCATCCAGGATGCTGAGGCAGGAGGATCAAGAGTTGAAAGCTAGAGTTCAGGAGAATCCAGGCCTGTCAGAAACATCCGTTACTCAAGAAAAGGATGACAAACTCTCTCTTTTGATATCCACAGGAAGTTCTGAAACTAAAGTCCACCTTCTAGTTGGAAAGAGGAAGTAGATGCTGTTAGAGAAGGTTCTAGCACAAACTAGTCCTGAACTAAAACTCCATCACTGAAAACTAGAGAGTTCATGGATGGTATTGATTAGAGTGGGATGGGAGAACAAAGGAGCTGTCATAATGGGCCTTGCTAGTAAAGAACGAAGGAGGGGGAGTGTGTGTGCACAAATATACACTTATTTACAAAATATTTTAAAATGACCACTTTGAAAAAAAAGATCTACCCCATTATAAATTAATGTGCATCTGCATGTGCCCATTATAAATTAATGTGCATCTGCATGTGTCCATGCATGGGTCTGTACCCATGGCTGCAGGTGCTTACAGAGGGGATCTCTGGGACTAAAGTTATGGGTAACTGGGAGGGGCTAGGAAGCAAACTGGGGCCACCTGTTTATTATTGTTGTGTGTCTGTGTGTGTGTCTGTGTGTGTGTGTGTGTGTCTGTGTGTATCTGTGTCTGTGTGTGCACCACAGCACCCATGGAGGTCAGAGGAGAGTTTCTTGGAGGAAGTTCACTCTTTCTGCCTTTACCTGGGTTCTAGGAATTGAACTCAGGTCTCCAGGCTTGCTCAGCAAGTGCATTATAAGCAGAGCCATCTCACTGGTCCTAATGGTAATTCTTCAATTTACCAGGAAACTATTTGTGGGAGTTGGTTCTCTCCTCCCACCCACATGGGTCCTGGGGATTGAATTTAGCTTATCAGGTTTGAGGCAAAGTTCATTTTCCAAAGTGGGTGCACTGCTGGATAAAGGAGGGAGTTCTCAGTGTTGAATAAGATGCAGCCATGGAGAGAAACTCAGCCCGATCAGTGAACCCTCTGGTTTTCCATCAGAGAGTTTTAGCTCAGGACTAGCTTCTTCTAGAACCTTCTCTGGAGGGATCAACTTTCTCCTCCCAACCAGAAGACAGGTTCAGAACTTCCTGTGGATACCAAAAGAGAGTTTGTCATCTTTTCTTGAATATCAAGTGTCATATAGAGTCGTGAACAATATTTATGGTTAAAATAGTTTTGAATAAAAAGGAAATTGATTTAATTTATTTAAATAAGTAGCTGGGCATGGGGGCTCACACCTGTAATCAAAGCAGTTAGAATCACCTTCGGCTAGAGGCCAGCCTGGGCTACACAGTGAGATCCTGTTTCAGAAGAAAAAAGGTGGGGGCGGGGCTGTCTTAGCAGACATTTGGAGTTTGGATCACTAGCATCTATACAAATACTGAGCTGGCATGGCCGGGATCCCTATGATCACATTCTTCTGGAGGTGGAGACTGAGCATCAAGGAAGCTGGATAGCTTGGCTAGCTGAATCTGCAAGCTCATGGGAGAGATCCTACCACAGCATGTAAGGTGGAGAGACCCACAAAGATATCTAATGCCAACTTTGGGCCTCCACAAGCATGGGCCTCCTAAACATGTGAGCATGCATGCATACAAGGTAACACACGTACATACATATACATGTAAGGCAAAACAAAACAGACTGCAATGAAAGCCAAGCAGCATTCAAATCCTCTTAGATGTGGCAGAGGCCCTGAAGGGGAAGTTGCTGCTGGCAGTCACGATACCCTGCTGCCTGTCATGAGATTCTATACGTGACAGTTCAACTCACACACAACTTTTAGGAAACACTTCTAGCAAATTCCACATGGGTACAGCCCACCACCTGGATCTGCTATTACGTTCACGCTAATACGTGTTGATGGCTTAAATTAGAGTGTTGGGCCTTGAACCAAAACACGAAGAAACACACAGTTCTGCTGCAGGGTTGTGACATAGAGTTTAAAGACAGAATTCCTACCTTCTTGCCTGGAAAACCACAGAGGGTCGGAGCCACGGGGCAGATACCATCTGTGGGAGCCTCAGATGTTGCTCGTGTTTATTGTACTGGGCAGTGTATTACACCTGGGCCAGTCAATGCTGTCTGCAAAATGGTAAAATGGGGCATGGCTGGACCTTTGGAAGCTTCGATCAAGATGTGTTTTCTACTATCTGGAGATTACCACATTGTGTGGGATGTGCGGTTGCTATGTCAACACTCATGGCTTCCTAAGGAAGAGGGGCCAAATGTTGAGGCTTCCATTTCCTTTGAAATGCAAAATGCCTAACACACACACACACACACACACACACACACACACAGATGATAATGTAGAATATGACTTCAATTAATAAGTAAACCAAATCCAGGTTTCCCCTTCCTTTCAACATTGATCTAATCTAAGACATTTTCAAAGCCTCAACTGCAGTGGTGTGTCCTGTCACTTGTGATGGCTGCATTGTGTCCCCTGGGTTGTCCTGGGATCTCTTTTCCCACAACATTTGTTATGCACTCTTGTCCCAAGGCCTTCTTTTGGTAATCAAGTGTGAACCAACATGCTCTCCCTTCTCCTCTTAGATCACACAGCTGAAAATTGAGAACAACCCCTTTGCCAAAGGCTTTCGGGGCAGTGATGACCTGGAGCTACACAGGATGTCTCGGATGCAAAGGTAAGAAATTGGGACAGGATGCACACCACAAATCCCCCCTGCCAGCATTCTCACCACCCAACAGATGAAGAGCTCTCATTCCCATCTCTGTCTCTAGTCTCTGTGTCTCTCAGTCAGTCAGTCAGTCAGTCAGTCAGTCAGTCAGTCTGTCTGTCTGTCTGTCTGTGTAGGTCAAAGGTTAACACAGGTACCTCCCTCAGTCACTTCTCCACCTTATTTTTGAGACAGAGTCTCTCATTGAACCTGGGTTCTCTGATTAAGCCAGGCTGGCTGGCCATTGAGTTCCAGGGAATCCTCCTGTGATCGCCTCTCCACAACTGGTATTGCAAACAACTCTCACCATGCCCAGGTTTGCCACAGGTTCTAGAGATTTGAACTCATGCCTTCATGCACACACAGCTGGTATTTTGTGGAATGAGCTGTCTTCCTAGCCCCCAGCCTCTCTTCTCATAACCCTGAGGATCAGGAAGGATGCTTTTGGGCAGCCCACAGCATAAACGTCTGGGTGCTAGATGATGGAATCTAGCCTGCCATGGACCCAAAGCTACATGCCTCCTCTTCCTTTATTGTGTCCCATCACCCCCTCCTCCTCCTGAGACCTTTTCCCACTTTTCGTTCCCATCCATCTCAGCTGATGAAGGCTGTTCTTTCAGCAACGTCTCTCCATAAATGAGAGAGAAGTTAACAACTCCATTTCCTGGGGGTGAAACACAGACCAGGTGGTGTCCACAGCACCCTGGGGGCTGGGGGTGGGGGTGCGGATTGGGAGCCAGTGCTAAAAGTTGCTTGCTAGTTTGACATATCCTGTGGTTGCAGCTGCTGATTTGACAGATAAAAGGGGGGTTGGAAGAGAGGGTCTGACAGAAAGGACTGAACAAGTACAGTTGGGTTGCCTGTTGTTCTCTCAACTCCCAGTGTGACCATGGCAAGAGAATTAGAAATCATGTCTCCATCTCCTTGGCCAAATGTGCACATGTGCAGACACACACACACACACACACACACACACACACACACACACTCACACACACACACTCACACACACACATTGGCACACACACAGGTACGCACAGAGGTACACACACATACACATAGATACACACATGCACACAAATACACACACACACAGGAGTACACACACATACACAAAGATACATACACAGGCACACACATGCACACAGGCACACACACAGGTACATGCACAGGCACATACAGGTACACACACGTACACAGGTACACACATATGTGCACAGATACACACATATACACATGAACACACAGAGGCACACATGCACATGGCTATACCCATTCTCTTTCTCTCTCTCTGTCTTTCTGCCTCTGTCTCTCTCTTTCACTCTCTCTGTGTCTCTCTTTTCCCTCTCTCTGGGTTTAATGGTTCTGGAAGACACGAAGAGGGTGGGATGTTTGATACAGGACACAGTCATCCAAGAAAGGTAAAAGAGCATACACGAGAAAGGGATGGAGGTCCGTGGTCTTGGGGTCTAAACGTTGTGCTGAGAACTGTGTGTTCTGAATTAATTTAATTACAAATATTCTTTTATTTGCATGGCTATTTTGCCTGCATATAAGTCTGTGTACTGTGTACATTCAGTGCCGCAGAGGCTGGAAGAGGCCATCAGATCCCCAGGAACTGGAGTTATAAATGGTTGTGAGCCCCCACATGGGTGCTATCAATCTACTCCAGGTCCCCTACAAAGAGCAATGAGCACTCTTCACTGCAGAGCTATCTCTCCAGCCTCAGGACTATTTAAGCTCAGTATTTTGAAAATGCATCTGGAAATTGCCAGTCACTGTAGGTCAGAGGAGTCAGTGCCCACAAAAAATCTTGTCTAATTAGTGACAGATACAACTTGTTTGAGGTCCCCTGAGAGCCAAGTTCAGAGTCACATTCTGCACTGATGGTGACTTTGCTGCAGAGGTAGCCACAGCCATTGCTGAAGCCTTGTCTGAGAATTACAGGTGAAGGTCCAACCTGGGCTACTTTATAGAAGCACAGGTCACCAAAGGGTCTAGCATTTCCCATCTGCTCCGTCCTTCCTATAGGGGTATGGTGGACTGAAGAGGTCAGGAGGCTCCCCCCCTCCAGCTTCACCAGGCCTACTGAGTGTATCTCTTTCTGTGCTAAGAACCAAACTCAGGGTCTTGCACAGGATAAAGCCCAGTTCTACTGCTGGGCTCCCCTTCTGGCCAGATTCTTCTTACTGTATCCTCTTTGACAGCAGGAGCTCCTTGACTTAGGCTGAATGCAGTCCCCTTCTCCTCTGGAGTCTTCTCTAGGTAGTCTCACTGAGACACTTGGAAAACCCAAACCCACAAGGTCTCTGTACACTTGGAACCCTCCAGATTCTTATCACTGTGGAGGGAGGTCCAGACCTCTTACCACGACCTACCCCACCCTTCATATCAGGCTCTGCTCCTCGATGTCTCTGTCTGCTCCGAGTCTGTCTGCTTTTTCTTGTTTGTAGCCCTGGGACCTGTGTTCAGGTCCTTCTCCTCCCTCCTCTGGCCAGCTCCCAACATCTGTGGGTTTCTCATGGCTCTTTCTTCCTTTAAGGATCTTTCCCTGCTGGCCCCTGCTCTTTGGAAGCTCAAAGGAACAGGTGTCAGAAGGGAAAGGGGGAAGGGAGGAGCTGGTCACCACTGCTTGTCCTGTTGGAGCCAGCCTCTCAGCCTAAGAGCTGCAGGTCTTTGTGGTAACATGCAGAGTTGCATTGGGAAACTAAGAGGAAGCTAGACCTTCTGGGAAACAGACAGGGTGTTTTTGTTTTCATGAAGCCTTAGGGCCTATGTTGGAGGAAGCAAAATGACCAAAGTGACAGTTTCAAGGTCAGTCAAAGTTAGGGGGGTTTATTCCTGGCCCTGGGTCAGTTGTTGTGTGACTCTGGGGAAGCAAGTTAACCTTCCAGAGATTCAATGTTCCCACCTGTGAAATGGGCACAAGTAAGTGTAGCCTGTGTGTTTTCAGGTTCTCGCAAAAACTACTTGAGAAAATGCAGGCAAGGAATCTGGATCCTAGTCTATTCTCAGGACACTTTCCCTGACCCAGGGGAAATCTCCCTGGGACTGTCAGTTCTAAGTTTGTTCGGAATTTATTTTGGGCTGTTGTCCCAGCCCCCAGGTTGCAGTAGGTAGTGACAAGAAAGGACTGTGGCTCTTAGAGTCAACTGTGATGAAGGGCAGCTCACTGTTAATCTTGTAATTCTGTTTCCTGTCCTCCACACACCCGGTGACAGCTGACTCTAGGAGGAGGGATGAAATATGGAAGAAGGGAGAGAGAGGCAGGGCTCTGGAGGGCCGCACAGCTCTTCTACAAACTCGCTTCTCGACTGGCTCGCCCAAGGCCTGGACAGTCCCGCAGCTTTGCTCTCTCTCCTGATTCTGTGTTTGAAAAAACATGATAGTGACCTAGCTGTTCCTCAGTATTCATTTATGGTGTCCAGTTACAGGAGCCACTTATAACAAACATGGAAGAGCTGGGGAAAAAAATAAAACCACTTACATTGCCTATTTCCAGCTTCCTGTGACAGGTAGTTTAGAAAGGGGTGGGGCCTGCAGTTAAAAAAAAAAAAAACACACAAACGAACCCAGCTTCGCACAGTCAGTGTTCCCCAAGAAGTGAGCAACTGTGGAGCTGACTTTAGAGGGTGCACGGACTCACCCCTTGTCGGTGCTGTGATCTCAAAGATGTTACTGGGGTGCTGGAGAATGAGATTAAGTTAATAGGAGGAGAAGAAGGAAAGGGAAGAGGAGAGAGGGAGGGAGGGAGGAAGGAAGGATGCTAGCTAGCAAGTAGGAAGTCTGGTTAACTCCCAGGTGACTGAAGGGAAATGACTGGCATATAGCAGTTGGGTGGGTCTCCGGAAGAGATGATGCAGTGGTGATAGCGTACAGACAGCGGATATTCTGTGCCTGCGCATGCCAGCTCAGACTCTAGAAGGGTGAGGACTCCATTGCTGCCAGAGACAACCCTACGCCCTGCTTTTCACTGCGGTTCCTGCCTTGAACTTGGCCTCTGTGTTCATGGACTATTCAGACAGCTTGAGAACTTCTGGGTATTGAAGGGTCCAGGGTTGGGACGACAGGAGTCAGGGGAGGTTTTATGGAGGGGCCACAGTAGTTTCCGGAAGGACAGGGGTTGAATGTGTTGAGGAGGGAAGCAGTGGGCACGGTCTTGAAGAGTTGGGTGTAGATTCCGAAGGACTCAGAGAGTGAGCTTGAGAGCAGTGTGTTGGGGGCAGATTGACATCATGAAAGCTGCTACTGGAGCCTGGATATCGAGATGGAAAAGACAACAGGGGACAGCTTCTAGTCCATGCCCACCCCTATCCCCCCATTACAAAAGAGGAAACTGAGGTCAAGGGACTCTTTCTGGAAAGGTTTTGATCTGTTCTTTTCTTTTTCTTCCCCCTTTATTAAATGCTTTCTGTATGCACTGGGCAATGCAAAGATGAGCCAGCATACAGAGGAATCGGGGTTCAAGTACAGACGGCAGGCACTGAAACTTGAGGAGCCCTGGGTAGTTCTGGGGCTCCCCTAGCTCACTGAATATCTGTCTTGACTTTGAAAGGGAGGATATTTGCAAAGACCAGGTCCAGTGCAACAGTGAAATGTTGTAACTCGGCTTTGTGTTATTGCAACGAAGTACACAATCACCTTAAAGAAAGAGAAAGTTTATTTCCAGTCACAGTTTGAGACCTATCAATCCACAGTTAGTTATAGATCTCCCTCTGGGCCTGTGGCAAGGCCCCTGGGCAGTGGCTCACCTTGTAGCAAGTGGGAAAGGGTAGTGGTGATGGGGGTAAAAGGGGGGAGTCCCAAGATCCCAGTGAAGGGTGGACCTCTGAAACCCAGGTTCCACTTGTTATTTATTATATTTTATCTTATGTGTATGAGGGTTTGCCTGCATGCATATCTGTGCGGCACCTGTCTTGCTTGCTGTATGCACTGGACTGTATGCACCTCAGGGCTGGTGGCTGAGGCATGTGGCTGAAGGAAGGAAAGGCAGGCTCCTCAGGTGTACACTCTTTTGAGGATCTGCCTGCCAACTTTCTGCAGGCTCCGGACTTCCTGTGCACTGGAATTCCTGCATATAGCTTCTCCAACACGGGTTCTGACTACACTGGGAGTTCTTAACGTCCCTCACTGGCCTAGATGGAGTGACAAAGGGCCGTGCTGAGGTATAAAACTGCCCGGCTCACACAGAAAGACAGCATAGCACCGAGCCACAGTGATGTCCCATATTGACTGTGCTTGGTGATGAGACAGTGCTTACCTTAGTGAGGCCTCATTGCAGGTGTACATTGCTAGGGCCACAGAAATGACTGAGAGGCAGAAACTTCACTGTGACCAAGGATTCCCTGGGGAAGCCCCCTCATACCGGGTGACAGAGGTGGAAAGGAACTCCCTTCTACCGAGTGAGGGATGGAAAAGAACCTCTTTCTAAAGGGTGAGAGGGTGCAGAGGAACCCCTTTATAGGATAAGAGGGATGGAGAGGAACCTCCATAGTTCTACAAGTACAGAGGAACCCACTTTTATAGGGTGGGGGGATACGAGGAACTCCTGCTCTAACAGGCAAGGTGAGGGTGGAGAGGAATCTACAGGGTGATGAGGAACCCCCTTCTACAGGGTGAAAGGTAGGTATTTGAACTTGAGGCGCGTGCGCGCACGCGCGCGCGCGCGCACACACACACACACACACACACACACACACACACACACACACACACACACACGCACACACACACACACCACTCCTGTGCTTCTTGCTTCTCTTCTACAGAATAACTTTGAGCACTCACTGGTGGCCTTTCTGCCACAGAGGTCTAGATTGAATATCCCTCACCCAAAATATTCGAGCCCGGAAGCCTCTTGGGACTTGGAAGTTTTGTGCATTTTGGATTTGCACGCATTTAAAAGATTTCAACTCCACACCTAAGACTCATTTGCGTCTCAATGTCTTGTACACATAGCCTGAAGGGAATATTACATAGTATTTTTATAGTGCCTGTGGGTTCTTTGGATTACTTAATGTACATACTTAATTATGTAATTGGTCTTGTTTGTTTCTGGGGAACTGACCCCAGGGCTTCTGCACATGCTAAGCAAGTGCTCTATCATTGAGACACATCCTGAGCCCTACCTACTTTAAAACATTATAGTAATAATGATAATTATTGTGTGTGTGTGTGCATACCACAGCATGTTTGTGTATGATGGTCTAAGGACAATTTCATGAAGCCAATGCTTTTCCTTTTGCCTTTATGTGGGTTCCAGGGATGGACCTCATTTCTCCAGGCTTCTACAAGCATCTTTATCTGCTGAGCCACCTTGCCGGCCTTGTTCCTTGTACATTTGATTGCAACAACTGTGTGACTTTTCACTCAGGGTGTTGCCTTGTCAGCTCTCAGAAGGCTACAGGCCGTGGAGCATTTTGGATTTGGGAGTTCAGGACACCCAGCTTGTGTTGATGGAGTCTTACCAGGAGCTAGCCAATTGCTCTTTTAATAGGAAGTGGTCCCCAAGGTGGACATTTGTAGATTTTGAGCTGTCCTCAGCCGGACAGCATAGGGCAGTTTGGAGTTTAGGACTCGGTAGCCAGGTGAGAACCCTCCCCTCTCCTCACCCCAGAGACAGACTTGGAGGCACACAGCCTGGTCACATTATATGTCATCATTGTCTTTCACCTCTGCTAGACCATGTGTCACCCTTTCTATGGTGTCCCTCCCCCTTCTTAAAGTCCAATGAAAGAGGTGGCCCCACACCTTTAATTCCAACACTTGAGAGGTAGAGGCAGGCAAATCTCTGAGTTTGAGGCCAGTCTGGTCTACATAGCAAGTTCCAGGACAGCAAAGGCTACCTAGAGAAACCCTGTCTCAAACACACACACACACACACACACACACACACTAAATCAAATGAAATCATGAGAGGTCCAAAATACTTGCAGTATATACACAGCAGGAGGGGGCGAATCCAACAATTTTAAGGGATGTGTGGGGCTGGGCCCTTCCAAAGTTCTTCTATTGGAGAGTTCCTGCCTCTGTTGTAAATCAATTTTCAGCCTCTGACCACACATGCCTGGCTTTCATACAGAAGGCTTAATGCTCTCGCTTTCTTTGCTTTTGGAGAGAGGCCAACCGAGTGCCCGGTTATAGAGAAGTGACCTGAGACTTTTTTGTGGGGCAGCCCAGACTTCCCCACCCTCCTGTGATTCCAGCTGCCCCAAGGGAAGCATGTTTATCTCAAACAAGAGTGAGGTTGAGAATGAAAAGCCCGAGCCATGAGTGATGCTGTAAAACCAAGATTGTCTGCAGAGACTCCATCTGGGATGTTGAGGAGCAAGAAGGATGCTTGGGTAGCTCTCCTCTTTCTTACCTGCAGATCCACCCCTCCTGTCTCCCTACCAATGCCTTTGGGTACTTCCTTCTAGAGGGGGCGCTATGAGCTGCTCATTTATTCATCTATGCTTTTACCATCTTTACTGAGGCGTAATTGACAAGATGTTCATATGTAGAAGCATGTAACATAACGCTTTGATATATAGATTGTGAAACAGGCCAATAAGACAGTCAACACATAGCCTGGGCTATCTACTGTTTTCTTCTCTCTTTTTCTCTTTTTCCCTCACCTTCTTTATTCTACCCTTTCCTCTCATCAGTCTTCCCCTCTCTTCTCCCCTTCTCTTCACTTCTCCTGCCCCTTCCCTCCCACGGACTTCCCACCCTTTCATCCCCTAGAAACACCTAGTTCCTGCCCTCTGCATACAGTATCGCTATCACTCTGGGCAGCTCCCACCAACTCTACATAGTGATGCTCTATGTCTTTCTAGAGCTTATTTCTCTTGCATGCCCAGAATGCTCTATGCATTGACCAACATCTCTCCATGCCTTTTCCTCCAGCCCATGGCAGCCACCACTCTGTTCTCCCTGCTGGAAGTTGGACCATTTTAGACTCCACCTAGGAAGTGATGTCTTATAGCCTGTCTTCCTGGGTTTGGCTTCTTTCCCTTAGCAGGATACCCTCCAGGTTCACTCATGGTCTCAAATGAGAGGATTTCTTCTTTTTGAAGGATGGCTAGTGCTCCATGATATACACACTCCACATTCTCTTTATCCATTCACCCGAGGCTTAGGTTGTTTCAATTTATTGGCTCTGGTGACCAGGACAGCAATGGGCACAGGGATCCAGTCACCAATTCTATTCTTTTTTTGGGTACAGAACCAGCAAGGGACTGCTGGACCACACAGTGCTTCTATTTTTAGCTTTTGAAGGAACTCTGCGATGTTTCCCAGAATGACTGTGCCAAACTGTATCCCCACCCACGACGGAGAGGGTTCCCCTTTCTCCACCTCCTCGCCAACACCTGTTATCTCGAGTCATTTCTCATTTCGATAGCAGCCATCCTTGCAGGTGTGAAGTGACAGCCCTGGGTGAGATTGCCTTGCATTTCCCCAGAAAGTGAAGTTGATTCTTCCCTCATGGGCCATTTGTGAGCTTTCTTTGAAGAAATGTCTGCTTAGATCCTTCATGGAATTTATATTTTTATTTAGACAATTATTTTGGGGTGCTGTTGTTGGTTTATCTCAATGCTTTGATCTTGCCAAGCATATACCTTACTACTGACACACACACACACATGTGCACACACACGCACACACACACACACCCAGGCTTCCATATTTTTATCATCACCACCACTACCACCATCATTGTGTGTGATACCCCTATCTACTTTTCAGCAATATTTATCATACTTACAAGTGACCTTGTTAGAAAGCAGATTTCTACATGTCCCTGACAGTCTGTAGTTATAGGATGGGACAAAAGCTTCCTTGGGACCAGTTCTTTCAAATGAGCAAGGGAGGGATTCATTGGCCAACCCCATTTTATTCCTTGGCCATAAGTAATGAGCAGCCAGGTAGATGTGCGACCCTGATTTCTGAAGACTGAGTTCTTGTATGGGTTTTCTATAGAAAAAAAATGTCTCTTTCTCAGTTTGGTGTTCAGGTCTGGCTAAGCACTCAAGCCAGCCACAAGCCCTGACCAGCATTTTATTGTCAAACACGTAAGATATGAAGAAAACACAGAATTATAGCATCTTATTGTCAAACACGTAAGATATGAAGAAAACACAGAATTAGAACATTTTATTGTCAAACACGTAAGATATGAAGAAAACACAGAATTAGACCAGAATTTCTGCTTGTATGTCTGCTCTGTCACTCACATGTTCATCTGTCTGTCTGTCTGTCCATTCTTTCAGTCCATCTAGCCATCATCCTTCTTACTATAACAGATGAAATTTAACCTAAGTCACAGAAATGAACCATTTCAGCACAAACTTCAGTGAATGCATCATCAACTGAGATGTGATTTTTGTTCACATTTCTTCCTTTTATCTAATATTTCCAGAGCAAGAGGCACACATCATAAGTTTACCTTTTGCTTCTTGACAAATGTACATACTCATGAAATGTAAATCCCTGTCAAAATCTAGAACATTCCATAAAATCTGCTTATTCCTCTTATTAGCACATATAGGTGTGTGTGTATATATCTGTGAATGTGTGTGTCTGTGTGTATATGTGTGTGTATGTGTGTATGTGAGTGTATATATGTGTGTGCATGTCTATGTGTGTGTATGTGTGTATGTATGTGTCTGTATATGTTTGTTTATGTGTGTGTATGTATGTGTATATGAGTATGCATGGGTATGTATGTGTATATGAGTGTGTGTGTGTGTGTGTGTGCATGTGAGTGTGTGTTTGTGTGTGTAGGCTCAAGGTTAAAGTCAGGTGTTTTCCTCAATAACTTGCCACCTTATGTATTGAAGTGGGGTCCCTTGCTTCAACTCACAGCCCACTGATTCAGCCAGTCTAGGCACCCAGTTTGTTCCTGGGATCCCCTGTCTCTGACCCCTCACACTGAGGTCACAAGTGGGATGCCACATCCACTCAGCATTATGTGGATGCTGGGAATTCACAGTCTGGTCCTCAAGCTTGTTCAGCGAGTGGGTTTCCTACTGAGTCATCTCTTTCTGCTAGCAAGCTTGCCAGAGAATTGACTATAAGTCTGTTCTATGCAGTACAGTGTGCCAGACAGAAGGGAAGACTGATGGACAGACAGCCAGAGCTCACTAAGGAGCTCAGCTACATTCTCATCCCACGTTCATGCTCTCCATGGAGTTGCTTCCATTTTCTCCCAGATGTCCTGCAGGGTGGGCCTTCTTCTTTCATTCCTGTAAATGGAACAAATGCAGCAAAGGGCCAAGAGACAAAAGAAGTCATCCTGCGAGGGCCCAGGTTCCCCCATGATTCAGAGCTGTCTCAGCAGCATTGCTAAGAACTCTTTTGGACTGTTGGGCCCCTTTCAGATAGTGGGGATGAGTGCACACCTCTCCCTAGAAAACTGACAAGCCTAGAGCACTTGATCTTTGAGTTGGGGTGGCAGCTCAGAGCCCATTTAGAGCCTGCTGGGTGCAAAGCGCTGCTTCCACATGTGTTGTCCAGGATGGAGTGATGTGCACCTATCCTCCTAGCACTCAGAAGGCTGAGACAGGAGGATCGGAAATTGGAAGTCACCTTGGCTATATAATAAGATCCCCTAACCTCCCCCAAACCCCCAGAAGTGAGACTTGGGGTGTAGTTCGGTTGGTAGCATATTTGCATAGGATTCACAAAGCCTGACTTCCATGCCCAGCACTAATTAACCAGGTCTGCTGAGCATGTCTATCATCCCAGAACTTGGAAACAGAGGAAAGGGTATCAGAAGATGAAGGTTTGGGGAAGGGATGGCTTAGTGGCTAAGAGCACCAGCTGCTCATCTGGAAGACCTGGGTTTAGTTTGTAGCACCTATATATTTGCTCACAATTGTTTGTGTTACTGTTTGTAACTCTAGTGCCCTCTTCTGAACTCCTTGCATACCAGGAACACATGGTACACAAATACACACACACAAGAAAAAATTCCACACACACAAAATAAAATAAATAGATATAATTGTTAAATAATAAATTTAAAATATGAAATGGGGCTGGAGAGATGGCTCGGTGGCTAAGAGCATTTGTGGCTCTTTCAGGAGACCTGGGCTTAATTCCTTGAACCAACATAGTCCAGTCCCTAGGGGATCCAGTGTTCTTTTCTGGCCTCTGTAGAGATCACTCACTCACACACACACACACACACACACACACACACACACACACACACACGGTACACAGGCAGTTATGCAAAACACCCGTACACATTCAGAACCAAATAAACCAAACCAAAAACAAAAGTTGAAGGTCATCCTTGGCTATATATTGGGTCTGAGGACAACCTGGGCTCCCTTCCTCCCCTCTTCTCCTTTCCTTCCCATCCACCTACCATTTACCATCTCAGAACTCCTAGAGGCCTCTGCCATTGCGATCCCATTCTACAGAAGGAGACAGAGGCAAGGAGAAAAGAGAAACCAGGAAACCGCCCACCACGTCCATGGCTGGGTGCTTGAATAGACAGCATCCACTCAACCAGGCCAGTGCCAGAACCAGGAGCCAGTTGCTGCTGCTCCTCTTTCTAGTGATGTGTAGCCTCATGGTCCCAGAGCTACAAAGCAAGGGCTGTTACCAGAGAGGGAAGACCTTCAGGGGTCTTGGTCCCTCCCAACCACACAGCCCCAGTGGGAAATTTATGTGAAGTATTTGTGCCTATTTTCCACAGTGAGACGATTTCCTGCCTTTCTATCATGAGAAATGAGAACCAAATGGATTTGTTAGCTGCACTGAGCTGTGTGTCACCCGGGTGTGCTCTTCTGCGTCTCGTGGTACCCACGGATGTCAGGTCAAAATAACTTCCCCCAGTGGCTTAGGTGAACAGACCAGGCAAGCTCCCTGGGGGGCTGAGTTTGCCTGGCCCGTTTTAATTTGGGTCTCAGAGGAAAGTGGGGAGCCAATGAAAGAGGGATTTAGCGCACAAGAACAGGGCTTTTACAGCCCTCACCCCACTTTGGTTGTTTAAAAATACTGCCAGAAATTGGGTAAAGCATCTCCAGGAGAAAACAAAACTGAACAAAAGCGTCCCCACCACCCCAGCTTCCTGCCACCTGCTTTCCTGAAAAGGCTAATTCAGCCCGCTGCAGTGTGTTGGGAAGAAGGTTCATTAGCTGGCGGGCCGGTGGTGCAGTTTGGCCCTCGGTTTCAATATTCCCTTGTAACGTTTTACAACCCAGACCCGTGGACAATGGCGTCATTCAGTACACTCCCGGGCTCGCGGGGAACAGAATGTCAGGGAGCCTGAGTCAGGGAGGATCTGGTTTTGTGGGTTGTGGCACCCAGGGAGAGCGGAGAGAACTCAAGATCTGGCTTGTGTCTGGTGCCTCGGGCTGAAAATGGTGGACGGATGGTCAGACAGACTGATGGTAAAAGCAGCAAACTGTGCGTCTTGACCAGTGACCCCTGACCCTGCCCTCTTGTAGCCAATTCCCAACTTTTTCTTTTCAACCCAGCCCCTCTGAACATGACTTTTCTTATCTGTATGGTAATTCTTAAATACTCTCGTGAAATGAGGAAAGATCTGGGCTCAAAAGAGGGGAGACAATACAGTGGCTGGAACACGGATCATGCAGGTGATGAAGGTGGGGATGATAGTGATGCTGCTGCTGAAGGTAGTGATGGTGGTGGATGATGAAGGTGGTGATGCTGATGGTGATAACGATGGTTGTGATGCTGATGATGGTGCTGATGGAGATGGTGGTAATGATTATAGTGATGGTGGTGGTGGTAATTATGGTGAAAACCTGCCCTCCATGACACACACACACACACACACACACACACACACCTTTCAATCTTCACTGTAATTCTGCAATGCTCTGTTTTCTTCATGGACATTTGTAAGTTGCAGGTGAAAACAACCCACCTTCTTCCCATCCAAGGCACCATGGCGATACCACCAGACAGGCACTGACAGTCCTCTGACTGATCTAACCTTTGACTGGTCCATGAGGATGTCACCAGACAGGCACTAAGAGTCCTCTGACTGGTCCATCCTTTGACTGGTCCACGAGGAGCTCTGTGGGGACCACCCTGCTATTGTGTGCTTTGGACATCTCTCCCCACCTCCTCCCTCCCCTCCCCCTCCCTCTCTCTCTCATCTCACTGTCAGCCCACAGCCTGACACCTGTCAGATGGCCTCAGGACACAGAATCTCAGGCACTAAACGAGATGTTCTTGATACATGCCGGGGATGATGAAGCTCCTTAGAGAGAAACAAGCTGTGAGGGACATGTGGTTATTGGGGATAATATCACTTTTCCACTTCTGGAAGTGTTTATAAAACAGGGTTTGGCCTTTCTTGGGGTGAGTAATTCTGCAGTTTGGCAAGGCTGGATTGGGAGAATTCCATGGAGCACGCTGGTCTGCTCTCTTGTAAATTCCCTCAGCCAATATTTTTGGAGGCTTATTTTCTTTAATTAAAAAAATAACCATCACCGTTAAACATATAAAACCCCAAACGATTTCTCCTTTCCTCCTGGAGTGCTGACAGTCCAGCACTTGACCTCGGCAGACTCAGGCTGAATTGCCGGTAAGATTTGATGGCTTTGGTACAGTTTTATTATTTAGCTTTTTCTTTTATTCTTCTTGTTTTTTCCATTACATAGTTTGTACTACAAAGCCAGCACTCTTAAGCTAATGCCATTTCTCTTAGGCTCCTGGCTGACTGGTGGCTGTGTGGTGCACATCCCAGCTGGGATCCAAGATGGCATAGGTCCCCAGGGGAAGCATAGCTGAGAGACTCTTGGGTGTCATGAATGGTGGATATGAGTGTCACGGAAACTTGACAGCATGTTCCTTGGAAAGGGATCTTGATTCCAGGCCTCTGCTTTAGACATTGAAAGGAGTGTTTATGGAATAGGTGGGCTAGAATTCTTTCTGGTTGCAACTTACCAGTTCTAGGTAGTTCTAGGTAGGCAAGGTGTCTAATTGCTCTGGGATTCAGTTTCCTAATCTGTACAATGGGCACAAGCAACCATCACCTCATCACAGCATCATGGGAAGGGTGCCATGGGCTCTTGCTGATGGCTGTGCATATGGGACTTGCGTAGTACGCTTTGTATTTTATTTTATTTCTATTTGTTGGCATTCAGGTATTAAAACTCGGGGTCTTGTATGTCCCACAACACTACTCTACTACTGAGCTACACCCCTAGCCTGTTATTAATTAGCTAATTAACAAATTGGAGTGCTGGGAATTGAACCCAGATCCTTGAGCTTACCAGGCAAGGACTCTGCTACTGAGCCACATCCACACCTATCTATCTATCTATCTATCTATCTATCTATCTATCTATCTATCTATCTATTTATCTATCTATCTAGATATCTATCATCTATCAATTATCTATCTATCTATCTATCTATCTATCTATCTATCTATCTAGATATCTATCATCTATCAATTATCTATCTATCTAGATATCTATCATCTATCAATTATCTATCTATCTATATATCATCTATCTATAATCTATCTTTCTATCATCTATCTATTCTCTCTCCCCCTCCCCTCCTTCTCCCTGACCCTCCCTTCCCTCCCTCCTTCCTCCCCCTCTCTTTCTCTCCCTCTCTCTCTCTCTGTCTCTGTCTATGTCTGTCTCTCTGTCTCTGTCTCTCTCTCTCTTTCTCTCAGTGCTGGAAACTGAACCAAGAGCATCATGCATGCTAGGTGAGTGCTCTACTTCTGAGCTACACCTCCACTTTCAGTTGTACACTTCAATTTCCACAAGTAAACATTTATTTTAGTTGTGTGAGAGGAGCCAAGTTAGTACCTCAAGCACATGGTCTTACACACATGATTGTTCATAGTGAGACTAAACCTATTTGGATCAAAAATCATCACAAAAAATGCCCAAAAAGATAACTGATTCCAGGTCATGACTAAATAAATAAATAACACAAACTCTGACATTTTGAATTTCCTGATTGTACTGGCTGGTTTTGTGTGTCAACTTGACATAGGCTGGAGTTATCACAGAGAAGGGAGCTTCATTTGGGAAAGTGCCTCCATGAGATCCAGCTGTGGGGCATTTTCTCAATTAGTGATCAAGGGGGTAGGGCCCCTTGTGGGTGGTGCCATCCCTGGGCTGGAATTCTTGTGTTCTCTAAGAGAGCAGGCTGAGCAAGCCAGGGGAAGCAAGCCAGTAAGCAGCATCCCTCCATGGCCTCTGCGTCAGCTCCTGCTTCCTGACCTGCTTGAGTTCCAGTCCTGACTTCCTCTGATGATCAACAACAATGTGGAAGTGTAAGCTGAATAAACCCTTTCCTCCCCAACTTGCTTCTTGGTCATGATGTTTGTGCAGGAATAGAAACCCTGACTAAGACACTGATCTATATATGGGCCTTGGGTCAGAATATGTTCCTAGCCTGTCTAGTGCCAGGGGTCTCTGGCTGAGTGTCGAAACCTATACATTTCTCAGAATACTGTGATTCAAATTCATAAAACTCATACTCTAGAAAGTGTTGAATTATGGTTATCAAATTACTGTCATTGTTGTTATTATTTTAGACTCTGGATCCTCCTGCCTCTGCCTTCCAAGTGTTGTAATTAGACATGTGATCCACTGTGCCAGGCTTATTTGGTTCTGAGGATCAAATGCTGGACATCATGCACACTAGAACACTCTACTGAGGTCCCTCCTCAGCTTTGGAGGGACCAGATTCTGAGAACCTGGCAGGATGGAAGCTTAGCAGGCTGTGTGGGCAATATGTTTCGTTCTGTGGCTTCCATCTTCTTTATCCTCCCTTCCCCCACCCTGCCCCCTTTCCCTGTCTCTCTTCTCCCTACTTAACACAATCGCAACAACGATGATGATGACAGGCTCCTGTCAATCTCCTCATTCACTCTCTCACCATTATAGTCTCTTGAAAGTTATTTAATTTTTAAATTTTATTTTTAATTATGTGTATGTGGGGGGGAGGGGACTGTGTGCACATTAATGCAGATACTTACAAACTCCACAGGAGGGCGTCGGCTGCCTGGGAGTTGGGGTTATCATGATGTGGGTGCTGGGAACCAAATTTAACTCCTGATCCATCTCTTCAGCCCCTGAGGATTCCTTTTTCTTTTTGTTGTTCTTGTGATGGTGATGATGATGATGATGATGGTGGTGGTGGTGGTGGTGGTGGTGGTGGTGATGATGATGATGATGGTATGTGTATGTGTATGTGTGTATGTGTATGTGTATGTGCATCTGTGCATGGTAAATGTGATATGTATGTGGGGTATGCTCATACCATAGTGTACACATGGACATTAGAGCAGCACAACTTTGTGGAGTTGGTTCTCTCCTTTCACCTTTATGTGGGTTCCAGGGATTTAACTCAGGTCTCTAGGTCTGTGCAGCGAGCACCTTTACCCACTGAGCCATCTTGCCTGCCCATAAACTAGGTGTTTATTTCCCTCAACTTACAGAAGAAGAGACCAAGCCATAGAGTAGTTATATACAGCAGCATGACAAAGATATCAACTTAAAAGGAAGTAGAGGTTATTATCAGGGATGTGTCTGGGTTTAGAATGACCTAAGGCTAAGGCTGCACCTGATTGTCCAGGGCGATCTCTCCCATTTGGACAAAGATAAAGCCTTAAAAAAATGTTCAGAGGTTAAGTTTAAATGTCTAGGCAGTACACTGGCTTTTGACTTGGACAGTTCGAAGATATGCAGATGAGGGTGAATAATTTCACACTCAGCAGTGGTGGAGAGAGATTCTGAGGTGCCCTTGCTTTTCTGACTGTAATAAGTCTGTTTTCACACCTACTTGCCTGATGTACAAAATGTGAGAAGTGGGTGCTGGACATACATTCATGGCATGGGATGCCAGGGGTCACTGGCCTCTGGATCATCAAAGGCTCTCCCCACCACTAGTTTCTTATTTTGTTGACTTTTCTGTTGGACTCATTGACACATGCTCAGTGAGGAGGTGAAGTCCCCTCAGAACGCCCGTTAACATATTTTTTTCTTTGCTCTCTTCCTTTCAGTAAAGAGTATCCTGTGGTCCCCAGGAGCACCGTGAGGCACAAAGTCGCCTCCAACCACAGCCCCTTCAGCAGCGAGACTCGAACTCTCTCCACCTCGTCCAATTTAGGGTCTCAGTACCAGTGTGAGAATGGTGTCTCTGGCCCCTCCCAAGACCTTCTGCCCCCACCTAACCCATACCCATTGGCCCAGGAGCACAGCCAAATTTACCACTGTACCAAGAGGAAAGGTGAGTGTGGCAGGCCTGCTGGGGTTTTACCCTTACTGTTCACAGCCATGGGGGGGGCGTGGGGGAGGAGTGCTTGCCACCATGGTGGGGGTAGTGCTCACCGCCATGGGGAGGGGAGCGCACAGGAACATTGGTTTGCTTATTATTTATTTATTTTTAAGTAAGTAACACAGGAATACAGAGGTAATAGGAAATTCAAACCCTGTAGGTAAAAGTAAGAGGTTCATTTAATATGTCTCTGAGTTCAGCTTCTCCCTGAAGAGGATGTAAAATGTCTAGATTTACTTAACTCATTAATAAAGCATGCATGTATGTAGCACATGTACACATTCATGCACACATACATATACAGATACATACATTCATACATACATACACACATACATATACACATACATACACACAAACACATACTCATACATACACACATACTTACATACACACATACATATACTCATATATATACACAAATGAATAATACAATACACACTCATATATACATACATGCATATACATGTACATACACATATATACATACATATACACAAACATACACACAAACATACACATACATACACACACATATATATACACATATATATATACATACATACATATACACATATATACACATATAACACACATACTCATATATACATGCATATACATAGATAACACATAACACACATACATGCACAGATACATACACACATACACACATAAAACACATATGTACACACATAGATCTATACATATATATAACATGTACATAATACACACATATACACACATAACACACATATATACACATATATATACACACATAAATACACATACACACATACACATGCATACACATAGAGACACATACATATCACACTCATTACACATGCATGAACACACATACCATGCATACAGCACACGCTCCTTTATCAAATGAGAAATCAATGATTTTTCCCTAAGCTGTCTGAGCCAAAGGGTGTGTGTCAGGAAAAGAAACTTCCACCAGCCCCCTCTGGGAGCCAGAACTACCACAGTTAATATGTATAGGGTGGTTGAGTTTAGCTTATCTGAACATTTGCTTGCATCTGTGTGTTTTGACACAAGATCTCATTCTGTAGCTCAGGCCAGCCTATATCTTGCAATCCTCCTGCCTCGGCCTCCCATGTGCTTATCCTCCCTGGGTTTCTCACTTTGTAAATGGGGACAGGTATCTCAGAACACATGACGCCCATCCACACCCAGCAGGCTGCAGGGATCCCAAATAGATGGCAGGTAGTCACTGTGGATACTGAGTCCCTGGAAGATATGAAGAGACTTGCTGTGAGGCACATCCAGGGTGGAGATAGCTTTCACCCCTCAGTCTTCAGGGTCAGACCCCAAGAGTGCAGCTCACCTTTGGGACTTGGGAGCTTTCTTTGTGAACATGGGCTCTGTCTTCTCTGTTTTAAATGAGACTGTAATTCAAGCTCAGGGTGGGATGTGTATTGTGGCTGGATGTGAAGGTGCAGCCTCATGCGTATGCTGTGTGCTTGTCTGGGGTGGGCTCAGTCAGTGGCCACTATGTTATTCTCAGACACCTAAGTCATAGTCTGGCCTGTTGCCCCTCACTCCACATGCACCAGTTCTGTGCCTTCAGAAGTCCAGTGAGCTGTTCCTGGACTTTTGGTTAAGCAAAGCTGCTGTAGTAAAATTCTCAGGAGCCTGGCTTCCCGGGGGAAGGGAGCCGGTCTGCATGACTGGCCAGAATGCCCCTTCCTTGTGTTTAGAAGGGGTGACACGCTGGCATTGGTTCTTCCCTGGGGATGATGTGTGACTTCCAGATGGACCCAAACCCATTCAAACTCCTTGGATCTCCAAGGCCTGAACAATGTCACCCCAACAACCCCCAGCCCGGCTCCCCCACATCCGCCCCCCCCCCGTGGGCTGGATACCAGATGCGGCAAGCTCGTCTGTTCCCTCAACTCTCAGAGAGGGAAAGAGTATCCAAGGAGGAGTTCCTGTTCAGATATGCTGCTTAGTGTGACAGCTAAAAGGGTCCTTTCTCCGCTTGGTCTCTGAGTGAGTCTTCTCCCAGTGTGGGTGTGAGGAACTCTTCTGACAGGTGGTAAACTGAGGTGCAGCAGCAAAGGTCTCACGGGCTTTTCCTTCTAAGACAAGTCTTACCATTTACCTTAAGCTGGCATCAGACTTTCTATGTAGCCCAGGCTGGTCTGAAACTTATTGTGTAGCTTAGACTGGCCTCGGACTCCCTGCATAGCCCAGGCTGGTTTTGAACTCCAGTCATCTGTCTCAGTTTCCCAAGTGGTGAGGTTGCAGGCACACACCACCCATATCCATTCGGTCAGTGGTTTGTGAGGTGGAATTAGAAGGTAAAAATGTGCGCACTCTGTACCCTGTGATGCTCGTTGCCATGCGTTTTTGTCTGTGACACCATCAGTACATTCAACATGTCATCTCCTGTGGGGGATCGTGGCGGGGATGGGTCCTACATGGCTATAAAGAGCTCAGCAGGTTTGCATTAGGGAGCTCTGTCGATTAAATTAATGCCAGACTGGGAAGAGAGAGAGAGAGAGAGAGAGAGAGAGAGAGAGAGAGAGAGAGAGAGAGAGAGAGAGAGAG
>NW_022196905.1:113293179-113373701 GCF_008632895.1 Mastomys coucha
AGAGTTGAGAGAGAGAGAGAGAGAGAGAGAGAGAAAGAGAGAGAGAGAGAGAGAGTTGAAAAGAACCAAACCCCATTTAGGGTCAATAGCCACAGTACCATCCTAAAGCCATACCCTCTGTACAGATGTGGTAGGAAGACCACAGATGCCAAGTGAGGCAGCCTCCTTGGTTAGCTGACCTTCAGACTCCTCAGGTGAATTTAGAATCAATACAGCAGGGCTGGAGAAAGGGTCCATCTGCCTGCCTGTGACAGAAAGGGCTGTGAACCCTGGTGGCTTGCAGTCAGGTGACCCTGGGAAATCGCTTCACCTTTCTGGGCTTTTCGTACCTCTGATGCAGTTGGAGGATAACTGTAAGCCTACCTGTTATATTGATAAGAGGAGAGGAGATGAGAGACTACATGGGAGGTATCTGGTCTGTCTGCTACTACTGGTATGGCTGAGCACCCCCCAAATATCTGTGATCACCTCCCTATCCTTTACAAAGGACATGCTGTCCCAAGCAGGCTGATCATTGCACAAATGATGGTAGAACTGTTTAGTTAAAACTGCAATAGGATCTAGACTGATAGCTCAGTCAGCAAATGTTCCCCTTACAAGCTTGACTCCCCCAGAACCCATGTATAAAGGGAGCTAGGTGTATGGGCACCCACTTATAAGCCCAGGGCTAGAGAGGTGATGGGGTTTGCTGGTCAGTCAGCCTTGCCTAGCCATCAAGTTCCAGGTTCATGAGGGACCCTGCCTTAAAAACCAAGATGTATGATACCTGAGACAGCTCAGGCTGTCCCCTTGACCTTCATGGACAAGACAGATGGAAACATGAACACACACACACACACACAGCCACAAAATTGCTAATGACTATCAAATTGTAAGAACAAACTGTGTGTGTGGAATTGGGGAAAGTAGGAGGCAGCTAGGAGAAGGGCAAGAGATGGGTGGGTATGTACCCTTTCTGGGGAAGGGTTAGAATGTGAGTCCCCAGATCAAAGAGCAAAGGGTGGAGAAAGAGGACAGGAGAGAAAGGTGGGGCTAGCTGGATGCCCCCTAAGCCACTTCTATTAGAACCTCCCGTATTATCTGAACAGCTATGGGAGACCATCAGGGGGTCAGCAGCTGCAAGTGTCACGGCTAGCAGTTGTGTTTAACAGCGCCACTTTGCTGTGATAGGAGGGGACAGAAATGACACCAGACACCTGTTGAGAGGGAGAGGCGACTGTAGGTTGTGAGCCCTGCCACGGTGGCTCAGAGCTGCAGAAGTGAGAAGAACCAGGATTTGGGGACTGGCTAGAGATAAAAATGTGAAAAAAAATGCTCCCCTCTGTCTCTTGGTTGGATGCTAGAACTCAGACAGATGGACATATTTCCCCAAAGTCTCCTAGCTACAGAGTAGCCTGGCCCAAGATCCTCAGCGAAGTCAGTGGACTTGGGGCACGCTCAGGCTCGTGTGTGTGTGTGTGTGTGTGTGTGTGTGTGTGTGTGTGCTCTGAAGAAAGCCTCTCCTCTTCCCAGAAACCTCTGCCTTCCTCACCCACCTTCTACACTTCCATCCCCCAAAGGGATCTTGGGTGACAGAGAAGCCAATGGGGTCACAAGGCAATTCATCATCAGTCCCCACGGTGTGAGGAGATAACAAATCGGGAGGTTTCCTTCCAGTTTGGGACTCCTAGGAGTGATAACTCCGTGGGTGGTTTTCCCCCCTGGCCCCAGCCTGGTCCTGCTATCTGACTTCCTCTCATTGTCTGTCTGCCTTCCAGCCAGCCCAGGAGCCAGGCCCCATGCAATGTCAAAGGGCCCAGTGGGCCAGCAGCCTCCTCTCCTGTTTGGACTAGGCTGTCTCCAGCCTATCTCTCCCTCTGGATGGAGTCAAAAAAGCTGGGCAGGTCTTTTATCAATGCCACTCAATCAAATCCAGGATCCGAGGACTGGGAGGCAGCACTTGTCTGTCTTTCCTCAGACTACCCTACCCTGACTCTCTCACCATCTTTTCATTAGCAAACAAGCTGACCCAAATAAAGATGTAGCAAAGGCATTACAGCACTGGCTATCAAAGGGAAGTCAGCGATAGAAATGGGGAGGGAGAGGGGATGCTGGAAACGGTTCCACGGTGTGCTTTTCTCCCCAGGCTATGATGTTTGCTTCTAGTACTTTATATGTATTTAATGTGTGTGTGTGTGTGTGCATGTGCATGTGAGTGTGCATGTGCATGTGCACATATGTCAGGTAAAACTAAGCCTGCAAAGTTCAAGGGACAACTTGCAGGAGTGGACTCAAGCCTTCCGCTGTGAAGGTCTCAGGGATGGAACTCAGGTTGCCCAGCTTGTCAGTAGGTGCCTTTATTGACCTGACGCTTGTGTGTTTTTAAAAGCAACCTCAGGGTCTTCCCTTAATTGAATTATTAAGGGAAACCTGAGTTGGAGAATGGCCAATCTTCACCCCCCCAGGGGACAAATGGTGTACTATGCACCAATATTAGATTCTAAGGTTAGAGTGATGACTGACAGAGCTGGGTGAAATCATCAAATACTAAGAGCACTTAGTATACTCCAGGCCCTGTAGGGAGAAAAAGCAAGCAGGAGAGAGACCTGTTCTTATGAAACATGCATTCTCATGAGGGAGGCAAGTATGAGAGCAGTGTGGGGTCTAAGCCAGGGTGTTTTCATTTTAACTTGAGATCTTCCCATGATACCATTCCAGTATCTTCATTTTAACCTGAGTTTTGAGAGTTTGGAGCATATATGTTCAAAATCTATCATCCATCCATTTATCTCTCTATCCAATCATCCATCTGTCCAGGCATCCACCTATTTATTTGTTCATCCATTCACCCACTCACCCATCCATCCATTTGTCTCCCTGTCCATCCATCCATCCATCCATCCATCCATGCATTCTTCCATGTATCCATGCATCCATCCAACCATCCATCCACTCACCCACCCATCCATTCATCCATCCACCCACATTCATCCATCTATCCACCCACCCATCCCATCATCTATCCACCCACTCACCCATCCATCCATTTGTCTGTCTGTCTGTCCATCCATCCATCCATCCATCCATCCATCCATCCATCCACCCACCCATCTATTCATACATCCATCCACTTACCCATCCATCCATTTGTTTATCTATCTATCCATCCACCTATTTATCTACCCATCAACCTCTTTATTCTTTCACTCACCCAACTACCCTATCCACCCACCAATCCATCCACTCACCCATTCACCCATCCATTCACTTCTCCATTTATCTATCTGCCCATCCATTTATATATCCATCTACCCTTTTATCCATCCATCCATCCATCCATCCATCCACCCATCCATCCATCTATTCATCCATCCACACATCTGTGTCATGTGTTATAGCCCTCCATGTTGGCTGAGCCTGTTGAGTTACATTAACAGCAGAAAGCCCAGTGCCACCTGTCCTCACTGTTTTATGACTCAGTTGGTCTGAATTACAGCCGTCTCCTGACCCCTTAGTTGAGAGCTCCGTACCCTGACGTCCAGAGTCTCTGTCTGTGGAAACACCACCACATTTCCCTGTGTGAACTCAGCCGGGAAGGGATGTGACCCACTTGGGAACTGTGACCATATTTGCTCAATGGGATCAGTGACTTAAAAAGTGGCTCTGGGAAGCTTCCAGCTTTGGAATCCACCCAAATACCTCAGAGTGTTGGATGACCTTCAGAGAGCCATCTGCCTAGTCTGCCGAGAGAGAAAGCTGGAGAGAGGGAGTAGACATGGGTTATGCTGAGAGATAAGATTTGAAGTAAGAGATTCCAAGTGCTGAGCTGACTCACTGGGCAAAGCAGACAGACTTGGTATTTCCTTAATTAAACCCAAGGAGGAGTTTGAGGATTGTCCCCATGTGAGGTTAGGGACTGCACTTGGAACAGTTCAGGCCTTTATCCATGGCTACTTGGAGCATAAGCATTGGAGCCATGAGGCTGTGTGCCTTAAAGCCAGTGTTCTGAGTTCATCACTGAATGATTTTATCCAGAATTTAAAAACAAAAACACAAAACAAACAACAAACACATACTTCTAGAAAATTGCAAAGGAGCAGGGTTTCCTACAGTCATTGGGTGGCCAAACTCAAGAAGAATTCCCTGTTACTCAAAAGAGAGCAGAATTGCAAGTGTCGCTGACCACTTTTCCTACACACCCTACACATGCTCTGAAGCAGAATCGTCAGGTTTCTGGCTAGTCCCGCTGGAACACTTGACGCCTGCCTGGTTAAGGCTCTTTGTACAACCAGGAAAGCTAAACTCCACCCAGACTATTAAAAGACTAAAACCATATCTTCCCCAGACAAACTCAGAGATTACATGGGGTGCATTGATCATGCCTGACCTGAAGTTTAGATCCTGTGATGAAGCCTGGGAGGACCTTGAGAA
Source organism: Mastomys coucha (assembly GCF_008632895.1). Classification (NCBI taxonomy): domain Eukaryota; kingdom Metazoa; phylum Chordata; class Mammalia; order Rodentia; family Muridae; genus Mastomys; species Mastomys coucha. The sequence continues at coordinate 113,297,590 of NW_022196905.1, forward strand.
TCCTCAGGTCTAGCTCTCATCAGGAAGCCAGCTTTGGAGTTTCTCTGAGCATTCTGGACCAGATATTTCTGGGTATTACAGACTGGAATGCATAATTTTACGATTTTCCAAACTGCGTTCTGACCTTTTTCTTATTATTCTCCCCACACAACCATTTAAACTTGTAATGAATCTGGAAGGGATCAGAAACTTAAAAAAAAGAAAAAAGTTTCCTTTTTGCCTTTTTGCCCTTTTTTTTCTCTTGCCAAAGGTACTCTGCAGCTGTACTTTCTGTTGTTGAAAGGGGGGACGCCCTAGTTAATAATAATAATAGTAAAGTCCAAAGTTGTGAGCTCAGCAATAGTGAGATCTTTGGGGATAAGGTCTGGTGGGCAGAAAGAAGATCAGGAGGAAGGAATCAAGGTGGCAGACATGGAGCTGAGGGTGGCACTGGCAAGAATCCAGAAACCCTAACTAGCTGAAAGGTAGGGGAAAAAAGAAAACTGCAAAACATCTGGATGTCTTCAAACATCTGCATGTTGGCACTGTATGCACAGGACACCTGCAAGAGTGACTGCTGTTTTCTTGGGGTGGTGTTTTGATTTATTTTTTTGGTATAAATGTTTGGGAACCCCATAGGGCTCCCAGATGTGTTGTAGGATGTCCAGCTAAAAACAAATGTGCATGTTGTTAGACAGGTACAACCCATGCTGTGTGGGGAGGCATCTGAGCTGCCCACTGGTGTCACCCGGGGAACATGGTCACCTGTGCCGCTGTGTGGCAGAAGCCAGATCTACACTTCTCTATCCAGTTGGGGATCTGCTTTAGTAACTGGCCCAAAGGCTTCCCTAACATGTGAATGATCACTCAAAGGCTTATGTTCCAGTACTTTCTCTGAGTGACAAAATACTTAACTTTCTTCACATGCTGTCCCCGGTTGGATGGAGTGAGGCTAGAGGGACATGCATCTGCCTGGCTCACAGATCTATCCAAAGCACCTGGCACACTGCCTGGCACTCGGCAGAACTCAGAGAATGCCAGTGGAGTAGCCAGGGGGTGACATTGGCCATTGGAAGGCTGGCATCATAGGCTCCCACTTGGCTTCCTGTCTCTGTCACTCTCTGGGATTAACTGCTTGCTTCTGAGAAATGGGAGCCAAGGCAGACACTTTGAGGGGTTGATGTAAGATCAAGTAGGGGTCACACCACAAGTTCATTCCTCACCTGTGGTCCAACATCAAGCTTCATGACTCCTGACCATCCTTGAAAGACACATGGGAGAGACAACTTCCTTTTTATTTATACTCCTCAAAGACAGCCATAGTTTCCTCCTATCTCCACCCTTCCTCATTCCTTTTCCCTTCTTGCTCCTTTCTCCCTTCCCTTTCTTCATCTCCTTCCTTCTCTTCCTCCCTCCCTCCTTAGCCCTCCTTCTCTCCTTCCCTCCCTCCTCCATCCCTCTCTCCTTCCTCCTTCCTCCCCTCTCTCCCTCTCTCCTTCCCTCTCACTCCCTCCTTCCTCCTCTTCCTCCTTCCCTTTCTCCTTCCTTCCCTTTCTTCCTTGCTTCTTTTTAGGTCTTCTAAAGCAAAACAGTTGCCTTTCATTGGACCCAGATAAGGGGTTTTTGGACCCCTTAGAGTGGTAGAAAACTGTGTATGCATACTTTTCAAAGCATCCCATTCCAGGGAATTTGTTTAGGAAATGGCCTCCCCTAGCACAATGATTAGCTCTCAAGAGGACCAATGGCCCCTGAATGCCTAAGGGAGGCTCTTCTGGGGATGAAATTATCTCTATTACCTTGTACCAGGACTAATGAGTGGGCAGAGGAGAAGCATGATCCGATTCACAGGAAACAGTGACACAGGGGTCAGTATTGACTCAACAGCTAGTGAAGGGGACTTGCTCCAAATTCCATCCACCCATCCACAATTCATCCAGTCTACAACCATTCATCCATACATCCATCTAGCTGTCCACCCATTCATCTCTCACCTTTCTATCTACTCATTACCCAACCATCATCCAACTACACATCTGGCATTCACCCACCCCTTCATCCATCCATGCATCCAACTGCTCACCCACCCACACATCCATCCATTTTCAGCCACCTATCCATCTGTCATCCATCCATTCATTCATGCATTTATCCATCTATCCATCCACTCACTCATGTATCCATCCACACATTTATTTATCTATCCATCATTTATCCAGTCATCCATCTATCTGCCCTTCCATCCATTCATCTATCCATCCATTCATCCATTTTATCCATCAATCTATCCCTCCATCCACCCACCCATCCATCCATCCATCCATCCATCAATCTATTCCTCTATCCACCCATCTATCCACCTGTCCACCTATCCATCCATCATTCCATCTATCTACCCATCCACCCATCCATTAATCTATCCATCTACCCACCCATCCATTCCTTCATTCCTCCATCCATCCATCCATCTATCCATCCATCCACCCACCCACTCATCCATTCCTCCATCCATCCATCCATCCATCCATCCATCCATCCATCTACCATCCATCTCTCCCTCCATCCATCTACCATCCACCCTTCTGTCTATCCATCCATCCATTCCTCCATCCATCTACCATCCATCCCTCCCTTCATCCATCTACCATCCATCTACCATCCACCCTTCTGTCCATCCATCTACCATCCACCCATCCATTCATCCATCCATCCAACTTTTCATCCAGCCACTCATCCACCCATCCATCATCTCTCTACCCACCTATAGCTACCATCCCTTCACCCACTAACCCACCTATTCACCCATTGTTCATCCACCCACCCACTGCATGGGTGTCTAATGCTTGCTTCATGCATTGTGACATTGATGAGCAGACACTCCATAGTGAGACAGCTGGATCACAAGCCACAGATCCACCATTATCAGCCACTGTGGGAGTCCCTGGGCAAGCTTCTTAACCTCCGTGTTTTTTTTTCTCTTATGTATAAAATGGGGCTAACCACTTCGAACAGTTGCTATGAGGACTGAGTGGGTCACCTTGTAGGAAGTGGTTAGAACACAGCCAGGTGTCACCAACACTATGTGTGTGTGTGTGTTTACTGTTGTTGCTGGTCCTCCTACTGTTATCTCTCTTACTGCTGCCTAAATGCCAGGTTTGGGAGGATAGACGGATGGGTGAGGTAATGTACTACTAATCACTATCATTAATAAGGCTGGAATGTACTCGGTTGGTTTGAGTGTTTGCCTAGTATAGCTAAAAGTCCTGGGATCAGTTCCCAGAACCACATAAAACCAGGTATGGTGGTGAGTGCTTTTAATCCTGGCTCAGGGATTAAAAGGGGCAGCAGAAAGTTAGGTGTTCAAAGTCCTCCTCAGGTACATACAGCTACATTAAAGCTAGCTGGAGCTACACAAGAACGTGTTGATGATGATGGTGATGGTGGTATTGGGGATGATGGTGGTGGTGGTAATAGTGGTGGTAGTGGTAACGATACTGGTAGTGTTGGGGAGGATGATGATGGTGATGATGATGATGATGGTGACAGTCATGATGATAAGGTGTTTTATAGCAGTTTTTGGTACCAGACTCTGAAGCAATTGATTATTTGACATATTTTCCCATTTAAATTTCAACATTCCCCTCTGTAGGAAGTGCTGCAGAGGACTTGGTCACATTTTACAGATGGTGAAACTGAATTAACCCAAGGTCAAGATTGTGGCTTAAAACTCACAGCCCAAGGCTGTGCCCATGACACGTTTTTTGTTTTGTCTTGTTCTGTCAGAACGGAGATTGGAGCTGACAGCCTCTAGTCTCAGGCCTAAGTGGCTGTCTTCCGGTCTTGTCTGTGGTATGGGGTGACCTGTCTGTGGTATGGGGTGACTAATACCTTTCCTGTCTTTGCAGATGAAGAATGTTCCAGCACCGAGCACCCCTATAAGAAGCCGTACATGGAGACATCCCCCAGCGAGGAGGACACCTTCTATCGCTCGGGCTACCCGCAGCAGCAGGGTCTGAGTACCTCATACAGGACAGAGTCGGCCCAGCGGCAGGCCTGCATGTATGCCAGCTCTGCTCCACCCAGTGACCCCGTGCCTAGCCTGGAGGACATCAGCTGTAACACATGGCCCAGCATGCCCTCCTACAGCAGCTGTACAGTCACCACCGTGCAGCCCATGGACCGTCTTCCCTACCAGCACTTCTCTGCTCATTTCACCTCGGGGCCCCTGGTCCCTCGGCTGGCTGGCATGGCCAACCATGGTTCTCCCCAGCTCGGCGAAGGGATGTTCCAGCACCAGACCTCAGTGGCCCATCAGCCTGTGGTTAGGCAATGCGGGCCTCAGACTGGCCTTCAGTCTCCAGGCAGCCTCCAGCCCCCCGAGTTCCTCTACACTCACGGCGTGCCCAGGACCCTGTCCCCCCACCAGTATCACTCAGTACATGGCGTCAGCATGGTGCCAGAGTGGAGCGAGAATAGCTAAAGGCCGACCTATGCCAGAGAGGGGGTGGGGGGCGGGAGAGAGAGAGAAAGAGAGAGAGAGAGACAGGAGAGGAGAGAGAAGTGAGGAACAGTAGCGATGAGAACCCCGCAGATGCGAAGCTCTGTATCACCCATTGTAACCTCCGTGCCGAAGCTCCACCGCCACTGATGAGATCAGTGGCCCGAAGCCACCATTCCAAAATTGTGACTCTGCGTCTCAGAACCGACAGGACAGACAGAAAGAGAGACGAGTCCCATCCTGCCCTGCGCCCACCCTCATCCAACCAGGAACACACACAGCACCCCAGACTTGTTCCCCAATTGTTTCTCTTGGGTTCTAGACCATATTGCCTCACTGAGTGTTGGACCCCCGACCGCACAGTGAGAGGCATTCTGTGTCTCGGTGTTAAATGTTGACTTTGTTATATAATAAATAATAATATATTTTTTCTTTGAAAATTTCTTACTGGGACCCAGTCCCTTGAATGGAGGGAGAGCAGAGACAGAGATGTCTCCAAACACGTACTTTTGGGACTTCCCTCCGATAAATGAGCTAAAATGTACATCGGCCACCCTCCTCTAACAAAAAAAAAAATACCTACCTCCGTCCCGTGAGATGTCTACGAAGGTCGCAGAGTTACCTGCTAGTTTTTGGACTGGGTTTTGCTTTTTCTCCTTTTGGTTTGGTTCTGCCTCCCCAGCGTTGTGGGATTCAGAGTTGCCTTCTACTGAGCAGATGGAGCTAGGATGTCGGGCTTAGTCTGACATCCTGTCTCCTCAGCACCATTTCTTCCCAGCTCCAGATCTCTCCAGCCATCTGTGGCTAAAGCGGGGCCTAGAACTCCTCAGCCGGAAACCTTGCTTCCATAAACTGAAAGAGCCCTGGGTGACACGGGAACAGAGCTGTGACACAGCGCAAGGGCCCAAGCTCCCCGCTTACACGTTGTAGGGGAGAAAAGGAAAGTGAAAAATATACCTTGTGATTAAAAAGAAAAAAAATGAACAGTGACGTCAGCGTCAACCCCAGGCTGGCTCAAACCTCCTCTGTGACCCCCGGATGCAGGGCAAAACAGCTCCAGATGCCTCAGGAGAGGAAACTGTCACCGGTGCCTCGGCCTCCAAGAAATCCCCAGCGCCAATCACCTGGGACACAAAACCACACGCATCAAAAGCAGAAAAACAGTATTAAAAACAGTATAGAAGTACGACGTTATTGTAGGGTTTCTCAGATGTAATATTTTTACTGGTACTATTTATTTATAAATAGGAATTCTAATTAAGTAGTAACATGAAACCCAGCCTGGGGGCTGACCAAAACCTTTTAATTTTATTTGGTACTCAAAACTGCGTTTGTGTTCCCTCTCTCTCTCTCTTTCCTTTCTTGATTTTTTTTTTAAAAAAATTTGTTCCTTTTCTTTCTCCTACCTTCCTTCCTCCCCCCCCCACCACCTTTTTAAAACTGACCCTAATAAACAGAACAGGGTAATCTATGTGGCTGAGAATGTGGAAGTCTGTGAGTGACTGTTTGCGCCTGAGCGTCCTAGGTGATCTTGTCTTTTTATGTCGCTAAGGGAGGGGGGGTGAATAATCAAGTACTCATTTCTTACATTTGTGCGCCCATTAATGCCTAATAAACACCATGTGCTTAAAAGAGTTTACAAGACGTGGAGACCCTTTGTTTGCTTGTTTGCCTGTGTCTGGTTTTTTTTCTGTTGTTTTTTGTTTTCTTCCCCCCCCCTTTTTTTTTCTTTTCTGACTTAATAGAGGGGATGGTTATCAGGAAGAGGAGAAACAAGGAGGCTTGTGGCTGACTTTTTCCTGCCATGAGTTCTGTCCTGCTGACCCTCAGGTATTTCAGACTCACCACTCCCAAGTAGAGTGGAGCAGGAATACATTGTCCATAGGATTAGAACCTTGGGACACAACGTCTTAGAACTGAATTTATGTGGGCATTAGGATCAAAGACTTTAAGGAATCCTTCCTGTCTCCTGGTTGCCTGACAGAAACAAATTTAAGGGGGAAGAGGTTGGTTTCCATTCAGTGTTCTAGCCACGCTTGCTTGGCCCCATATGCTGGAGCAGAATAGCGTCATGATGGGAGTCTGGGCTGGAGAGGCTTCTGTCAGTTCACAGTGGACAGGAAGAGAGATGTGAGAGGCCTGGGCACTCTGTTTAACCTTCCAAGGTTCGCCCCCAATGACCTACCTCCAGCTAGCCCTGTCCCTCATCCTGTCCCACAGCCTCTCAGGATAGCAAGCCCACCAGGAACAAGGGTTCAAAAGAATCCTGTGGGTGATATTTCATTCATAATGAAACCATAACACAACCTGGTCTAAATATGGGTTCTATTTCACTGTAGACTCTGTCTTGGCCTGGGTTCTCTGAGACATATAGACCAGGCTGGCCTTAAACTTAAAGAGATCCTCTTGTCTCTTCCTCATGACCACCACATCCGGATGGACCAGAATTTAAACAACAACAACAACAAAACCAGGAATTTAGTTTTATGCATCTGTCACACACACAAGATGGATGGAGCAGCAGATTAGCTAGGAAGCTGCCTTAATTAGGGTTTTAATGCTGTGACAAGACAGAGTGACCATGGCAGCTCTTATAAAGGAAACCATTTAATTGGGGCTGACTTACAGTTTCAGAGGTCTGGCTTGTTGTCAGCATGACAGAAAGCCTGGTAGCAGGGAGGCAGACGTGGTGCCGGAGAGGTAGTTGAGAGTGTTACATATGGATCATCAGGAAGAAGAGTGAGACACTGGGCTTGGCTTGAGTATCTGAAACCTCCAAGCCCATCCCCAGTGACACACCCACTCCAACAAGGCCATGCCCACCTGAAAATGCCACACCCACTCCAACTAGTCCACACCTCCTAATAGTACCACTCTTATGGTTCTATGGGTGCCATTGCCTTTCAAACCACCACAGAAGCATAGTACCGGCAGGGGCCTGGGTGCTGTCTCAGCAGGGAAAGTGACTGCTACAAATGTGAGGACCTGCCTGCATCCCCAGCCAGCATCCATATCAAAAGTCAGGTGTGGGATGCACACCTATAATCCCAGTAGTGGGAAGTGGAGACAGGAGGATGCTGGGAGCTATTGGCCAGCCTCACTGAATCAGTGAGCTCTAGGTTCAGTGAGAGACCCTGCCTCAAAAAAGTATGGTGGAAAGTGATTGAGGAAGCTATTGCATGCTGACCTCTGGCCTCCACGGGCACGTGCATGCATACATGCCCACAATCACAGGGGCACATATGAACATGAACATATACCCCCCCACACACACACACAAAACAAAACCAAAAGAAAGTGTTGCTTTTTTTGTTTGTTTGTTTGCATAATTTGTTTTTGATGCTGGGGCTGGAATCTAGGATCACATGAATATTAGTCACATGTTCATTGTGGCAATGAGCCATGCCTCAAGCCTACTGCTGAAACCAACCAACCAACCAACCAACCACCCAACCAACCAACAAAAACCCAAGTTTTGATTCCTACACCCTTAAAATGGCCCAAAACATCCATGTGTATCTCATCCACCAAGGAAAAAGAGCAATTGGAATGCCGATTACACATTATTCATTTAATCTGTTCTACTGGGTACTTTTCCTGAGCACAGAGTTCTTGAGAAATGTGAATTAATGATGAAGAAGCAACACACAAAATCCCACTTCTCCCACCTACAATAGAAAAACCAGGTTCGTGGCTTTCCTGGTCCTGAGGGTTTGAATTAGGAAGGTCACACAATAAATAATGACTGGTGAGACCAATTTAATCTTAAGCATTAATCTGAGACAAAGTTTGCCTTTGAAGAGATAAGCCTCTAATTCATTCAGCCAACTGGACCATCCAAACACAGGAGGAGCATCCTTTATCTGAAGTGCTTGGGACCATGTTTTGGTTTTGGTTTTGGGGGGCAATTGCCTTTGCATAATGAGGTACTTTGGGGTGTGGGAGTGAGACTCAGGTGCAAACATGAAATTCATTCATGCTTCATGTATGCTTTATGTACATAGTGTGGAGGTGATGGTGTGTGCTGTTTTCAGCACAGTTGTACTTTGGTTTTAAGCATTACCTGAGTGCATGAAGTAGAATCTGCTACTCAGGTTGGTGCTCCTGATGTGTCTTAGTTAAGGTTTTACTGCTGTGAACAGACACCATGAGCAAGGCAAGTCTTATAAGGACAACATTTAATTGGGGCTGGCTTACAAGTTCAGAGGTTCAGCCCATTATCACCAAGGCAGGAACATGGCAGCATCCAGGCAGGCATGGTGTAGGAGGAGCTGAGAGTTCTACATCTTCTCCGAAGGCTGCTAACAGAATACTGGCTTCCAAGCAGCTAGGATGAGGTTCTTATAGCCCACACCCACAGTGACACACCTACTCCATCAGGGCCACACCCTCTAATAGTGCCACTCCCTGGATAGAGTATATATAAACCAACACATGATGTTTTGGATCTTGGAACATTTTGGGTGACAGATGTTCAAGTTAGGGATGCCCATCATGGAGAGATTTAATTCCACCCCTCAAACACTTGCTGACATCCTAAAATCATTAAGAATTTTAACTAAGAACATGTTCACAAGCTTTGTAAATCTAAAAAAAGAAATTCTATCTGTCTTTGTACATCAACGATGACTCCCATGGAGCTTTTCGTTGAATCAGCAGATTTGGGGTGTAATACTCAGATGCCACATCTTCTCACTGTGTAGCTGTCAAGGGTGCAATGGACACTGATAGATTCTAAATCTGCCTAATGAGTTCTCAGGCTGAGCTGGACTCACTGGAAGGGTTGGGAACATTGGAACAAATAAGGTGATAGGAACTCAGCACTCCCAAGTGCTTATAACTTACTGAAATAAAGCATTCTCAGTCTTGTGGTGTTTTGAATGAAAATGGCCCCCATAGGTTCATAGGGAATGGCACTACTTGGGAAGGATTAGGAGGTGTGGCCTTGTTAGAGAAAGTGTGCTATTGGGGGTGGGCTTTGCGATTTCAGAAGCTCCAGCCAGATTCAGAGGCTCTCTCTTTTCTTGCTGCCTGCTGATCCAGATGTACAACTCTCAGATATCTCTCCAGCTCTACATCTGCCTGCACGCTGTCATGCTTCCCACCACAGTGGTGATGGACCTCTGAACTGTAAACCAGCCCCCAGTTAAATGCTTTCTGCTGCAAGAGTTGCTATGGTCATGGTGTCTCTTCACAGCAATAGAAATGCTAAGAAAACTGCTTCATGGATGGACTGAGGAATTATGAAGGCAGAGTCCACTGTCATGAGGGACAGCACAAAGATCAAACCTGGTCTGTGGTGACGTGTGCCAATGTGTGATTGTGTGTGCATATGTGTGAGAAAGTATGTGTATGGGTGTGAGTGTGTATGTGTGTGAGAAAGTGTGTGTGCATGTGTACGTGTGCATGAGAAAGTGTGTGCATGTATGTAAATATGTGCATGTGTGTGCATGTTGTGAGTGTGTATGTATGTGAGAAAGTGTTGCATGTGTGTATGTGTGTGAGAATGTGTGTGCATGTGTGTGAGTGTGTATGTATGTGTGTGTGCATGTGAGTGAGCATGTGTGTGAGTGAGTGTATGCATATGTGTCAGTGAATATGTGTGGTATGTGGTGTATGTGTGAGTGTGTGTATGTGAGTTTGTATGTGTGAATTTGAGTGTGTATGTATGTGTGTGAATGACCATGTATGTGTATTATGTGTATGGGGGCCATTTGACCTGTGTCTAGTAATTAATGGGAACTAAGCAGGTAAACGATTGGCAGGATCAGTATTTCAAGCAGAAAGGCAGACTCCGGTAGGAGGCTGAGACCCAGGTGGTCAGGGGGAGGCAGTGATTGTGTTCATTTATTCTATCAACAGACTTGCATCGAGACTGTGTCATTTGTGGTAGAGACGCTCACTGTGGAAGCCCTGTCCTGTCAGCAACAGAGCTGGAGCCCCTGCCATCTTTTAGTTGGTATTCTGATTCAGATATGGAGATGCCCGATATGCACGTGCGTCTCCACTGCCTGGTGCGGCTGCTCGGTCCTCTTGGGTCAGGGAAGCTGTTGTCTTGGGCTGAGCTATATTTTCCTTGCTAACAACATAATACACTCTCTCATACACAGACACTCCTCACACCCACTCATCCACTCACACACACACTCACATCCCTTCACAAATGTTCACACACACATATACTCACACACTTACATCCTTTTACACATGCTCACACATACATCCCTTCATACACAGTCGCATGCTCACACACTCATACATTCACACACTCACACTCACCCACTCACACACACTCACAGGTTCACACACACTTATATCCCTTCATACATGCTCAGACATACTCACACAATCATGCACACACACACACTCACATCCCTCTCACATGCTCATGCACACTCACACTCACCCATTCACACACTTACACAGATTTATACATTCACATATACTCATATTCACTCACACACACTCACATCCCTTTACATGTGTTCACACACTCACACACAATACAACACTTGTATCCCTTTGCACATGTTCACACTCTCACACACTCACACACATATACTCATGTTCACTCACTCACTCTATATTGGGCACTTCCTTTTCTTTCATGATCTGGATTATTAAATTCATCTCACCCCCTTGCTGCCCCTTGGGTCAGACACTTAACCTCTTAGACCTTCAAGCTAATAATCATCCTCGGAATGGACTACTCCAGGCATTTATCACAGACATTGTTGGTTGTAGTGGCAAGGCCATGAGTGCGGATAGCTCAGCACAGAAGCCCGGCGAAGAGGAAATGCCAGGGAGCCTTCAGCTGATAAAAGAGCAATCAGTTTCTGCTATTGTTGCTTCTTTTTTTCCTGCTTTCTCTTCCTTGTCTTTCTTGTCCTCAGAAATTCACCCCATGATCTTCTACTAGTTTCATAGTAGATGTAAGCCCAGTGGAAGTGAGGAAGACATCATACTTGGTATCCATTATTACTACCACTGGCAACATCATTACCACCAGCATTTTTGGTAGTGTCTTGGCTACCACAATCACTATGACCACCATCATCATCACCATCATCACTGACACCATCACCACCTTATCAATACCATCCTCACCATCCTCACCATCTCTACCATCATCCCCTCCCTCACCACCACCATCACCAGGGTCATCACAGCCACCACCATGCTTTTCCAAGGCAGTTTGGAGCCCTTTCTTTTCTTTCTTTATCTCTCTCTCTCTTTCTTTCTCTCTCTCCCTCTTTCTTTCTTTCTTTCTTTTCTTTCTTTCCTTCCTTCCTTCCTTCTTTCTTTCTCTCTCTCTTTCTTTCTTTCTTTTCTTTCTTTCCTTCCTTCCTTCTTTCTTTCTTCCTTCCTTTCCCTGCTGGCCCTTTGCTTGCCAAGAACTGCAGGTGTCTAGGGCCAGGAGGGATGTTCAGGGGCAGGAACATTCCAGCTATTTTTTCTCACATTGGATGAGCTCCTCAGAGGACACATTCCACCACTTGGGAAGAGTTCTGTGTGTGCATGTGCACTTGTGTGTGTGTGTGTGTGTGCATGCAATGCATGTATGTATAGACACATCTACACACTCCAGATAGGGCACCACCAGTAAGAATGATCCTATCTGAATCTGGAACTACCCACAGAAGCACGAATAACTCTCATCATTATCTACCTATTATAATGAGCTACAAAGTGAAGACCTGAGTTCAGGTTCCCAGCACCCACATAACAGCCTAGCATGATGCCTATAACCCTGTGTTGGTGGCTGAGGCAGGCAGACCTTAGAGACTCATAGGAAGGTCATTTTTTCAGCATTGTTGTTTGGTTTGAGATGAACATCTGGAAGTCCAGCTGTGAGTCATACCTTCCTACAACTTTCTCTGCTGCCTATCTCTTTTTCTTGAATAAGAAATGGAGCGATGGAGGCACATAGGGGTTGGGGACAGTGTTTGAGGCAAGGTAGCAGCTCCTACTATATTCTAACTCCTGACATAGAGGCTGCTCTTGGCAGGTAATTCCCCACTCCTACTCCACTCCATCCATTAACCCCTGTGGCATCAAGAGTAGAAAATCTCCTAGGAAATAATTTTTCAAGTCCTGCCTGATCAAAGATCCATGTAAAGGCTTTCCCCTCTTTATGTGTCCTCTAAAGAAAAAAAAAAAGAAAACAAAACCATTCCCTGCCAGAGCTGCAAATGAACCAGCGATACATTTGCAGACTGTCAGCTAAACTAGGGCCATCCCCATCACATCCTTCGCTGGGACAGAACCAGAAGGAAGTAATTCTGTGCCCACTGAGCGTCCAAGCTGGGGGTATGTTAGTGATTAAGGGGATCTTGGCCTGGGGGAGGCAGAGAGATATGGCTCAGATTCACGAAAGCACCATAAATCTCCCGTTTTATTCAAAATGTGTGTTTTATAGTCATTTCCTGGCCAATGGCTGCCTTGGATAAATATATGACATATCTGGATTTAGCTTTTGGGCTCCAGGCTGGGGCTTGAGTGGAGGGCCAGGCATTCTGACTATTTCCAAGAGCAGTGAAGGAGCAGATACCGAGGCTCTTTGTCTCCCAGAGTCACCCATATCCTACATCAAAAGCAGAAACAGAAGTCAGAGTCAATTAGACCAAGAGAGATAGAAGTCCACCTGCTCTTCCCTTAGGAATGCACTCTTCTCTGGCACTCTCACCACCCAGTACCCCTTTGTGAGGGGTGACTCCCAGAGTTTCAGCCTCTGCGCTCCACGGACAGCATTTTGATACATCTGCCAACTCCAACATTTGGCCAAAAGATCTTGACTTGGGGGATCAAAGTTTGGCAAAAATAGCTTTTGAAAGGGAGGTGTGTGTGTGTGTGTGTGTGTGTGTGTGTGTGTGTGTACACTGGGAACTAAACCCAGGGGCTTGTACAGGCCAGGCAAATGCTCTAGCATTGGGCAATACCTCCAGCCCTCTTTTCACTTTTTTATTTTGAGACAGAGTCTTCCTATGTAGCCTAGGCTAGCCTCAAACTTGTGATCTTCCTGCCTTAGCCTCCTGAGTAGCTGGAATTATTGGAGTCTGCCACCATACCTGGTTTATACAGCAGGGCTGGGATTCAAACCCAGGGCTTCACACATGCAAGGCAGGTTGAGGCCAACTAAGTCATGTTCTCAGCCCAGTTTCTTCATCCTTGACGTGGAACATTTCCAGCGTGATGAGTTATAGAGCCAAAGCCCACAGTCCCGCCCATGAAGAGATCTCAGTTCAGCATGGCATTGGGTATCAAGTGCTTAGATGCCCATCTCCAGCTTCAGGAATCTGAGCTGCTCACAAAAATACATGCAACTGCACCAGGTGTGTTGGTACAATACTTTAATCCTAGCACTGGGAGGCGGGGACTTGAGGTCAAGGTCAGCTGGAGTCACCAGGGGGTAGTACCCTGTACAGAAAGACAACAGTATGAAGCATGGGAAAGCCAGTAGTAATTAGTACCTATCAGTGAATCTGTTTTGTTGTCTAGTGACTACGTATTTGGCTGGAGGGCTCCAGCCCTCTCTATCTCTCATACTTTTTCAGGGTTTCCTTGGTGTGGGTTTCATTGTCGCCTTGACTGTGGTGTTGGGTGCAGAGATTTACTTCTGAAGTGTAGCTGAGCATCCTGCTCCAGCGCTAAGTGCTCAGCAGAAAGCAGCTCCCACAGAGGGCACAGCCAGGAGATTAGCTAGGTTCTGAGGATGCAATCTACACCTCAACTCCTTTCTTAGAATGGAGGCTTCTTTTTATTTTATTATTCTCTATAGAGTGGACTAATGTATTTAAGCCATGATCTCTTTTATTCAAGATTTATTTCTATTTATATAGGTATGTGCATCTCTTTTGGGGTATGTGCATCTGAGGACAGTTATCTGCGGAGGTCAGAAGAGAGCACCAGATACCCCAGAGCACTCGTGAGCCACTATGTGGGTGCTGGGAATTGAACCAGGGCCTTCTGCAAGAGCAGCAAGCACTTTTGACCACTGAGCCATTTCTCTAGCACTGCCTCCCCCAAAAGCAATCCTTGACACCCAGCCCCCATGCTGGGAGGCAGCATATCCCTGCCCTGTAAGTTCATGGGGCCCAGCCTAGTGACAGCATCCTCTACTGGTCTCAGGAGCCTTCCACATTGCTAAGGAACTTCTCTCAACTTTTTGGCACCCAACCAAGCTGCCCCTGTTCTGCTCTGTCCCCATCCAGATTCTGGAATCTAGGAGCATCATAAGTGGTGGTTTTATGGCTCTGCATTTTAGGAACACTGGCTTCTGAGTTCCCATCTAGAACACCCTGTGTAAGTGAGAGAAATCCATCTGTCCAGAGCCTTCTGCTTAAACAAGGAGAGGTAGAGTCAGCCATGAGAGTCTGCATGTTAACCAGAGATAGACAGATGGAACAGTTTGCTAAAGGCTGGGGTGGATATCTCTCGGGTGTCTTGGAAAGATGATGTAGAGAGTCTTGTGGAGCTGGAGAGACATCTCAGTGGTTAAGAGCACTTACAGCTCTTACAGAGGATGCTTCCCAGACCCCACATAGACAGCTTATAACAACATGTAACTCTAGTTCTAGGGGAATCCTACACTGTCTTCTGGCCTCCCTGTAGGCACCTGCACTCACACGCAAATACTCCCACTCAGGTACATACAAGTACACTTCATTTAATATCCAAAAATAAACAAAAGAGAAGCATCCATTTGCTTTACTGATTCTTTTTCAGATTCATTTTGCAGCCCAGGCTGGTCTCCAAACTTACCATCTTCTGGCCTTAGCTTTTCAAGTGCAGGGATGACAGGTACAAACCCCCATACATAGCCTTGTCATTCAGTTGATGGCATCAATGTGGTGAATGCAAAAGCAAACACTTCAGGACTGTGTCTCCTGGGACCCTTCCCTGCAGAACAGTGTGTCTCCTGGGGTCCCTCACTCCAGACCAGTGTCTCCTGAGGCCTCTCACTGCAGGCCAGTGTCTCCTGGGGCCCCTCACTACAGGACAGTGTCTCCTAGCACCCTTTATTGTAGGACAGTATCTCCTAGCACCCCTTACTATAGGACAGTATCTCCTAGCACCCCTTATTATAGGACAGTGTCTCCTAGTGACCCTCATTGTAAGACAGTGTCTCCTAGTGACCCTCATTGTAGGACTATGTCTCCAGGAACCCTCACTGCAGGACAGTGTCTCTAGGGGTCCCTCACTGTAGGATAGTATGCCCTGGGGTCCCTTACTGCAGGACAGTGTCTCCTAGGGTCCCTTACTGCAGGACAATGTCTTCTGGGGCCCCTCACTGCAAGACAGTGTCTCTGGGGCCCCTCACTGCAAGACAGTGTCTCTGGGGACCTTCACTGCAGGACAGTGTCTCCTAGTGCCCCTCATTTTAGGACAGTATCTCCTAGGGTCCCTCATTGTAGGACAGTATCTCCTAGGGTCCCTCATTGTAGGACAGTGTCTCCTAGGGTCCCTCATTGTAGGACAATGTCTCCTAGGGCCCCTCACTGTAAGACAATGTCTCCTAGGGCCCCTCACTGTAAGACAATGTCTCCTAGGGCCCCTCACTGTAAGACAATGTCTCCTAGGGCCCCTCACTGCAAGGCTGTCTTCGAGGACCCTTCACTGTACTAAAAGACCCAAGTGAAGATTTAGAGATTTCAATCATCAGGTGGCCCACATGGTGATGGTAAGCCACTGCAGACTTCACAGATTTGGCTTGGATCTAGGGTGACATTTTCCAGACACTACAGAAAGCAGTTTGGTGAGGTCCCAGCAGCCAGGGCAGAGCAGGTGCAAGGTCCAGACCTCTTTGTGGCACCAATAAATGACACATATAACTGTGTGTCATTAAAAGTGGTCCATGGGTAGCAGTGTGACTCATTTGTCAAGTGCTTGCCTTGTAAGTGGGAGGATCTGAATTCGATCCCCAGGATCCATTTTTTTAAAAGAGTGTGTGGATATGGGAGTGTGTTCTGGAAAGACAGAGACTGGTGGGTCCTCTGAGGTCACTGGTCAGTTGGTCTAGCTGAATTGGTGAGTTCCGGGTTCCAGTGAGAGAACCTGGAATAAAGGAAAATAAACACAGAGGATGGCTTCTGAAGATTGACAGCTGAGGCTGTGCTCTGACCTACACACACACACACACACACGCACAGAGAGAGAGAAAGAGAGAGAGAGAGAGAAACATACAGACACATGTGAACATATTCACACAGAAACATATGCAGACACATGCATGCACACACACATACTCACACAGAAACATACAGACATGCATGCACACACAAGCATACTCACACAGAAACATATGTAGACACATGCATGCACACACAACATACACAGAAACATATGCAGACACATGCACACACACACGGAGGGAGGGAGGGAGGAAGAAAGAGAGAGAGAGAAGAAAAGGGGGAAATTAGTTATGGTACTCTAAAAGGCTAGTCTTGCAGACTCTATTCAAGTGGAAGCAATAATGATAGCCCAGGAAGCTTGTGATTGGAACAGGCAGTGGGGAATGACAGATCAAACATACCTTTGCTAGGATCAGTATGGGCTGGGACAGGGGCAGGGGTAGGCAATCAGCCCAGGGGTGGCACCATTTATAGACAGACATGGCTAAAAAGGAACCTCAAGGGTCACTGGACACACCCGCCCACCAGGTTGCCTGCTGAAGGCAACCAGTGTCTGGACATCCCCCAGGGAAAAGGGAGGACCATAAATGGAGATTGGAGAGCAGGGATGTGTGGACAGGTGGACGCCACTCATCGGACTTAGCAGGGAGAAGCTTCAGGAAGCCAACTCCAGTCTGGTGCAGGGTCTCATTTGATGAACTCAACCCTTCCCCAGAGTGATCTCTAAGAGATGTATTAAGGTCATCAGAGGTTCCTTCTGGCTTGTAAAGTCTCCAAATCAGCTGTGTGACCCCAAAGAAGTTACCTAACTTCTCTGAATCTCTACTCTGCTATCTCCAAGAAAGGGAGAATAGCCAATCCACTTCACAGCAATAAGACTGGCCGCAGTGCATGTTGGAAGATCTAGAGATCACTAGAGTGGCTGGCTGCACCATAACTTCCCTCTCCCTCACTTTCTCTTTCTGGGTCTCACCACTCCCCTCCCCCTTGAGAGAGAAATGCTGCAGTTTCAAGTGCTGACAGTTGCTTAGAAGGAGGTTTGGAGAAAGGCCTAGAAAAGTCTACATCCCTGGTACGCAGAACCCAGCACCCAAGCCAAGGAGGGCTGGGGCTGAGTGACCGGCATGACCTTCTCAGCTTGGAAATCCCATTCTTTGAAGGAAGCTGGCTAGCCAGGGCATCCTGTCCCTAAAGCTCTGCTTCTCCCCTCCCCCAGGAGGAGACAGTCAGTCCTGCAGATAGTGTCAGGAAAGATGGATGGGGTGAGCTTATCTTGCTGAAAGAGACATGGCTTTCCCCCTCTTCTGCCCCAGCCTGAGAATTGGGTTTTCCTAGAGGCTCAGAGTGGTGTGCATTCTTCACACATGCACCCTAGGAAGTTTCTTCGTGTCTAGCACGGTGGGTTGCTTACCTGCCTTCCTTTCCACTGCTCATAAAACAGGACACTGTTCTGGTCTCAAAGAGGCTGAGAGTAAATTCTGGAAACTTGAATAAAGAAGGAGGTGAGAGAGAAGACAAGGTGAGGTGAGGGGACCAAGAGGATAAGGAGCAGGAAGAGAGGGATAGAGAAGAGAAAGAGAGAGGGAAGTAGAAAAAAGAAAAGAGATGCTTTAAGGAGGAAAGAGGAGGAAGAAGAGGAGGAAGAGGAGGAGGAAGAAGAGGAGGAAGAGGATGAGTAGAAATAGGAGAAGGAGGAAGAGGAGGAGGAGAAGAAAGAGGAGGAGAAAGAGGAGGAAGAGGAGGAAGAGGAGGAAGGAGGAGGAAGAGGAGGAGGAGGAGGAGGGAGATGACAACTCCTCTTCTCACTGGCGAGCCCTTCCCTTCCACCCCTGAGACAGTGACTCTAGACTCTAGAACTGCATTCCAGGGCAGGGCACCCTTCCTGGGTTTGAGGCAGGAGGCAGTGGGGAAGTGAAGGGACACTCAGAGTTTCAGACTGAACCCTAAATCCAGAGCCATAGGGATAAAGAGACAGAACGTTTCCCAAGAGGACAAACCCTCTTATAAAATTCTTAGGGCTTTGATGTAATGTGTTAGAATGTTAGAATGGTGAATTCCTAGTGGTTTAAGGGGACCAAGATGAGGTGGAGGTCAGGCTTTTTCTAAAAATCCAATTTTGACTTCCCTCCCTCCTCCCCTTCCTCCCTTCTTTCCTCCCTCCCTTCTGTTTTTCTGTCCTTTCTTCTTCATCATACATCTCCCCTGACTCTCCTGTCTCCCTCCATGCTTGTCTTTCTCTCATTTGTGTAACACTTGGGATAAAATTGTGAATGACAGTGAGAACGGGAACTTAGTAATTCATTCAATGTCCATATTTGAAAGAAAAAGCTAAGGCTCAGAGAACGGAAGGAGCTGGCTTGACCAAAACCACACAGCAATTCCCTGGTGGATGGGAAAGGCATCCTAACCTGATCGTTTCATTTGTGCTCCCAGGAGAGGGTGTCCACAGGTGACAGGCATGCTCAGAGGCTGCTTGTAGTTCCTCTGCTCCCATTCAACAGGGACATCACATACATTACAGAAACAGCCAGGCCAATTGTGTGCCCAAAGTGCACAACATATCCTAAAAATGAGCAGGTGTGCTAGCTAAAGTCTGCAGACCAGGGCTGGAGAGTCACGTGGTGGGTGTTTGGAGGACAGCAGGAAGCAAGGAGGGAAGTGCTGCCACCCATCCCTCCACCCACCCACCCATCTACTCATTTCCCATATTTTCACACAACCATCCACCCATCCATCCATCCATCCATTCTTTGCTCACCTATCTACCCACCCATCCTCCTACCAGCCATCCAATCATTAATCTATCCACTCTTCAACATATCCAGTGCCACCTCACCCACCCTGAGAGAGGGCAGTCTACCACTGCTTCTATGTACTGACATCCCTAGAACTCAGGCATTTAAACCTTTCGCTTTCATCAGAGACCAGCTGAAGTCAGGCAGTTCTGCCTGGCAGTTTCACACCAGGAATAGAATAACCCAGACTCGTTCTATCCAGAGGACATAGTCCCCTGTGTGACCAAGGAAAGGTCACAGAGGTCATGGTCAACCTGTAACCCCATGCAAGGATGAAGAGAAAACCTTTGGGATCTTGCTGTAAGAACTGGTTTGTTTCAGGAGTGGCATGCTGCTTGCTGCCTGTTGCCCAATGAATTCCAGATTCATCTCTGCCACTAAAGTGTCCACTGGGGATGATGGTCCACATGTAATGACTGTCTGAAATGAATCTATCCACAGATGCGTTAGACCCAATACTTTCACTACATGCCCCTTTGGGGAGTTAGATTGTCTATGGGAAATACGGGTTGTGGAGGCTGGGGGCAGGGATCAAATGTTGGTTGTGTTTATCAAGCTTTGGGGTGGGCTAGCCTGGTCATCTATAGTCCCAGAGTCTGTTCAATCACATCAGAAGATTTTCTAAAATTCCCTGTGTTTGGAAGAGTCTTGGCAGGGGCAGGGTGGTGTTGGGATTGAACCAAGAGATTCAGAGAGAGGACAGGATCTGGCTTTAAGCCGCTCCCAGACAGCAAGCTCTTAGCGCCTAAGCCTTGAGGGGCGAGATGCTCTTCGTGAGAGACATCGGAGCCAACACCTGGAAGAGATTGATTGCGAGACAGTTAATGCGGCTGCATGATTTATGAACTAGAGCTATTGTAACCAAGGTGTGCGGGCTGCTGGGGAGGAGCGGGTAAGGTAAGGGACTTACTCAGGGTTCCACTCTGGAAGGAGGGGGAGGAGCCCACAGAGAGGAGTGGGAGCCGGCTCCAAGGCTGTGGGAGCTCTTCTCTAGGGATTCGGGAGCCCACGCCTCACATCCATCACGCAGAATCTCCTGTGTGATGTCACGTGTCAGGAGGCCTCTGAGCTCGCCCTGGTCCATCCCTTTGGCCCCAGCAAATGCATATCTAGCTTCAAATCTGTGCCAAAGGCTTAATTCACACATGCACTGCTGAGAGATCAAGACTCCTGCTCCGGAATCTCCTGAGCTTGGGGCTCTTTGCACCCCACTTTTGTTTTGTTTTGCTTTTTGTTTGCTTTTGTTTTTACAGACAAGGCCTCGCTATGTAGCTCAGGTTGGCCTTTGACCCAGGATATTCTCTTGCTTTAACCTCCCAAGCTCTAGGATCATAGACAAGAGCTGCCCAATTCTTTTGTGGGAGCTTTGAAGATTTTTGCAGTCTTTTGGGCATACTGGAAACTTTTTTTTTTTTTTTTTGAAGATTTTTGGGCATACTGGAAACTTCTGGTAAATTTCCTTGTGGCTCTCTATCCTGTAAGTCCCATGTGCCTGAAGCAGGGAATAACCGAGTCCTCCATCTTGAAGGCCTTTGCAACAATGAGAGGCATGACCTCATGGAGGTTCTAATCTGACACATGACAATCAAAACTACATTAAGATTCTTCTTCATCAGGAAGATTGTAAAAGTCTGAGGGGATGGATCACTCCAAGAAATAGAGTCATCTTCCAGACACAGCAAGACTGACACACGTACAAACTCACAGAGGCTGTGGTACCACCCAAGGCTGCCCAGGTTCAAGCCAGATGGGGTCCCAGCACTGAGAGGGGGAGGTAGACCCCAGGTAACCATAAAGCTATCTGTAACTGACACCCATTGACAGTAGGAAAACTAGGTTTCTCCAATGGAGTCTTACTAGGTATACAGACCACATTTAAGGGCAGCTTCTATTCCCAGGAGCGGTTGGCCAAAACAGAGCAGATTCAATGGTATTTTTGTAAGTGTTTGGCCTCGTTTGGCATTATTTAGGTATTTTTTTCTCTTATTAGTCTTTTATTTGTATATTTTGGTTTCTATTTTTATGATTTTATGTATTCCTTGTTTGTTTTTTAGAGAGAAGGAGGTGGGGAGTTGGGTGAGTGGGGAGATGGAGAGGACCTAGGAGAAGCTGAGGGAAGGGAAAAGCAGAATCAGAATATATTGTATGAAAAAAAAATTCATTAAAAGAAAAGACAAGGAAAGACAGGAAGGAACAAAGGAAGGAAGGAAGGGAGGGAGGGAGGGAGGGAGAGAGGGAGGGAGGAATGTCATAGAAAATATTTAATCTCAATCTGGGGTTTCTACCCCACCTTTGATCGTTCAGCTCCTGGATAAAAAACACACACAACCTTTATATTTATAACAAGCCTTAATCAGCACTAATGCTGGGCAGATATCTATCCTCTATGCTATTAAAATTTATTTCCTGTTGATAACTCTAAGATATTACATCACCATTCCAGAGACACCTGCATACCCATGTAACATCTAACACTATTTACAATAGCTCGGACATGGAATCAACCCTGATACCCATGAGTAGGTGTGCAGGCAAAGCAAAGTTGACACAGATGCACAACAGAATATTACTTAGCCCTAAAGAAGAACAAAATCATGCAGTCTGATGGAAAGTGGTGGAACTGCAGGCCATGTTAAGTGAAATAAGCCAGATTCAGAAAGACAAATGGTGCATGCTTTCTCTCAAGAGCAGGATCTAGATTGAAGATCCTGGAAGAATGAATATGCTCATACAGAAAATGGCCAAGGTTGTTGAACCCAAGAAATAGGATCTGCACCCTGCCTGTGCAGCCTTGAGCTTTAACCTCTCTGGGGGTCTCTTTTTATTCATCCATGACATAAATGACAGCTCTGTGTTTAGGTCATAACAGATACGGTGAAAATGGTGACGGTCCTTACCTCAAGGGGCAGTACATTCCAAGAACTCAAAACAGGAGACATAAGAAAGAAGAAAAACAGAAATCTACCCTTCTAAAGCCATTGCTGCTACTGAGTACATACTTATAGATCATGGATGTCTTAGTTAGTGTTTTACTGATGTGAGCAGACACCATGACCAAGGCAACTCTTATAAGAACAACATTTAACTGGGGCTGGCTTACAGGTTCAGAGGTTCAGTCCATTACCATCAAGGAGGGAAAACAGCAACATCCAGGCAGACATGGTGCAGGAGGAGCTGAGAGTTCTACATTTTCATCTGAAGGCTGCTAGGAGAAGACTGGCTTCCATGCAGCTAGGATGAGGGTCTCAAAGTCCACGCCCATAGTGACACACTTTCTCCAGTAAGGCCATGCCTCCTAATACTGCCACTCCCTAGGCCAAGCGTATCCAAACCACCACAATGGATATTTCCAGTAAAGAGAGGAGTTCTGTAATCTACTAGCTTATAAAACTGTGTTCATGTGCACGTACATGTTTGCAATGCTATGCATGCTCTCACACATGTATGGTGACCACAGGAGGTCGCTGAGAGTCCTGTTCCATCCAACTTCACCTTAGTTCCTTAAGACAGGGTGTCTTGCTGAACCTGGAGCTTGCCAGCATTTCATTGCCAGTAACTGGCGGGTTTAGGCATGCTCCTGTGACTTCAAACCTGGCCAGTGACATTCAGTATGGGAGCCTTTATTGGTACTGCTGAGAAAGGTAACCCTGACTCTCTCTGCAGGCCTCAGTTCTGAGTGAAGAAGGTCACATGATGATTCCCTGTGGCCTGTATCCTTGAAAACATCTTACAGAGCAGATGCTTAGAGTGTTCTCTACAAAAAGAAGTACACAAGACAATGTGGGTGTTATTAACTCAAGGTAGCCATTTGATACATTTGTGGTGTGTGCTTGTGTGATGGAAGCCAGAGGGTTCCATCAGGATGACATTCTTCAACCTCTCTCTACCTCTATCTATCTATCTATCTATCTATCTATCTATCTATCGCCGTTTTGAGAAATGTAGCCCTGCTGGCCTAGAACTCATGATGTAGACTAAGCTGGACTGGAACTCACAGAGACCCAGTTGCCTCTACCTCCTGGGTTCTGGGACAAAAGTTGAGAGCCACCAGGCCCCATTCCACCTTACTTTAACCCAAAGTCTGTCATTTAGTCTGGAGTGGCTGGTCACCAAGCCTTAGGAATCCTCCTGTCTCCACCTCCCAGTTCTGGGGTTATAAGTATGCAGCACTATACCCGGCTTTTATGTGGGTATTGAGGCTAAGAACTCAGGTCCTGAGAGTCTTGGGATGGTTTTTATTTGCATCTCCCTGATGGAAATTCTTCATTTAAAAATTGTTTTTATTCAGCAAACATAAAAAAAAAAAAATAAAGTCCTCAAAGCCTCAAGCCATTTCCTTCTAAGATTTCAGAATATTTTTTAAGACATGAAAATACTTAACAAAAAATGGGCAATAACAATGGTACTTTAGACAGAAAGCCACGTGGCAACACATTTAAAACATTAACATCACACGTCTACATATTAAACTACTCAGTAGTCATGCATTCACGGCATTAAAGCATTTAGTGGAAGCTTTCCCATGAGTTTCCTTTCCAAGACAGGATCTCACTATGGAGCTCTGACTGGCCTGTAGACCAGGCTGGCCTTAAACCCACAGAGATCTACTGTCTCTGCTTCCTGGGTGCTGGATTAAAGGCATACACCACTATGCCCCACCCATAATTACAGTGACCCATCTGGACCTAGATTATACAAGGCTGTCACATTTCATCTTCATTGACTCCATGAAGAAAGGTCTAACCTGATCTCTGTTTATCAATAGGGAAGCCAAGCTTTAGAAAGCGCATTCACATGTCTATCACACTCAAGTAAGTGGGGCTTATACTCAGAGCCTTGTTCTCATGCTCCCAGCCTGTCCATGCTTGGCTCTGTACTTGACTTAGGGATTTACAAAGAACACACATGGCTGAGGAGATGGCTCAGTGGGTAAAGTGTTTGCTGTGGAAATATGAGGACCTGAGTTTGGATCCGTAGAGCACCTGTAATGACAGTGCCAGAGAGATAAGAGTCAAAGGGCCAGCCAGGCTTACCCATCAATAAGCTCTGTTGGCCCCTCCATTGTTCTGACATCATCATCACCATTTTGCTGCCCTGCTGGAGGCAGGTGCTTTTCATCTGTCTTCCACCCTCTCAGTTTTTCATTTGTTGAATCAGTTCATTCAAAGGCTCTTATCTGTAAGTCTAGCCTGGTTCAGGACTCTAGAAACACAGAGAAAGTAGGAGATAAGGACTATAACCAGTGCAAAATACATTGGGCATGAGCCACCCAAGGTCCAAACAAACGGAGTCATTCTGATGGCCCAGAAGAAATAAACAGGGAGGGGTGAGTGACGGACTATCCCCAGGTTGTATGGCAATTGAATTCCTGGGTCAGGTAACTCCAAGGAAAGTTTGAAGGAGATGATGACCAAACTGAGGTTGGTGGTTGTGAAGAAAAAGAAGATCACCTAGGGAGCCAGCTGGCTTGGGCTAGCTCACTTGCCATGTCTTCTCTACAGAGGAAAAAGAAGAAGGAGGCCAGTCCATGACGACTGCAGCCTTAGTAATATGACAAGAGCAAAGGAAGGGACCAGGATAATCTTAACGCAAGCAAGAGTCATCTGAAAGGAGGGAACCTCAATTGATGAAATGCCTCCAAAAGGTCCAGCTGTAGGGCATTTTCTTAATTAGTGATTGACAGGGGAGGGACTAGCCCATTATTGGTAGGAATATCCTTGGGCTGGTGATCTCAGAGTTTATAAGAAAGCAGGGTGAGCAAGCCATGGGAGCAAGCCAGGAAGCAGCATCCCTCTATGGCCTCTGCCTCAGCTCCTGCCTCCAGGTTCCTGCCCTGCTTGGGTTCCTGTCCTGACTTCCTATGGTGATGAACAGTGATGTGGAAGTGTAAGCCAATTAAGCCCTGTCCTCTCCAACTTGCTTTTGGTCATGGTGTTTCATCACAGCAATGGCATCCCTAACAAAGGTGAGTGGCTGTGGAGGGACGGGAGCCTCTTGCTGACTGGGACAGCTGGGAACCTTTCAGTGGGGTGCTTCAGACTTCCTTTTCCTCTTCCTGAGGTCTGCCTGTAGCTTTCTAGGAGACAGTGGGGACAGGTCCTGGAACAAAGTTCAGGAGGCAGCCATACCCTTCTCCCTAGAGTTATGGAAGTAAGTTAGCAATTAGTTAAGAGCTGGTTAACCTACCCAGCTGTGCATCCCAGGTGAGCTGAACCTCAGTACGACAGACTCCTTTTCTTTAAATTTAACCTACCCTGACTAGAGACTAGATTTTTCTCTTCCATTTGTCTCCCCAGGCTTCTGGTCCCCATTGCCTGAAACATGATTGCTAAGCAGTCATGCATTCAGAATAAGGAACTGTTTCAACCCACTTCTTTCACAGCACTAAGGATGTCTGAGCATGCAGTGGACTAGGCTGAGGCACTGTGCTTTACTACCCCACCTCTGAGCTGGGATTCATGCAGCCCAGCTCTGTTGATGAATCGAGGCAGCCAGGGGCATCCTGCTCCCAGCATCCCCTTATCCTGTCAAAGTTTTGGCTCCTTTATCAGTAAATGAGGGCAGTAGTAGCAGCCTCTTGAGGTATTGAAGTCTGAACTGAACTTGGGCATGGAGGTAACTTTGAGATCAGCCTGGGTAACTTAGTGAGACATTGTTTTAAAATAGAAACTTAAAAAAAAAAACAAAAACAAAAACAAAAAGGGACACTTGCCTAGGATGCTTGAGGGCCTACATTCTGATCCTCAGTAAAAGTAGGAGAAGGGGAAGGAAAAGAGAGAGGTGGGAAAGGAGGAGGGGAAGGAATAGGAGGGGGAGGAGAAGGAGGAGGAGAAGTGGAGGGAGGAGGAGGAGAAGGAGAAGGAGGGGGAGGATGAAGAGGGAAAGGAGAAAGATGAGGAGTGGGAAGAGGAAGGGGAGGAGGGGAGGAAGAAGAGGGGGAGGAGGAGGGGGAGGAGAAGTGGGAGAAGGAGGAGGGGAGGAAGAAGAGGGGAAGGAGAAAGATGAGGAGTGGGAGGAGGAAGGGGAGGAGGGGGAGGAAGAGGGGGAGGAGGAGAGGGAAGAGGGTGAGGAAGAAGAGGGAGGAGGAGAGGGAGGAGGAGAGGGAAGAGGGTGAGGAAGAAGAGGGAGGAGGAGAGGGAGGAGGAAGGTAACGATGATGAGGAGGTGTGGCTTTGTGAGTATTCTGGGGTCTTTAACTACACGGTCTTTATCCATGGAGCCATCTTCCGAGCTGGACCCCTCAATGGCAGGTCTCTCTACCCATCCTCTGCCTTCTCCTTGCTCACAGGTGGATTTTCTACTTGTGATAAATCTATCCAGCACACTGGGAGTTAGCTGAACCTATCTGGCTCAGTACTGGCCTCTGTGGAGCCTGCCCTGGCACGGCCCACCTCACACAGGACTCAATGAATATTTCCATTCAGCCTTCCCACAACAGTGCCAGCCAGTTTGCAGATGTTGTCATTGAATGGGTTCCTGGTCCCTGTGATTTGGAACACAACTGCCCAGCAGCTCCATCAAGCTGCTTCAGAAAGACTTTTTTTTTAGAAGGCTTAAAAAAAAAAAAAAAAAAAAAAAAAAAGCTAACAAAATTAATCCATGGCTGTTCTTGAAGTGGACTCATTTGGAAATAAAATCTCTCCACAAAGTGAGCTTTGGCCTGCCTTCTTCATTTTGGATCCAAAAATGACTTTCTGTGAGCATGTTAGCAAAACTCTGGCAGAGCCGAAGCAGGAGGGGAGGTAGCCCCATCTCTGGGGATGCATGCTTGTAGCCAGGCACACAAACACTTGCTTCTAATTCCGAGAGTGCAGGCATCTCATTAGACAAATTCCACACGGGAAAAGGGACTTGCTTTTCGGCGGCCCTGGCACTGCCTGAAGCTCAGCCCGGGCTCGCAGCCGCTAGTGATTTGGGTCAGAGCCAAGCTAGACCTTCCAGCTAGCAGCAGGCCTGGAGGATTTAGGGTTTGGGTGGGATGCTGGGGAGGGGTCTGTTAGCCTGACTGCTGGCCTAGGTTGAATACTGTAAATAAGTGTTGTGGGTTCAGGTGAGTAGTTCTGTTGATAACGTGCAAGCTATGAGAGGAGGAAGACCCAAGTTTGATTTCCCAGTATTCACATAAAGTGCCAGGCACAGTGGGGTATGCTTGTAATCACAGCACTGCAGGGGAGCCAGGTGGATCCCTGGGGATTGCTGGCCACCCAGTCTCAATAATCAATAATACCTAGGTTCTAGCAACTGAGTCTCTATGTCAAAAAAACCAAGATGGTCTACACCTGGACAATCACATCTAGAGCTAACTGCTGGTCTCCACAGATGTGCACACACACACACACACACACACACACACACACACACACACACACAAACTGCTGGTCTCCACAGATGTGCACACACACACTACACACACTAACTGTTGGTCTCTACAGATGTGTGCACGTGCATACACACACACACACACACCAGGGGGTGGCATGGACTTCCAGCCCTTAGTACTTGGCTGGTGGTCTTGGTTTCTATATGAGAGCAAGCAATGGAGAACAAGCCAGTAAGCAGCACTCCTCCATGGCCTCTGCATCAGCTCCTGCCTCCAGGTTCCTGCCCTGCTTGAGTTCTTGCCCTGACTTCCTTCAATGATCGATTACAATGTGGAAGTATAAGCCAAATAACTCCTTCTTCCCCCAAGTTTCTTCGGTCATGGTGTTCCATCACAGCAATAGTAACCCTAACTTAAGACAGAGAGTAACATGGACATTCAAGAGCAGCCTTTCTAAGATGGCATTGGACATAAGACTCCATGACGTGAATGGGCCATGCAGATAAACAGCAGACAGCAAACGGCAAACGCAGAGTCCTGATACAGGACTGGGAGGGCATGAGGGATATCAGGTTGAGGTTTGTGTGGTGTTGGAGGGAAGAATGGATGCTAAGAGTCACGGGCAGGATGGACCCCCATCTATTGAACAGAATGTTGGCACCTGTGGCACACGGTGCGGATCCCCCACCCTGTGTATAAGTACTGGTAGGAGCACAGCCCCTTAGGGGTGCTTCCTTTCAAGCCCTTGTTTCTCTCATGTAGCATCCTGTGCAGGTGGATGGTGAGTGGTTGGCTCTGGAGAGCTCTAGTCACTGTGATTTTCACCAAATTCTTCCCAAGAAGTCATTGTCCAGTCTGACCAATGGATCCAAGTTGATTCCCATGGTAGAGTTCTGTTTGCCTTCCAAGCTCACCCAGCAAAGCCCTGGGTTCAATCCTCATCCAGGATCTGTCAACTGGGCATGGTGGCACATGCCTCCTGTACATGGTTTACATGTACTCAGGAGGTGGAGGCAGGAGGGTCAGAAGTTAGGGTTATCCTTGCCAAACAGTGAGTTAAGGCAGCCTAGTCTACATGAGACATTATCTCCCTCCTCCCCTCCTGAAAAAAAAAGGGAAAGAAAGAAAAGAAAAGGGAAGGGAAGGAAGAGAGGGAGGGAGGGAGGAAGGAGGGAGAGAAAAAAGAAGGACCCAGTCTGTGTAAAGGACAGGCAGATCTATGTGGATGAGCCTCTTGCTCGTCCAGACACATTTACTGGAGCTGTTGGCTCATTTGTACCCAAGTCATCCAATTGGATATGCTTGATTTCAAAATCTGCACAATGTCAGTTGATACCAAAGAAACCACACAATCCTCACACTCACCCCTGCCGGGGCTGGTGGGTTCTAACCAGGCTCCAGCAGGACTTGGAGCCGAGGAGCACAGAGAAACCTTGTCCATCATGGGTGGCTGCATTCTTCATTTTTTATTTCATTTCCAGTCTCTGCTCTTCTAGTTCCGGTGACAGGGATGATTGCTCATTTACTCAACAAGCAACTAAGTACTTCTTGTATTCTGGGTGCTGCACTAAGTACTTACTGTGTTCTGGGTGCTGCACTAAGTACAGCAAGGTTGTGATTCCCGGTTCTGACCTTGGTGAAATTCTTCAGTGGAATATGCACCTAGTGAGGGAGGGAGATCGTCAACTGTAATGGTTCAGAGTCATTTAATCATCCATGAGATGGTTTTTAAGAAGTCAGCAAGTGTTTATTGAGCAACTATTTGATGCTATATACTGGATATAGGATTTGCTACAGCAAAACTGATATGCCCAAACTGAATATTTATACTTCTTCACATTGATTGGTTGAGTGAGTGGCAGGGGTGAATGCTATGGTACATGTGTGAGGTCAGAAGATATCTTGGGAAAGTCGATACTCTTCTTCTACCATGCTGGTCCCAGGGATTGAACTCTGATCCTCAGGTTTGGTGGCAAGCATCTATACCCACCCACTAAGCTATCTTGTTGGTCCCCATATGAGCTCTGTTATTGTGACATTACTCACTGCCTTGTGAGCCTTCTATGGCTCCCCAGTGCTTAAGGAGGGTAAGCACCAGTACAAATGCCCAGGTTTCTCTTCTTCATGAAACCAGCCTGATTCTGGTCTTGCTATTGCCAGCTGTGCAATTGTGGGGCACAGGTGCTTCCCTGAGCCTCAGTTTCCCTTGTACAATAGAGACAACAGAGGCTTATATCCCAGAGGAGCCTGACAAGACCCTGTGAATATTAGTCATTATTACTTGTGGCTTCACTGTTGAGATGAAGCCCCAGCCCTCCGAACGTCTGAATGGGGTCTCACTGTGTAGTTCAGGCTGATCCCCCTGCCTCAGTCTCTTGAGCACTGTGATGTTAGGCTCAACTGATAATGGTAATGGAATATTAAGCTTTATAAGGTAAGGCTACCAGCATAAAAATATATCCCCAGGCTCCCTGGCATGTGAGCATAGCCATGTGACACACTATTGGCTAAAGACATTTAAGCAGAAGTGAGGTATATAGTTTTCTGTTTGTGCCTCTAACGGGGACTGACACATACCACCTGTTTTTTTCTTCGTTCCCTCTGTCTGGGATATAGACACAATGGCAGGATTTGTAGCAGCCACTATGGACTATGAGGCAGAGCTGTGTACTGGCCATGGCTGAGCAATGACTGCTCTGTTGCTCTCTTCCCAGGCCTCTGTGGTTGTAAATTAACCTGCTTTACCAGGGAGGGCTTGGTTTAGAAATCCATCATAAAGACTCTGCCTCTTCCCTGGAGGAACCTAAGGTCATGGGGTTCCCTTCAAAGCCTCATGATCTGATTTCATTCTCTCATTCAATAATCATTAATTTAGCACAGACTAGATGGAGCCAAGGCACTTTCTAAGTTTTTGGATTCTAATGAGACCATCTATGATTCCTATAATTCCCTGGGGCGCTCACACTTTCTCTTACATTTTGACTAACCATGGCCCTGCAATGTAGATTTTTACTTTTTTTCCCATATTGTGTTTATGGTCATTTTTAAGTTGTATTTATTCATGTATGGTGTTGGGGGGGGGGGACAGGCATGCATGTGTCATAGTGTACTCTCAGAGGTCAGAGGACACCTTGGAAGAATCAGTCCTTCACCTCCACCATGCGGATCCTGAGGATCAAAGCCATGCTTTCAGGCTTGGCAGCAATGGTCTTTAACCACTGAACCATTTTGCCCTGCCTTCGATTTTTAGTTGGCATACATAACAATGGGATTCGTTATGACATTTTTGTAAATGTCAGTCACTATGCTTCAGGCATGCTGCCCTCCTCTGTGGCCTCCCCTGACCCTCCTCCCCCTCCTGCTGTCCTTCTCCCAAAATAGCCACCTCTGCTTTCATGCCACTGGTTTGTCTTTATACGTATTTAAATCTACTGCCCACCCATGAGGGAAAACTGTGATGTCTTCCTTCCAGGTTGCCTTTGCTTCCTGCCTCCCCTCAGGCTCCTTCCTCCCTCCACACAGCCCCACTTCTGCTCTCTTGTGCCGACAGGAGCCCAAAAAGAGCTCACATTCACGTGTAGATCCTGCACGTGTGAGGAAGCAAGTGACAATGTGGTCTTTCCTAGCGATAGAGCTATACTCTCCAGCTCCACCCACTTTCCTGCATCAGGCTCAGTTCCAGCCATCTTTTTACAGCCCAATGGGAGTCCATTGTGTCTGTATGCCACATTTTCTTCATCCATTCACCTGCTGTGGACCCCTTGGCTGGTTCCCTTTTCTGGCTGTGGATAGAGTCACAGTCGAGGTGGATGTGTGTCTCTCTCTGCCATGAGTCTTTGCATGTGCGTCCAGTGGTGGTGACACAGGCTCAAATCTCCCCAGAGCTTTGGACTCTTGGTAACCTTTCTGATCAGAGACCTCCAATGCAGGGCACTCAGACTAATGAATGATAGGCCAGGGTGGGCAGGCAGCGCCTTCATTTAAAGGGACAAAGAGATGGTTGAGCAAGGGATGGGGGCAGGGCCTTGCAGGAAGCCACCCAGTTTTTCTTGTAGCCTGGAGACCCCACATTCTTACCACCCCCACCGGCACCCCCACCTGCACCCCCAACCCCACCCGCACCCCACCGGACCCCCACCCCCAGGTATGGCTTCCTTTGGCTTTTGATTTTGCTGTTTTGGAGAAAGGGTCTCATGTAGCCCAGGCTGGCTTGGAACTCACTATGTTGTTGAAGATGACCTCGAGCTTTGGATCCTCCTGGCTCCTGAGCACAGAGATTGCAGGTGTGCACGGCCACACCTGGGGAAGCTCTCTGTCAATTGAGACATCCTCATTTGTTTTTGCTTTTGTTTTTAATCAAGAAATTTGCACCTACTTCAGGAAGCCTGTCTCTATTGGGGAATATACTCTAGAGCGTCCCCTCTAAACTCCTCCCAGTAAAGCCATGAGCTATTTCTATTTTTAGCCATTGACCCAACGGGAGTTCAAGTGAGACAGGTGAAGTCGCCTCAATGGGGAAGCACTGGGCAGGAGCTCCTGCCTGGGGCAACGTTGAACTGAACCTGAAGTTCCAGGCTGCGCTCCAGCAGAGTTAGGGACCACAATGGCAGTTGTTCCTGGCGGCATCTGGGACGTGATCATCCTTCCTAATTAGCCGCCACCTCCCACCGTGCCAGGGCTGTTGTGAGCCACTGAGACAGCCTGAGCTCTGGACAACATGAGGGGGAGGGTGGTGTTGGCCCTCTTTGAGAGTTCTGGGTAAGGCTGACTAAGTCAAGCTCAAGTTCACCACACTGAGGCTGTTAAGAGAGTCCACAGTTCGCAAGCTCTGAGTCTCCTCAGGAGGTGGTTCAAATGTTCCTCTTCCCAGAGGCCTGCAATGATTCTCCCAGATAGTAACCAGTGCCTCCTCCCACGAGGCACCAGTGGCACTGATTTTCTATGCATGTGCAACCCTGAGGTCTGGCTCATAACTCTGGGGCCCTTGTCTAGTCCAGGCTAGCCTCCTCTCCTCTGTTCTTTAATCTTTACAACGAACTCCCTACACATAGAGGGAGGGCCGGCCGCCTCTATGTAAACACTCTGGGTCACACAGCCTCAAAAGCATCTCCTCTAGGAGGACCTAACTGAAGACTGCCTGAGAGACCAAGGATTGCTAGCGCAGACAATGCCAGCCAATCAGGAACTTCTCTTATGAACAGAGGCTTTCTTGGGACCAATAGGGTGCGTGTGAAGGGTATTAAAGGAGCTTGTAGCGGTGTCCCGAGGGTGACCCCCAGAGCTGGGACTGGTTCAGGTGGGTGTTTCTTGGTGAGGGTAAGCCATCATGACCCCAACCTGTCTCCTTGTTCTCTGTCTCTAGTGGCCCTCGGCTAAGTTGGAAAACCTAGCTTCGTTCCACCTGACTTGTGTTTCACTGAGATGAGATTCCTGCTCACTTAACTGGGTTTAAAGTCTTGTAAAAAGCTTCTCAGCTGAAGTCACAAATCCTTTACAGGCCATCCCGGTGCAGAGAGGCAAGCTCTCAGTGTAAGCCCTGGGTGGGCAGTAAATCAGATCCCCGTTCCGTTCCCTCCACCAGAGCGCCAGAGCCGGGCCCCAGGCACTTACTCTAAGCATATCCACCCCATAGAAGAAGTGTGGTGTGGGAGGGCATCCTAGGAAACTCACCGGACTCTACTTGGTTCAAGGATCCAGAGGCGGTGACTCTGGTTCTCAAAAAAAAAAAAAAAAAAAAAAAAAAAATTCAAGGGTGATAAGGAAATAAAGCAGGTTAGAATCTGCACCCCTGTGCCTCCCTGGCGGAGGGGGTGTCTCCAAGGTTCAGAACACCCTTGGTGGGGTCGCTCCCCTGAAACAGATGTCATGTTTACATATTCATGTGTAATGCATGTTTTTTCAAATCAAATATGCACATGTATTTGCACGCACACACAAACACGGAGGCAAGAAATCAAAAGTGTCTATGCATATTTTGTCTCCCACTGCCTAGTTGTAAGGATTAAAGGCATGTGCCACCATGGCTGGCTGTGTGGTTTTTTAAAAATAATAGATAATAAATTAGGGGCTGGAGAGACAGCTCATCTGTTATGAGCACTGGCTGCTCTTCCAAAGGTCCTGAGTTCAATTCCCAGCAACCACATGGTGGCTCATAACCATCTGTAATGGGATCTGATGCCCTCTTCTGGGGTGTCTGATGACAGCTACAGTATATATATATAAAATAAACCTTTAAAAAATAATAAATTAGGTATAATGTCTGGATCAAAGAGCATGCATACTTTTAAGGATATAAAACACACACACATTGTCCAAAATGCCTTTCTGAAAATGTGTATCATTTAAATTTTCATGAAAAAAAAAAGTCTTAAACTTTAGGGCTGGAGAGATGGCTCAGTGGTAGAGTGCCTGCCTAGGACACATGAAGACTCAGGTCCCTTCCCTGGGATCATATCAATCCAGCATGGTGGCACGTGGCTGTAATCTCAGCATTTCAGGAGTGAATGTAGAGGATCAGGAGTTCAAGGTCACTCAGCTACATGGAAACTCTAAAGTTAACCTGAGTGCATGTGCCGCAGAGAGAGAAGTGGAAACACATACACAGACACACACACACATACAGACACACACACACATACTCATGACTCTACGTCAAAATTTATTTTTAAAAAGAAAATGAGAACACAGAAATAAAAAGTACTTTTAATCTAGTGACTGCACAGATGGCCCTGGTTACAATAAATTGGTCCTAAAACAAAATGCAAAATCATGAACCTTCGAGGTGGAGTGGTAGAAGTTGGGGGGCATTGATAGGAATAGGAGGAAGATAAGAGGATGTTTTATTCCATTTTCAATACAGAAGTGCCCAAGGCTGGATAACTTTATAAAGAAAAGAGGTTTGTTTTGGCATGGAAGTCTAGAGGGTTGAGGTTGACAGACCCCTATCTGGTGATCAGCACTGGGCAGCAGAGAGCTTCTGAGAAAAGAGGAAGGGGGCGTGTGTATGTGTGTCTGTGTCTATATGTCTGTGTCTATGTTTGTGTGTGCTTGTGTCTCTGTATATGTCTCTGTGTGTGTATGTGTGTGTGTGTGTATGTGTCTCTCTGTGTGTATGTATGTATGTATGTCTATGTCTCTGTGTGTGAGTGAACATGTATGTATGTGTGTCTCTCTGTGTCTGTGTCTGTGTGTGTCTATGTCTATGTGTGTGTGTGTCTATGTGTGTGTCTCTGTGTGTATGCACGTCTATGTGTGTATGTGTATGTGTCTCTCTGTGTCTATGTGTCTGTGTGTGTGTCTGTGTCTATGTGTGTACGTGTATGAGTGTGTCTCTGTGTATGCGTGTCTGTGTGTGTATATGTGTGTGTCTCTCTGTGTTTATATCTGTGTATGTGTCTCTCTGTGTATGTATATGTGTTTTCCACTTCTCCCTCTGTGATACAACTAGTAATTATGGCTCCACTCTGATGTCCACATCCAATCTGAATCATTTTTCAGCTTTCCTCCTGTCACAGTGTGGGCAAAAGGCCAAGGTAAGTTAGGGGGGTTCACACCACACTAGTAGTCTATTTCCAGTTTTCACAAGATCTCAACCCTACAGACTCCACTGTCCTCTCCACCAGACTCTAAACTCTGGGAGACTGTGTTCTCAGTATTGATTACTTGTTGAGGTTTTGCATGCTGTTGCCTACTCCAGGGCCTGGCACACAGGAGTGTTCGCAGTATCAGCTAGCAGTGGCTGCATAACAAATAAGCCCCACATTTGGTCACTAAATCAACGAACATTGATGCTCTCAATTTCTATGAGAAAGATTGGGGCCAACTTGACTGTGTGGCTCTCCCATGAGCTCACTGTCAGGGCACTGGGGCTATGGTCTCATCTTAAGACTTGCCTGGCCAGAGGCCCCCCAACTCCTGATCCATGGGATTGTCAGAGTGTTGTCATTGCATGATAGCTGGTGTCCCTGGGAGAAATGACCCAAAGGAGGGAAAGGGATGGTATCTGTGGTCTCATTTTTGACTCTGTCATTTCTTTGGTATCTTACTTGTTACATAAGTCAGAAGCAGGAAAAGATCCCATGTAGAGGCACTGTTGATTCAGAGCTGGACCTGTAACCATAGCATTGAGGAGGTTGAAGCAGGAGGATCACAAGTTCAAGGCTAGCTTGAGCGGTGTAGTAAGATGCTGCTTTAACCAAAGCACACAGAATAAAACAGAGCCATTGATTCTAGGCAGTGGGCTCAGCACCGCTGAGTGAATGAGCTCACTATACAGCGAAGTGAAAAGCAGCAGCCTGAATCCAGAAGCCACTAACGCTGCTCCCCCTGCCTTCTGAGCCACTCCGAGTAGAGAAGGGAATCGCTATCTGACACTTGGGTTTGGACTAAGCTGTGTGTTTGCTGGAGGCTTTACCAGTCTGAGGTATTTTGCCTTGAGTCAGGTTGGGAGGGCAAGGGCCTGCCAGCTCCCACAGGCATCTGGGAAATTCCCAGGGAAGGTGGAGTCTTGTGGTTCAGATCATATGCCCAGAGCAAAGCTGTTTCTCACCATTCTCCAGCATGCCGGGGGTGCTGTGTCAATCAAGTCACCGTGGGTCACTGGGCCAAGGGAGGCCACTCTCATTATTGAGATGTGCAGTAGTTTATGACCTCCATAAAGCCATTAGCCCAAGGAGAGGATAGGAAAGCAACCAGCCCCCTTGTGCCTCTTTCGGTCACAAGCTGAGCGTAACTGGTTTTATTAACAATCAATTAGCCATGCCTGTCAGTAAGTTGCCAACATCACACAGGCATGGGACCTGCCAGATACATGAGAGCCACTCAGCACTGTATCTGGGCCTCAGTTTCTCCAGATGTAGAGTAAGAGGTTGGAAAAAAAAAAGTTCAGAGGTTCCCAATATTTCTCAGCAAAGCCAAGTTCTGTAAACTTTGGTCACCTTTCTCCTGTCATGTGTGTGTGTGTCACCTTTCTCCTGTCGTGTGTGTGTGTCTTGTTTTGAATTTGAAGAAGACACTGACATTTGCAGTGAACTCAACCTCCTCTCTTGGCATCAGATATTCCTATCATTAAACCTTGCAGAGTCAGCAACTGAATATCCTAACAGTTGACAGTGACTGAACACTTCAAGGTATATGGTTTGCTTGCCTCACTTTGTATCCCAATAACCCTACATGGAAGCCATCAGGATCATGCCCAAAATACAGATGGGAAAACTGAATCTACAAGAAATGATCACATTTGCTAAGTCCTTTAAAGCTATAAATGGTGAGCCAGCTGCAACCATCAGCAGGCCTCAGCATGACCTTGCTTATAAGAGGTCAAACCCTGGAGCCAAGTTCACCAGCTATCTTAGCTTCGTGACCACGAGGAAACCATTTAACCACTGTGTTTGGTTTATCCTCTGTGACACAGGATTGGTACTAAGTGTGTAGCCCCCAAAGGCAGATGCATACATGGGGTATTGCATAAATGGCCCCACCTCTTTGAGACAGAGCTTTATAATATAACTCAAGTGGACCTAGTACAGTATTTAACTTGTAGTGTCCCCAAGAGGAGAGATCAGAGAAGGGGTATTAGAAGTTAGTTTGCAA
The DNA here is from genome assembly GCF_008632895.1 of Mastomys coucha. Taxonomy (NCBI): domain Eukaryota; kingdom Metazoa; phylum Chordata; class Mammalia; order Rodentia; family Muridae; genus Mastomys; species Mastomys coucha. The sequence continues at coordinate 113,334,901 of NW_022196905.1, forward strand.
TCAGGGAGTCTGGTGTCTAAGTCTACCTCTTTTCATTTTTTTACGCCCTCTCTTTTGTCTCTCTTGAGTAGATTTTGACAGCCAAAGCCCAGAGCAGACAGTCTGAGAGCACCAGACACCATGTTGTGAAGCTCACCTCAGATGACAGAAAGGGATATTTGGGCAGAACAGCTCGTGCCTGGAGGTTCTCCAGCCCAGCTCTAGATCTGAGCTATGTCTCTTTGGGAGCTTGGGCCAGAAAGATGAAGCTGAAGACTTCTTCCATCCTGTCCCCTCCACTCAGCCCAGAAGATGTCACGTGAAATCCTAGACTCACCTCAGTCAGCTCATCACCATCTGTCTTAGTCAGGGTTTGTATTCCCGTACAAAACATCATGACCAAGAAGCAGCTCACACTTCCACATGTTCATCACAAAAGGAAGTCAGGGCAGGAACTCAAGCAGGGCAGGGACCCGGAGGCAGGAGCTGATGTAGAGGCCATGGAGGAGTACTGCTTACTGGCTTGCTGTCCATGGCTTACTCAGCCTGATTTCTTATAGAACCCAGGATCAACAGCCCAGGGATGACACCACCTACAATGGGCTAGCCCCCTCCCCCACTTGATCACAAATCGAGGAAATGCCTTACAGTTGGATCTCATGGAGGCATTTCCTCAAGGGAGGCTCCGTTCTCTGTGATAACTCCAGCTTGTGTCAAGTTGACACACAAAACCAGCCAGTACACCATCTTAAGCTTGAACTGGAAGAAAATATCTCCTCTTGGACAAGGACTGCCTATAAGCATGGGAGACAGATAAGGAAGGCTGGAGGTTCTGTGTTGGAAGTCACAGCATTGTGGCTGGCTGACTATGTTCTCTCCAAACCCTTCTCTCCTGGCAGGTGAGCAGGGTAGTCCTGGCTCTCCATCAGATGAAAAACTAAGATCACAAAGTTGCCTCTCGTGGACCAGTGTTAAGTCTAGCTATTGCCCATTCCTTCTGTCTCCACAAAACTAATGAGCTCCCTGAAGCCCAGAGAGGTGAAGACACAGGCAGGAAGCCACACAGCTGTGAACAGTAAGGGGAGTGTGTGGGCCGATTATTCATGGATGTAAGCGCCTGTCCTTCATCCACTGCAGTGATGGTTCCAATTAACACATGAGATTCTACCCCATCCCCACCCCAAGTCTGATGACATAGCCATATGCCTCAGACCAGCATGGCCTCCAGATTTTTCCACAAAAGTTTCCAGTTATAGCCATAGCAGCCTGAAGACTACCCTCCCATGTTTAGTTGGGCTAAACCATCATTTCTTACAGTTATGAGTTATGGGTCTGGTTTGGGGTGCAGCTTGGGGGCGTGCTAGTTACTAGCAAAGTGACTTAAGAAAGAACATCATTTGGGTTTACAGTTCAAGGCAAGAGAAAAAAGAGTAGAAGGGTAGGTGTGTTCAGCAAAATGAAAGGTTCATGGAAAAAGCCTTAATAGAAACTTGTCAGTTAGTTAAGCTAATTTCAAACTACAAATTAAAAACAAAAAGTTTATACAGAATTCTTGTGCATGGGTGAGGCATGTCCTCACTGGCAGACACGAATTATTAAATGAACATCACAGTGCTCAGTGTCACGAGGGCACGACACCTCCCTGTGAGTTAGTCAGGGAGGCCCCAGAAGTCTCCAAAACAACATAGGCTGTTGTCATTGCCTTTGCATGTCCCATTCCCCCATAACTACATGGTAAGGCCCTACTTGCCGAAGATGCTGTACACTTTGGCTGAAGGACCCAGAAAAGTTTCAAACTGACTGAGAAGCGTCCTCCCTGCTGGCTACCTTCCATAAGGTGACATGTAAGCTGGTGGGAGACAAAGGCCACCAACAGTATCACCCAGCACCGGGCCCTGCACGATGCAGCGTGAACCTGCCAGGCAAACTGTATCCCACTGGTTACAATGGATATATTGTATATATTGTCATGAGAGCGATGGCCTCACTAACTGATTTCTGATTGGGTTTGAAACTCAGGTAGTGTAATCCAGGCCAAAAGCCCTTGGCTGGGGATGGTGGTAAGTTACAGACCCTTCTGTTGTTACTTGGCTACATGGCCACACTGTTAAATTGTCTTCTAAGTACTAGGGTTTATGTTCACAGACATACTCTCAGCTTTGGTCAGAGAAGTGTCTTCCTGAAGTGGGTAGCAGCCAGTGAGAGATGGAGAACTGTCCACAGTCATGAGAATGAGAGACTGAGTGCCCCATCAGAAGGGGGTCATCCACATTAACCCACCACCAGCAAGACACCATGGAAAAGAGAGTGGGAGGGGAGACAAATGGGTCAGAGGAAGAAGAAAAGAGAGAAGAGAAATACATAGGTGGGGGGGGCAGCGAGAACTCATATTGAGTTGTTGGCAGCTGTCCCCCATCTTAGTTCATTTTGTTTTTTTGTTGTTGTTGTTTATTTTGTTTTTAAAAAAGATTTATTTATTTTATGTAAACTAGTACACTGTCTGCAGACACACCAGAAGAGGGCGTCAGATCCCATTACAGATGGTTGTGAGCCACCATGTAGTTTCTGGGAATTGAACTCAGGACCTCTGGAAGAACAGTCAGTGCTCTTAACTGCTGAGCCACCTTTTCAGCCCCCACCCTTATCTTAGTTAGTTTTAATTGTCAACTTGACACAGCCTAGAATCACCTGGAAATTGAGGCATTTACCAGATCAGATTGATTTGTGGGCATATCTGTGGGGCTATCTTATTTATTAATGTAGAAGGACTCAGCCCATGGTGGGCAGCACCATTCCCTAGGCTATACAAGAAAGGTAGCCATGCATGATCCCAGAAGCAAGCCAGTGAACAGTGTTCCTCTGTGGTCTCTGTTTCACATTCTTGTCTGATTTCCTGTTCTGTCTTCCCTCAGTGACAGACTGTGACCTCAAAGTGTCAAGTCTTCAGTGTACAAATCAGCCCTTTTCTCTTCCAGTTGCTTTTGGTCAGTGTTTCTTACAGAGAAAGAAAAACTATGCAGAGCCCTCTCTTTGCCAGAGACTCTTCATGATCCCACCCAAAGGAAGCTATTATCCCAACCTTTTCATTTGTTTTATCTGACACAGTCTCTCTATGTACCCCAAGCTGGCCTGGAATTCATAATGTTCTTGCCTCAGGCTCAAGTGCTGGATCACTCTCTCACATTGCCATACCCAGCCACAGTTCTAATGTCAAATAGCAGGATATATTTTTGAATTTGTGTCTGAGAGTAGTCCATGTGTAGAATGAGAGTGACTCCTCATCTCCACAGTGTTCTACCCTGCAAATATGACCTGGATCTTCATCCCATTCTAGGATTCCATGAGAGGCACATCTTACTGATCATGCACCCGTTATTATTGTAAATGTTTGAGCATCTACCATACACATGTGGTTACACACACATATTGTGTGTGCTCACCATTGAAACAACAGACACAATTCATATGTTATAAAACACACAGAGAAACACACACAGAAAAACCTGGCATGATGGATCACAACTCTGACACCAGCACTCGGGATCAGCCTCCTGCTTCTGGCTTGAGAAACAGAATGCTTATGAACACACATGTCTTATCAAGAGGCCATGTGGTATTGGGATGACTGTAACCATGGAAGTCAGACAGACATGGCTTTGTCTCTGTGTTCCAGAAGTGTGTGAGCCTGAGGATATGATGCATAGACAGACTGACAGACAGACAGACAGACAGACAGACAGACCATAGACAGATAGACAAGCAGACAGATAGACACACAAACAGACAGATATATCAATAGGCAGACAGACGGATAGGTACACAGATAAACCAATAGACAGATAGGTAAACAGGTAGCTAGAGAGAATAGGCAGCTAGCAGAGTATAGAGTTCAGCTCTCTCTGTTTCCTGTCCATGGATGAGATGATGAACAGCCAATTTAGGCTTGTGATGTCACTGTCTCCTTCATGATGGATGGCTCCCCTGAACTGTAAACCCAGACAAATGCTTTTTTTTCCCCGAGTTGCTTTAGGTGGAGCTTCTAATAACAACAGGAAAAAGGAGCTAATATAAGTACCTACTGTGTGCCAGGCCTGGTTCTAAGTTCTGAGAATATGGCCCAGTTGGGCAAGTTCTCACATAGCATGGATCTCATCTCTAGGGCCATCATGTACCCAGTGTGGTGCTTGTCTGTAATCCTAGCATGCAGGGGATTTAGGCAGGAGGATCAGAAGTTCAAGGCCATCCTTGGCTGTGTAACAAGTTCAAGGCCAGCCTGAGCTACATGAGACCCTGTCTTAAAAAATAAAATGGAGCCAATGACCACCAAGCCTCTCTGTTGTCAGGCCCAGGTGGTTCTGACTAGCCCTGCAGGGCCTGTATTGGATGCGTGACAGCACAGAGATCACACTCCCTGCTTGAGCCTATGTCAAATACACAGTGCTCCTCCAGAGTGCTCCCAAAGCACTCCCCCAGTGCTCTCTTCTCTATGTGGTGATGGTAGGTAGGGTGTCTGTTGACTCAGGGAGGAAGTGAGAAGAGATGGACGAGGCAGGAATGGAGGGTAGAGGGTAGAGATTTCTGAGCGTGGGTTTTCCTATCAGGTCCCTCCTCGGCATGCCCACACCAAAAGTGCCTGGCCCTGCTTCCCCGGGCTATCTAGACAGAATGTCTAATTGAAATAGAAGACCTGTTTACCTGTAGCCTGCTCGGTCTGATGGAGAAGGTGGGTTACCGCAAAGTCTATGCCTTGACTTTACGTTCCCAGAAACCTGACAAAGTGACTAATGCCCTACATGGCTCTGCCTTCTGGGGGCTGCAGCTGGGCTCCAGGAGAAGCACTGCCATTGAACTTGGTCCAGGAGCCATCCATACTAACCAAGTCATGAAGCCCACATAAACCCGCTGCCCACACTACCCAGAAGAACACCCCAAGACTGCCATTTCAACTAGGATGGGAGCTAGAATTCTGCTTGGCAGAGCCTTTAGGAGTCTCTACCTGGCAGTGGAATTAGAAATATGTGTGCTCAGGACACACTCACTGCATAGAGCATCCACATCTGAGTAACAGGATGGATGCCAGTCAGCCAAGAACTGTCTCAAAAGAGAAAGGACTCCTTTCCCATCCCCAGTCCCTTGGAAATTTTCACAAAAAGGTATAGGACTTCTGAACAGGACAAACACACACACACACACACACACACACACACACACACACACACACACACACATATGCGCGCGCACCATGAAATTTGCATGTCATTTAAATTATAATGATAATGAACCCCTAGGACTATACAATTTTTCTGAGTTCTCCAGTTGACTTACTTAATTCTTGATAAAACTTTGCAACACAGACATTGCTCACATTATTACTGACACAAGGCCCAATAGGCATTAGTCAGAAGACTTAGGTGGAATGACCATAAACCCAGGACACTGAGGCTATCTTTGTCCCTAACCACTGTCCCACAATGCCTGTGGTAACTCTAACAGCAGTGACCCAATTGGAGTTTGCTGTGGAACTTGATGGCAGGTAATACTGGGTCAAATTTGGTTCAGGCTGCTTGATATTCTTCCTTTGGGGACCCTCCACTCCACCTTCTCAGTTCTTCCTAGTAGTTAAAATGCAGAGCTCTGGCCTCTGTTTCTGTCTTGGATATGGTTAATAAGAGTTTCAAACCCCTGGCCATAAGGATGGGTCTTGGGGAAGGATGTGATCCAGGCTGGACCAGCTTCTGCATGGAGAGTTAGCCCAGAAGGCTTTGTCGGAACTTCTGGGATGAAGAATGGAAGATTTCTGAGGAAGATTGGCTCACATGTTAAGAGTTCATCGGAGGAAGCCACTTTCTGGAAAATAGAGGCTTGAAGGAAAGAGATGGAAATCAGACTTTCACTGGTTTGGTTGCCTTGATCCCTGATGCCTGCTTTCCTTTCAGATGATGTATTAATTCACATTTTTCTAGAGCAGTCGTTCTCAACCTGTGAGTCTTGACCCCTTTTGGAGTCATATATCAGATATTTGTGATTGGCAACAGTAGCAACATCACCATTATAAAGTAGCAGCAGAATAATTTTTCCGGTTTTAGCAGGGGAGGTCATTGCAACATGAGAAACTGTATTGAAGGGTTGCAGCATTGGGAAGGTTGAGAATTAATGTTCTAGAGGAACAGGCCAGACAGAATGAATATATATCAAAGGGGACCTTACTTGATTGGCTTATGCAACGTGGTTTGGGTAGTCTAACAATAGCTGCCTCACACTGGAGATTATGAGAACCCTGTAGCCATCTCTGTAGTCCCAGGCTGGCACTGAAGGCCTGATGGAGTCCTAGAGAGGCACCCGTCTTTAGGCTATGATGGAAAGCAGAATAAGCTTTGCTCTGAAGTTGGCAAAAGGAGCAGCAGCAGCAGTGGCAGCAACAGCAGCAGCAGGTGAAGGTCTAGGCTCAGGAGTGAATTCTCACATTTACAAGCTTCTGCTGTGCAAACCTTGTTCCTTAATTTAAAACTATTGGTTAAGTAAGATTGTCTACAGCAATACTGGAGGGATTAGAGGTAGGTGGGTTTTGAGTTACCTGGTTGGGGGTGGAGAAGAGAGAGGAGTTAGGAGAGACCAGAGAGGAAGGAGGAAGAATGAGAGGAGAAGAGGAAGCTGCCATGAGGGGAGACGGACCATGAGCATGTGGCCAGGAGAAAGAGCAAGTATCTGGGGTACACTACTGGGGAGGTAGCCAGGCTAGCAGTTAGAGTAGAGTAGGGGTTACCCCCTCCCCAGGAATTGTCAAAGCCAAATAAAATAACCATAGTCTGAGTCTCATCTCATTTATTTGTAAGCTAGTCCAGGATAAGCTTAAATTGGTTCCACTACACTCCCCAAACCTACCGAGACACAGCGTAAGGGTGGGACCAGTTGTCTGCCACTCAGCAAGCCTTCTAGAAGCTTTTCTAGGCATGATAGAGCACTGCTCAGTCCTTAGTAGGTCTGCATAGAATTGTCTGAGCATGCTGGTGTTAGCTTCCACTTTCACATCTGTAAAAACATTACATGCATTCATTTGCCCATATGTGCCTGGGCATGGATGAGCCAAGGTACTGTCGAGGTCAGAAGACAACTTTCAGGAGTCAGTTCTCTCCACCATGTCAGTCCTGGGAATCAAACTCAGGTTGTCAGGCTTAGTGGCAAGAACCTTTTCCAGCTGAGCCATCTCACCTGCCCCCAGTTTTTGCATCCTTAAAAATATGTTATTCCTGCACTGAATCCTTGATCATCTGCAGCCAGACTGCTAGTCTAGCAGAGCTGGGTTTCAGTGCCTTCTCTGACAATTGAAAACCAGACTCTGTCTGTCTCAGAATGGAGGTTGTCTTGAACATCTTACCTTTGTCAAATGACAATGGATATCCTGAGGCCTCTGATGGCAGGTGGCCCGCTGGACCCCAGAACAGTGTTTGTTCCCTGAAAGGGAAAGAGAGACAGAAATTGGTTTTCTTAAATGTGTCCAGGGACTTTTAAAAACTTCACCTACCCTGGAAGATCCTCCTGGGGAGGTGCAGGGATGCCTCTGCCAAGGCAGGATAGTAAATGAAGTAATTTTCATCAGATAACACATCTTCTGGTTCATGTAAATGTCCCACAATCACAGAGCTTGTAAGTCAGCCTGATTGAAAGTGAACCAGTAATCCATTTCACTCTGTAGATGGGCCATGGGCTGGCTGGGAGCTTGGCCCTGCCCTGGAGCCTTGTGATCACAATGCTATGGCATTCCCCCTGCGCCTCCCCCCTTCCCTCCCCCCACCAACTCCCATCTCTCATCAGACTTGGGGATCTGGCTTCTCACTCAGGTCCCTGGTGCTTCAGAATGTGTGACTCTGGGGGACCCAATTCTTCATATTCTAGAAGATATGGTAACAAGCTCTGAGTGCAGGACACACTTGAAGCAAAGTTGTAATAGAGGCATTTGCTGCCATGACCTCCTCCATCTTGCTTCTCACCCTGTCCTTAGCCTCAGTCTAGAGATCTGATTATCCCTTCTACTCCAGCCCTCAAAACAATGACTGGAAGAAAAATGGACTTAAATGTAATTCTAGGAAGTGAGAGTTTAGCTCAGCTCGAAAATGACCCCTTTGGCCTAGCTCCAACTCTATGCCTCAGTGGGCTCCAAAGTCTTGTTGGTCTCCAAATGGGTGAGCCAATTGGACCACTGAGGTGAACAAGTCCATTCTAGCTATGGCCAATTCTCCCTAGAAGTCTAAGAGAATGCTGCTCTACACTGAAGTGTGACATGCTGCTATTGGCACGTACTTGTGCAATGGGAAATGTCTGACTAGTCCGAGGGCAACTGGACCATTCCCTACAGACCTTCTCAGAGACCTGCTAAGCTCCTGTCTATGGAGAGTTCCAGGAAAAATACAACTTAGATTACAGCATTTCTCACTTGGGTAAGCTTAAACCTCCTCCTCCTCCTACCCTCCTCTTCCTTCTTCTATCTCTTTCCCTCTCTGTCTTCCTCTTCCTCCTCCTCTTTCCTCTTGCCTCCCTCTTCCCTTCTGAAACTGTCTCACAGTTTCACGAACCAAACCGGGTTCTCTCTCAACTGAAGGGAGAAAGGGACCTGAAACACAGAGTTCGAGAACAAAAGGACATGAAGCCAAATTGAGTTCCAATCAAGGCTTCTCACTTTACTTTTGAGGTTCAGCATTTATAAGTACAGGAGAAAGCGAAACTGGATCTCTAGGTTACAATGACATTTGCATAACATAAACAATGTGGGAGGAATCAGGAAAGAGTCAGAAAAGAGTCAAGGGAAGTCAAGGGGAAGCCCGCTCTCGAGGGCAGCGGCTCACAGTGTCCAGGAGGTCTCTGGGCAGTCAGTTTGTTTACATTCAACAATGTCCTCAGCCAGCAGATGTGTCAGCCACCAGGCTACCTTCCTCCGGAATCCTCGAAGGCTGAACTCAGTGTAGTGGGCCTTGTTTTAGGCACAGCAGGCTTGAGCTGACAGTCTCCGGGTTGTAAGCTCTGATGTCTCAGAGTTGAGGCAGGAGGAAGGAACCCAACATTCTTCCTCCTTTCTGTCTCTTCCCTCCTTCTGTCTTCTTCCTTCTTCTCCTCTTCCTCCCCATTCCCCTTTCTCTCCCCGTATCCCTCCTCCTCCTCCTTTTCCTCCTCCTCCTCCTCCTTTTCCTCCTTCTCCTCCTCCTTTCTTCTTCTTCTTCTTCTTCTTCTTCTTCTTCTTCTTCTTCTTCTTCTTCTTCTTCTTCTTCTTCTTCTTCTTCTCCTTCTCCTTCTCCTTCTCCTTCTCCTTCTCCTTCTCCTTCTCCTTCTCCTTCTCCTTCTCCTTCTCCTTCTCCTTCTTCTTCTTCTTCTTCTTCTTCTTCTTCTTCTTCTTTGAGAAGGGGCCTGAATATGTAGCTCAGGTGGCCTTGAACTCATGACTCTCCTACTTCAGCCTCCCCAAATCCTTTAGTAAAATGTTTGAGTTGGAAATACCTTTTCCTTTGGCTCGCATCATTGACCTTCCTGGTAGACTCTGCATCAGATACTCATATAAGCAGTTTGGTATCAACACAGAACAAAGCTGAGATGGCCAGTGGTGTCCTCGACTTAAGACAGATGGAAGAAGAAAGCTTCACACAAATGTCTGGTTTAGAAAAGGCCACCTGAGCGGGACTGAAGGGGAGAGGTGATGCTACTACCTAGTTTCCCCATCCGGACAGAACTCTTGTGGCATTAAGTCACTTCTTGTCATCAGTTAGACAAATAAGCAGAGATAACCAGCCTGTGGTACCTCTCTCCCATCGGGTACCTCTCTCCCATCCGGTACTGAAAGGTATAGAAAATATAAAAAAAGTTTTTTTTTATGACCCCTAGCAGATTGAGTAGAACTAAGAACACAGGTCAGCCGGTTCAGAGCTCTGGGTTCCAGGAACTTGGCTAACTCAGAGCCTCAGGGCTCTGGTCCCTGAGACCCGCCCCTCCTGACTGATCCACAATGAGGGTGGAACTAGGAATGAAGGTCCCTAGGTTCATGAGGCTCTCCACCCTGCTGACCGGTAGATGAAGATTACATTCCTAAAATGAATATGTTCCCCTCCCTGACTGAATACCTTGGGTTGTAATTCCCCCTCACTCCCCCTGGTTTGTGGTTTTCTCCTTTAAATACCCTATACTTCTTGAACTTTGGGTCGAACTCCTCTGGCCTGCAAGGCCATGAGCTCGACCCCAGTATACTGGCCTTTCCCAAATAAACCTCATGTTATTACAGCGGCCTCCTTCCTGATTCTTCGTGAGTGGGGTACCCATGCCGAATATAACAGTACCTCTCTCCCATCTGGGCTGGAAAGAAGTCAGGTGCAGTGCTTTAGAAAATGTCAAGTCCTTTTGACCTTCCCTTGCAACTCCAAGGCTCTCAGATCAGCTACATGCAAAGTGTGACTCCAGAGCTTCTAACACTGCTTCTTAGGACAATAAATTGAGACTATATGGGACTTCATCCTCATCTTCTGGAGAGGAATGCTTGGTGGCTGCTGGAGAGGGCAAGATGGTTCATATGTGGGCTGGGGTCGATGCAGGTTTCTGCAAGTGATGGAGTGGAAGTTTCTCCCTGGGTCCCTGGAGGCTGTGCCTCTGTCTTTGATCACTGAGACCAGAGCTTCACAGAAGAACAAAAAAATGTTGACATGCATGGGCCTGGGGAAGGCTCAGAGTTGGAATTTATTACTGGAATGGATAATGAAGAGACCAAAACCAGAACAGAGTTTGAGATTCACTGCCCCCTGGAGATGCTTCCAAATCCTAGAAGGAGAGAGTCTAAAGCCTGCAGGTCAGACAAAAACAGCAGCCAATACTTAGAGGTAGGGTGGGAGAGGAGGTGATGGAGGGATCTGAGCTGGAGGAAGGGTCCTGAGAGGCAGGAAATAGATAAAAAGAGACAGGAAAGGACCTGGCACTGGAACAAGTAGCTCAGCTTTGCCTCAACAATGTTCCTGCATTGCCACCCAGAGAGCATTCCCACCTTTAAAGTGGGTTGTCTGGTTATACAAGAATTTGTATATATGCTAGAAGGTTACTTAATTATATGGACATACATGCAGACACATGTGCACACACATACAAATGCATACACACAAGTGTACACACACAAGTGCACACATACACAGGGATACAGCATTCAGGATGTGGGAACCACTTGAACACTTGCCTGGACTTACATCAATTCTGCAAAATAAGGTTGGTGCTCATTTTATCCCCATTGTACAGATAGATCTGAAGCTCAGAGTTTGTTGTTGATACCTGCTATTCTGAACAGAAAGAAAAGTCAGTTCTGAGCCTCAGCCTTCCTTTTAGTTTAAAAGGAAAAGAACCAAGTAAACAAATTGTTGTGTAGGACAGACTATACAGCAGAGTTCAGGTTTCATTAAAATGAGTGTGTGTGTGTGGTGTGTGTGGTGTGTGTGTGTGTGTGTGTGTGTACGTACAAGTGTATGTGTGTGAGTGTGTGTGTGTGAGTGTGTGTGGTGTGTGTGAGTGTGTGTGTGTGAGTGAGTGTGTGTGGTGTGTGTGAGTGTGTGTGTGTGTGTGTGTGAGAGAGAGAGAGAGTGTGTGTGTGTGTGTGTGTGTGTGTGTGTGTGTGTGTGTGAGATTACAGGTGACTAAGGGGTAAGACATACATTGAAATGTTAACTGAAGCTATTTGGGGCTGCAATAGTTAATTGCAATGGTCAACTTGATAAGGTCTAAAATTAACTGGGAGAAGAGCTGTCTAGATAAAGTTAGCCTTTGGTATGCCTGTGGAGGATTTTCTTAAGTATACTCATTTGAGAAGACATGCCCACTGTGGGCAGCACCACTCCCTGGGCTAGAATCATGGGCTGTATTTAAAGGAGAAAGTAGTGTGTGTGTGTGTGTGTGTGTGTGTGTGTGTGTGTGTGTGTGTGTGTGTGTGTTATATGTTATACATTTTCTTCTTATAGCTAAAAGGTTCCCTTGGAGAGGTATCAGTACATGTGGTAAAGAGGCTGAAATAGAGACCAGAAAATGGTTTGTGCATCATCTGAAAGTCAGGTACTATTGATCAATGCTCACACTTCAGATCTAAACACCAGCACAGTTAGCAAGGCAGAACAAGAGCAGAGTGTAAATCCAGAGGAGCACCCCTCCCTCCATCCCCCACCTGTTAGAAGCAGGCAACACTCAACAGCCCCTTTCTCACCTCCCAGACCTGCATCCTTCTCTAGAAGAGGTCTGTGGCCATTGCTTCTCAGAGAGGACCCATCAGACTAGGCTGAAGTCATCCTGTGTATTCTCTGATCACATGGAACATTCTCAGTTGCCTCCTGTGCTGGTCAATACCTGGCAACTCTGCCCTCCTTGCTGGCAGGTCTATTTTGACCTTCAATTTTTTTTCTTTTACTTCAAAGAGCACCTCCATATTTGTTTGTTTGTTTGTTTTGTAATATTTTAGAAGCATTTCAAGCTTGAAAGAAAGTCACTTAGAAGCGATGCATAAATTGATAAACTGAAGCATCTGTGATGTCACCCACCCGAGTTTTATTATTGTTTTCTTTTTTCTTCTCCCAATTCCAGAAGGCAAGACTGCAGCCAGACCTGAGTGCTCACTGCCTTGTTATATTCCTGAAAGAATAAAAGGAATCTAGCTGTGTCCCTCGAAACATCTGACATGCACATATTTTTCTGGCTGAGACATTTTGCCAAATGCCAATGTTACTAGCAGAATGGAGCCGTTTTTTACATTTTAACCTGTGAACATCACTCCTGTGATTTATGGTTGCTCCCTGCTCTGGGTATTAGAATTGGAATCCAGGACAGAGTGAAAGCTGATCCAGGCAAGGGAACATTCTGGAAAAAATACAAACATCAGAGATACCTGTTGAAACATTCTTGCTTTGAAAAAAAATATCTCCCTATTTGCTCATTTTTACAAACCTTTTTCTTAGTCTTAGGGCCATCTTCCTCCCTGGGGTGTCATTTTTATGACAGTAAGCTCAGATAAGTGGTAGCTAGAAGCATAGACTAATTAAGCAATGGTTTGTGACAGAGTCTCTTCTGGGGCGAGATTGCATGAAGACAGAGGCCACATCTTCTTATGAACATCACTCATGAACACACACTGATTACATAATGCAGTAATATCTGGAAGAACATTCTGTGTGATAGGAGAGTGCACAATGACACAGCCAAGCCTGACCGGGGATCAGAGGAGGTTCCTCTGAGAAGCCATGGTGACCACTGGTCCTCTCCAGGAAGCAGTGACCATCCAGCTGAGGGCCCTAAAGGTCAGACAGAGCTGGGTGTGGGACTGTGAAAAGCAGTCTGTGTTTTGGTTGAGGGAGTCTTAACTTCCAGAGACCCAGTGAAAAATTCCACAAGGGATGGAAACAATAGAGACACATTCCCAGACAGCTGACTCCACGAGTCCTCCAACTCCATTAGCCTGTGCTATCAATCGAGTAGGCAATGCCCCAAGATCCCAGCATTCTGACTAGACTCCATCCCCACAGTCATCTGACCACAGCCAGGAATGCCCCACCCCACAGACAGATAGCCCAGCCCACCATATAAAGGGCAGTTTGCCCCCTTTCTTCTTCTTCTCTTCTTCTTCTCTCCCTTCCCTCTTAGCCTCTTCTCTTCCAAGGAGTCAGGGTTTAAAGCCAGTGGAGAAGTGTGCTTGTGATTCCAGTACAGGAAGCCTGAAGCAGAAAGGCCATGAGTTCAAGGCCAGCCTGGGATGATATATATATATCAAGATCCTACATTGAAAAACAATATTAGGTAGTTGTTTGGTGCCATCCATGATCACCAGGAAGGGCAGAGAAAGGATCCAAGACCAGTGAAGATCGATAGAGCCTGGAGCAGGTGAGGATGGAGGTAATTCTCAGGGGTGACTGCATTCATGGAAAGGTGGAGTGTTGTTCCTCTGATCAGTCCATCATGAGGGGTAGGCATGGAAGGTGCTGCTCAGCCCATGGATCAGCTGGAGCAGGTGGGGCAGCTTGCTGAAATCACACCAGACCAGAAGTAGAGTTTTCTGGCTAAATACAGGAGCCAGGTAACTTTTAAGGCTGCCTCAAGAGACCTCCTTCTGCTAGCAGAGCCTCACAGCCTAAAGAACCACAGCTCTCAGTGTAGCTCCACAATCTTCGGGCCCAGGCCTAAGGGGTGGAGGTGGGGGTGGGGGCGGGGACACGGTTTCAGATTCAAAACCCCAAGAGGGGACTCCAGATTCCCTCACAAGAAGGCAAGTTATCAAGGTGGCTAAGACGCCTGCATCTGAACTCTGATTTACCTAGACTCAAATCAAAAGTTGTATAGTGGCTTAACCGCTCAGGTACTGTGCTAGTAATTCTGCCCTGGGACCTGCTAGCCTCTGTTCTCTCTCTCTCTCCCCCTCTCTCTCTCTCTCTCTCTCTCTCTCTCTCTCTCTCTCTCTCTCTCTCTCTCTCTCTTTCTCTCTCTCTCTCTGTGTGTGTGTGTCTGTCTGTCTGTCTGTCTGTCTCTGTCTCTGTCTCTCTCTCTGTCCCTCTGTGTGTGTGTGTCTGTCTCTGTCTCTCTCTCTGTGTGTCTGTCTCTGTGTGTGTGTCTCTTTCTCTCTCTCTCTCTCTGTGTCTCTCTCTCTGTGTTTGTCTCTGTCTGTGTGTGTCTGTCTGTCTGTCTCTCTCTCTCTCTCTCTCTGTGTCTCTGTCTGTCTGCCTGTCTCTGTCTGTCTCTCTGTCCCTTTTCGTGTCTCTCTGTCTTTGTCTCTCTGTGTGTGTCTCTGTCTCTGTCTGTCTCTCTGTCCCTTTCTGTGTCTCTCTGTCTTTCTCTGTCTCTCTGTCTTTGTCTCTCTCTCTTTCTGTGTGTGTCTCTGTCTGTCTCTGTCTCTCTGTCTGTCTCTGTCTCTCTCTGTGCATGTGTGTTTGTGTGTGTGTGTATATGTGTGTGTGTGTGTGTGTGTGTATGTGTGTATAAGAGTTAGAAGCCTTACCAAACCAAACTATCATCTTACAGCCTGAAAGAGGAAAAGAGAGTACTGTTTTAAGAATGTGTCTCTCACTATGTATCCCAAACTGGCCTTGAAAAATTTATCCTCCTAGCTCAACCCCCAAGGTGGGATTACAGGTATGCACCCCCGTTCCTCCGAGCTGACTCCTAGTCCTCTAAGCACCAAATTGCCTTTTGCCATCTCCTCAGCTCTCTACCTGTTTATTACCTGTTATCCACTTAATCACCCAGTTACCTCCCTGCCCGCATTCCCATAGTATCTCTGTATGTAGTTACCTACTAAGCATTGATATCTGTGTCAGGCATATGTTGTTAAGGGAGGCTTACAGGCTTATAACTGGATCTTTCAAAAGGTTTGCTTATTTTTCTTTTAAGTGTTTGGGCATTCTGTCGGCATCTGTTGTGTGCATTCAGTGCCTACAAAGCCTAGAAGAGGACATCATCCCCTGGAAGTGGAGTTATAGATGGTTGTGAGCTACTATGTGGGTGCTGGAAACTGGACCAGAGTTCTCTGCAAGAGCAATGAATGCTCTTAACTGCTGAGCCATCTCCCCAGGCCCAGATAACTCAATTTGTGAAATTAACGATAGGTCTAAACTCATATTTCTTTCTAACTACATAAACTCTAAAAACATAGTTAATGTAATCAATAGTTAAATGATAAACATGTTATTTGTTTAACTTCTGAGACAGTTTGTGGTGGTTAATTATGATTGTCAAGTTGACGAGATTTCAAATCATTGTGGGAACGCCATCCCTCTACTGTGGGCATTCGTGTGAGGGATACTCTAAGTTGGGTTAATAGAAGTGAGAAGACCCAGATGTATCCCATGGGCTTCAGTCTTGAATGGAGAGGAAGGGGAAGTGAGCCGAGCCCCAGCATGCACCTCTTTCTGCTTCCTGATGTTGGATGCCACGTGACTGCTACCTCACACTCTTGCCATCATGTCTTCCCCCAGCATAAAGGGTTGCACCCTCAAATCATGAGAAGAAACTTCTCCTTCCTTCAGTGTTTTTAAGGTGGAGCAAGACAATAGTGAGACAGTAACTAATAGCAGGTCTCATCAAGTAAACCAGCATCAAACTTGCTATCCCCCTGCCTCAGGCTCCGGATGATTAGGATTACAGGATTACAGGCTTGCACATATCATCATATTAAACTGTCATAAAGATAGCTGACCAAATGCTTGTGTGTATTAAATGATGCTCTCTTACTGGAAGAAATATGTATAATATATATATATATATAATACACACACACATATATATATATATATAATACACACACATATATATATATAACCCAACTCTTGTAGATCATATTAATTACTTCCTGGGATCAGTCCTAAAAATCAACTCTGATAGTCACTGAACTGAGACCAGGATCCTTTTATGTAAATGTTACTAACTCTGTCCCTAGGGGAGCTTTACATTGGGCATCCCCTTCTGCAGAGCTTGACCATCCCTGATTCCCAGCGTCCCATGCTCCTACTGCTTTTCTTAGCCAATCACACTGCTTTAATTTGCTGTAGGGATTTCTCTGTGGTCCTAAGTCACCTTTTCAGGTAGATGGGTACTCCAAAATTAAGTTTAGCAGTAGCTGGCTATGTAGCTCAGTCCCAAGTCCTGTAGGGACAGCCTACAATGAACTAAAGCAGAAAAGATCACAACCTGTGTTTCCTTCAGCAGTCAGTTCCCACACCAGGATGGTGACACGGTTCTTGTAATACAACTTACAAGGTCAACTCGCTGTGTGACCTTGAGCCAAGGTCTTTCCAGTTTGGGCTTCAAATTCTGCAGATGCAAAATGTCAAGGGGATTAGATATCTGGGCTGCAGTACAATCATAAAATCCAGTGTCTGGGCTGGGGATGTTGCTGTCTTGGTAGAGTTCTTGCCTAGTTTGCACTAAGCCCTGGGTTTCATCCCCAGAACTGCATTAGCCAGGGTTGGTGGTGCATACCTGTAATCCCAGCTGCTAGGAAATGGAGTGAATCCAAGGTCATCCTTTGACACATAGCAACTTGAGGTAGCCTGGGTTACATGAGACCCTGTCTCAAAACCAAGCAAATACACAAGCATACACATATGCAAACAAGATCCAGTCCTGTTTATGTAAGCCTCAGGATAATTATCATGTGATGCTATCTTTTTAGAAACACAAAGAGGAAAAAAAACCCAATGAGTGATGCTGTGACCCTGTTGTATAAAGGATGCAGTTCTCAAAGCCCTAGACAAACAATCTCCAGCATCCAAGAATGTTCATTAGACATCCAAACTCTCAGGCCCCACCCATCTCTAGTCCTTGAATCAGATGCTCTGGGGATCTGACGAATGAGGGTCCAAGGATGTGTGTTTTGAATGACCTTTCTCCTACAAATTCCAATGTAAGGTCAAGTGTGGAAGTTAGCTGGAGCCCATTTCTAACAGGGTCGCTAACACCAACTAGCTATTGGCAGCATCACAAAGCAGTGTGTGGCAAGTGTAGGAGGCTTTGCCTGCAGGGCCATGGTCCCCATCCCCACAGGGGAATTTGCAAGATGCTGGGCGCACTCAGGTGCTCAGGTTTCTGGAGCCCTCGTTGGGAAGCACATTGTGTACTTGTGTCTCTTAAGGACCTCTCTTAACATTCTGATACCCAAGAATCCCGTCTCTGCACAGTGGAACCTGCACAGGCTTCCTCTTCCCCCTGGTGATCCCCATGTATAGTGGAGGCTGCCAACTCATGTAAACAGTTTCCTTGCCAGCAGGAGACTGGCTTCCATTCGCTCTTCCTTTCTGCTCAGGGCTGCACCCACCCAGAGTGTGGCAGCTGTCCGCAGATAGGACTCAGATCCACACATGAACCCTCCGCAGCACATGTAATCTTTGCTGTGGTCACTTTACCAATAGGGGAAACTGAGGCCCAGAGGGATCCATGTGCTTCCCATGGGTTCACAGTGAGATCTTTTGCAGATCAGCTTCCCTCCTCCTCCCTCCTCCTCCCCCCTCCCACAACTACTCTTTTTCTCCCAAGCTGGGCAGCCAGGGGAGCTCTCAGCCCTTCCCCTCCTTGCATGCAGTTCTCCAAGTCTTTCTGCGGTTTCGATTCTTCTTCTGAGACAGCATTTTGCATTTTCTCTTAAATTCCTTCCAGCTGTCAGGTAGGAGCACCGATAAGGATTTCCCCAGTGTGGGGGAGAAACATTTACCAGAGGTAGCCAGGCGCGCCAGACCCCTCCCCGACACTCTTCGAGCATATGGAATATATTGTGGTCGGAGGGAAATATATTTTAAGAATTTCTTCTGCATCTTTTCAGATGCGTTCCACTAAGGATTACCGCAGGTGTCAGGAAAAGGGGGCTTTTGCTCCTTCCCCACACGGGGGGGGGGGGGGGGGGGGGACGGACTTTGCAGGCACAGTCAGCTTCAATGAGGTGGTGACCAGACAGACAGACCTCAGCTCCCAGTGTGAAGAGGTTCTGAGGGTCCAAGTTCTATCTCCCTTGGTTAGGTCTTCCCTAGTGGGATGCTTAAGACTCTGTTAAACTTTTATCAATTGTTCCAATTAGCGCTACCCTTCCATGCAATCCCCTGAAGATATATGGTTCCCTTTTAATCTGTTTTCATTTCATTTGGTGTATGTGCCCGTGCAGGTATATACATGTGCATGTGGGGGTGGGGGTGGGGGGAATGTCCATATGCACATCCATGTAAAGATCAACCTTGGGAATCAGTGCACCACAGCCATTCATCTTGCTTTTTGAGATGGGTCTCTCCATGATGTGGAGCACACCAAGGAGGCCAGACTACCTAAGAGTCCCAAGGGCCTACCTGCTTCCCTCTCCCCAGTGTACAACAGCATGCCTCTGCTTTTCATGTGGGACCTAGGAATCGAACTCAAGTCCTCCAGCTTGTGTGGCAGGCCCTTTACCATCTCTACAGCATCCCCCTACATTGTTCTTTATGTTCTGTCTTCCCCTCATGTGGGTGGCCATTTCATCTGCATGCTTCTAAAACTTCAAGCAAGTTGGTCAGTGCTCCTTAAGAATTCTATCTAGGGGGCTGGAGAGATGGCTCAGTGGTTAGGAGCACTGACTGTTCTTTCAGAGGTCCTGAGTTCAATTCCTATTAACCACACAGTGGCTCAGTGGCTCACAACCATCTGTAATGGGATCTGATGTGCTGTTGTGGTGTATCTGAAGACAGCTACAGTGTACCCATAGACATTAAATAAATAAATAAATAAATAAATAAATAAATAAATAAATAAGAGTTCTATCTAGAAGGAGAGAGTCTTTTCATAAATAGTTTTCAACTTAATGGCTATGACAGTCCAAAGGGTAGAAGCTACCAGTTTCCCATCTTATAGGTAAAAGGTTTGGTACATAGAGAGGTTAAGGCACTTGACCCAGCCTATACATGGCTGACCTTAGTTGCAGACAAAAGACTGGAATTCCAAAGCCTGTACTTTCAAGTTCCACAATGCAGACAAGGTAATGTCTTACAGGACAAGGTCTTAGGTGGACACTCAGCATCCAGTATCTACCACGCTGCTGACTAGCCCAGGAAATTTAAGGTGATCACATCCCAGATCCATTAGTACATTGACTATCTGTTTGGGTGTTTTGTTTTTGTTTTGTTTTGTCTGTGAGACATTGTTTGCCCTTGAACTCTCGATCTTCCTTTCTCAACTTCCCTGAATGCTGGAATCAGAGGTGAGCACCATCATGTGTGGCCCAGTTGACAAATTATAGACCCTCTGTCCATCATTTGTCAAGATACCAGTGACCTGGGTACGCTGGCCTGTGAGAGTCAGTTGTTCTGTTGTTATAACCTTCCTTGGTATTAAGCCAATCTTTTTCAATTTTTTTAGGGTCTCTTTTAATTCTGCTACTTTGATACATACACACTCTCTTCCTCTCCTTCCTGCTCTTTCCCTCCCTTCCCCTTCCCTCTTCCTCTCCCTTCCTCTGCCTCTTTCTCTGTCTCTCTCTGTGTCTGTCTCTCAGTTTCTGTCTGCCTCTGTCTGTCTGTCTGTATCTCTCTCTCTCTCTCTCTCTCTCTCTCTCTCTCTCTCTCTCATACACACACACACACACACACACACATGCATACACACTTGTTTGTGGTTTCTCTCGGAGTTTCAATATGATCTTCATTTATCACAATTTCCTTCAGATCAACACTGATTTAATTCTGGTAAAATATGAGAAGCTTGGTCCAATACAGTCCCATGATCTCCCCCTGCTTGACACTTGAGTCTCGAAATCTGTTTGCCATGTAATATAAAATACACATTAAGCCATCAAAAAAAGCTGTTGAAATATATCGAGCATTTCTGGGAGCCAGGAGTTAGGCTGAGCACTGCTCATGGGTGATAATGTGTCATCTTGAAAACAATCAGGCCCCAAACCAGAACCATGAGGGAGCTATGACATCCTTCCTGGGTAGGGAATATTCTTAGGGACCAGGGTCAGTCACACAAGTGCTTAACTTGTAAGCATGAAGACCTGAGTTGAGTCGATTCCCAGGACCCAGGCTCTGTTTGTCTGTTTGTTTGTTTTGGTCATGCTTGGAATCCTAACACTGGGTAGGTAAGGACAGGTGGACCCTTGGCCAGACTGCTTAACTTGGTGAATCCAGACTAGGGAGAAACCATGACGTAAAAATGAATAAATGAATACACAAACATGGACCAATGCCTGAAGAGCTATGCCCAAGTTTGTTCTTTGGCTTCTATATGCACACACATGTACCATGTGCACACATGAATACGTACATGAACATATATACAAATAACCCTCACAGGAGTAAAGCAATTTCAGGCCAGAGGATGAGGTAATCCAGATTCACGTCATGGCTAAGAGACAGGAAATTCAGGGATGACCTTGCAGAATCCAACACTTATCACCTTACAGCATGGTTATTAGCAAGATTCACTTCTCGGTGTACCGTTGGGGTTCAGAGCTGTCAATTACTGTTAACAAGGTTGAGCAGAGTGACACTCTCAATGCATCCTGAAGGTCTCCTCGCCTCTATTGCCACCTCTGACCTTGAGCTGATCGCCCCCTCCCTCTCTCTTCCACGCCTTCATTTGGAAGACACAATGTGGGGTTGGAGTAGGTGTCTTGCTCACGGAGCATTCAAAATGCAGCCAAGCGCAACTCGAATATTTCCCATTTTCTTGGTGAGCCTGAACTAATGGGTTAGCCCAACGTGACTCAGAGGAAATCAATACTCCCTCTCAGAGGGAGCGACTCCTCCCTCTAAACCCTTCCTGCAAGCCCGGACTGAGGCACTCTCATGATGCACTGGAGTCCTTTCTACTGATGTGTGTGGGGCGGGGAAGCAGTTCTGGATTTCCTCTCGCAGAACTACAGCTGAGACTGCTTCCCCTCTTTGCCCTGCCACTTCTGGAATGGATCTGCTTTGAATCACCATGTGACATAACTCCAGAGCAGGGATCCCCTTTAACAAAAGGCAGAGTGTGGTTTCAGGGCTCATTCTCATCTTGGAGTCATTCCACCCCTCCATCCTCACCCGAATCTGGAGCAAGTCAATAAATAGAAGAGTGAAGAAGGTGTTGATGGCTCTGGCCACCCCCCCCCCAAGGACGCCTCCCACACCCTATCACGTCATCCCAGGAGACAGAGCCCTGCCACAGAACCTGGGCCTAGAATCCAAAAGCCCTTTCTTGTTCGGCCCTCACACCATTGTTTCAATTAGGATCAAACAAACCCCATTAATTCTTTTAAAAGCTTGAACGTGACTGGGCCAGAGTTCCAGCATGAATTGCCTGGCCTCAGGGGCTCGTGTTGTGTCTGGCTGGTCCCCTTGACAGCCCATCACTGGCTGCAGTACCTGGCTCTGAGTGATGCTGATGGGGTTCTGCCCACCTGCCCCGACAGCAGCAAGTTAACAGTTCTTTACAGAAAGACAAATCCGAGTGTGAAGGATGCCATGATGAAAGAAGAAATGGAGGCCACAGTCAAACTCCACACACAGCCTTGTTTCAGTGAAACGGCCCCACTGAGTGCGACACCAGAATTAATCTGGACCTAAGGTCAACTGCTGATCCAAAACCCACACTGAGAGTAATTTCTAATCTTGGTTTCTTTAAGCATCAATCACCCTGGGCAGAAATGGCGGCACTCTAGTGCCACATGATCAGGCTTGATCCATTGTCTCATATCCTACTGGGCGGAGTAGAGTCACAGGGCTACACTTACAGCAAGGGATGCTGGGAAATGTAGTCTTTAGCTGGACAACCCTATATCAAACTGGGGCACCTTTTGACTCAAAAAATCTCCGGAAGACAAATAAAAGTTTGTTTCTTATTTAATCGTAATTGAACTAGTATTTAAATAATTGTCAGTACGCCATGTTGTATTTTATGTCCACACCCATGTGGGTGTGGCTGGGGGCGGGACTGTACATCCTGTGTACAGTGTCCTATATGAAGTTGCTCTAGAGTTGAGCATTGGGATGTATGCTCATCATCCTAGCACTGAGAAGCTCAAGGCAGCAGGATTGAATGTTCAAAGCCATCCTGGACCACATAATGAGATCCTGTCTTAAAACACCAAAAGAGGGGGGGAAAGATCTTTCTAGATTGCTTATATTACCTAATAAAACAAACTGCTCTGTTAACTCTGTACTGCTTGTATCTTTACCAGTAAAAAAGGTCACAGATGTCAGCACGTGTCTGTCCCTACCCTACCATGGCTGGCTAAATGGGAGGGAGGGCCATCTCCTTTACTATGGATAATACTTAGGCATGACCCCCACCCTCTCTCCCCATGTATTTTGATAATCAAAGAAGCTACTAGGGAGAGTTTAAGAATAACCCATTTAAAAGATATGAGGAGGGCAGGATCCCAGGTTCTTGGAGCTGGATGCCTTTGGGCCGGTATCTACTCAGGAAGTAGAACCCTCTGAGTATTATGGAGTTTGGGAAGTATTATCGGGGAAGTAAGGTCTAAAAGGAAGGTTCAAACATCACAAGAGGCTGTCAGTATTCCTGGAGGATGGAGGGAAGCCTGAAGGTACCTGTGGTTAGAGCCAGGCCTTGGCAGAGCAGTGGAAAAGGCTGTGGAAGGCTATTGACTTTTCGTAGCTTTACTGATGGATTATGCCATGAAGGAAGTGGTCAGGGGTTAGAAGTCAGGGGTCAGGGGAGATGCTCAAGAAGTAAAGTGTCCAGTGTGCATGCCAGAAGGCCTGAGTCTATATTTCCAGAGGCCAGAGAAGAAGCCAGTAGTAGTCCATGACTACATACTCAGCACTGCAAGTCAGAGACAGGCTGGCCTCTGGAGCTCAGTCTCAGCCAGTGGAGCCGACCGGTGCATTATAGATTCAGTGGAGAGACCCTGTGTCAAAGAATAAGGTGGAGCCACTGAGGAAAACACCCCATTTAAGATTCAAACCCTAAATAGTCCCAAAGGAAGAACTCCTTATTGGTTTGTTTGTTTGTTTTGTTTTTTGGTTTGGTTTGGTTTCATGTAGCTCAGGTTAGCCCCAATCTCCCTATGTAGGTGAAGGAGACCTTGAACAGTTAGCCACTTCTAACCAGCACCACTAACCCAGGGCTTTGCATACTTTAGGCAAGCAACCTGCCAAGCTATACCCATAGCTCCAGAGGGAGAATTTAATGTTTCTTTACCCCAACCTTCAAATCTCATCTGAAATTTAGTGTAAGTTTAAGCCAGAACTTGAGAAACCCTCATACCTCTGGGTGAGGCTGGGGCAATTGGATCACTGGTAGAGGTTTCACTGGGACATATTCTGGGATTTCTTTTTGTAAGAATTTTTTGCTGCCTTAATTTTTATTCGTTAAAAGTGGGCACGCACATTTTCTTTCCACAGGAACTCCTGGAAGCCAAACAGGGTCATTTTTATTTTATTTTGCATGGCCCTCACTTTATGACTGAGCGTGGGCTGTTCAGATTTATTTCCTCAGGGACACCCAGGGCCTGGGGCGATGGAGGATGCTGTGCCAGGGTGGAATGCAAACCATCGCAAATGATTTGGTCTCCCATGCCAGGTCCTCATTCTCCACTGCAAATCTACCACATGCCCAGTGTGATTGGAAATAGTTGATTTACTGGGTTGTGTAGACATCTAGGCTATGCTCATTATCCAAGTACCTTAGGCTGTCTGGAACCCTAAATAAATGATCAGTGAAAGAAGCAATGGCTAACAGAGAGACTGAATTCTCCAGTAGAAACAATATCTGGACTGGTTACTTTTCTCTCTGCTGTGGCCAAATGCCTGACAAGCAACCACTTAGGGTAGGAAGGGCTTATCCAGCTTACATTTCAGGGAGGTACAGTCGCTCATTGCAGGAAAGCCATAGCTGAGCGTCACTGGGTCTCATTGCATCTGAAGTCAGCAAGAATAGAGTGACCAGGAAGGAGGGTCAGGCTAAAAAGCAGCAAATCTCCCCTCCAACTCTTCCAGCGAGGCTCCACCTCCTAAAACTTCCAAAACCTTCTCAAACAGTGCCACCTGCTGGAGACTGCATGTTCAAATGTGTGCCTGTGGGGGATATTTCAAATTTCAATACTAAGAACAGAACTAAAGTATACAGTCCTCTTAGATGAGAAAGAGAATATGATGCAGGAGGATGCCAGGCAGTTCATTCATAAAAAATGATATTCTAAAAAATGTAATTTTAAGCCAGGCATGATGATATATGTGATAATTCCCATCACTCAGGAGGAAGAGGCAGGCTAATCTTTGAGTTCCTGGCCAGACTGGTCTATAAGGGGAGTTCTAGGACAGCCAGAGCTACACAGAGAAACAGTGTCTCAAAAAAAAAAAGACAAAAAGTTATTTGAACAGATCCTGCTTCTTTCATACATACCAGATTTCAAAGGCTTGTTGCTATTGACTTTCTCCTATTAAATATCACTTCCATGTGTTATAGTCTGGGTTTTGTTTGCTTAAAAGTGGAATTCTTAAGTAGTATAAACCCTACAAATAAATCCAGGAAAGGTTAGTGACAAAGTAGAAGAGATCAGAGAGACATTCCTAAGCACCTTGTTTATGGGAATTTTATATATTTATTTAAAAACTTTAGACATTCATTATTAACTTGCATGTGTGTGAGCATAAGTATGTGTGTGCAATGGCCTCGGAGGCTTGAAGAGGGCGCTGGGTCCCATAGTCTGAACTCCGGCCCTCTTCAAGAGCAGCAAGTACTCTTAACCACTGCGCCATTTCTCTGGCATGGATTTAACAACAGAGTTAAAGAATGATCTGTATCAGAAGGTGACAAACTGTGACCTTTGTGCCCGATCTGGCCAGCTATGGATTTTCATAAGCAATGCATCATTGCAACACAGCTGGGTTCACTTGTTTGAATATTGCCTGTGGCTGTTGCCACCCATGACATGGGTAGAATTTAGTGGATAACAACCTGGACTGTTAGGTGTGGGGAAACCTGCTAATTAAGATTGCAGTCTACCATTGTGCAGACATCTCTCTTGTACTCTACATAAAATGAAGGACTCCCTTTACCATCAGGGTTTCTCCTCCTCTGACCTTGTCTGGGGAGCCCAAATTCCTTGCCCTTTACCTGTGGACTGTCACTTAGCCTTGGTGAGATTACAGGTTCAGCTTCCCGTAAGAACCTGTTCTTCTCCTGATAAGAACTGACCAGCAAGCATCTGGAATCCCTAGAATGCCGCTCCATGCAAATGAGGTATTACCCGGTACCCTAAGCTGTAGCCAATGATACATACCCACCCTAGAAATCCCTACCCCGTTCCTCAAAAAACTACATAGCCCTTGGTTCGCTCCAATTAAAGTTGAGCTGCCTCTCTGAAGGCGATTCCGGTGGTCATTTCAATCCTACCCTCGGCTGTCTGAAACCCTGTTTATCAACGCTAATCCCTTTGTCCTTGTGAGCTGGCAGCCAAGGACCCCAGGGAGAAGGGAGGACCACAGCTGGGCATGTGAGGTTTAGTGCCTGTCCACATACCTAAGAGTCTCTCATGAACCACATTCAGGCCAGGAAACATCCCACTGAAAGGACTAGTTTCCATTCGATCCTCTTCTCTTGTTCAAACACTTTTGATGGATCCTCATTACCCACAAGACTTTAACCAGGCTCCGTCCATCTTTCCCATATCCTCCTCAGTTCTTTTACACCATCCTTCTTTGGCTCCAAGGGTCATTTTGGACGTTTATGTCTCACTAAGTATATAAGAGCTAGACTTTCTGAGCCCTAAACCTGCAAACCCACCTGCTAGCCAGTGTTTTAGACTCTCGCAGGCAGAAGCAGTTATAGACTCACAGGCTACATACACCCGGGAATAAGCCCAACTAGAAAGACTACATTTCCCAGGCTTCTTTGCAGCTACATAACCATGTGACTAATTCTCACGAATGAGATGTTCGTAGTTAAATGTAACTTCCTTGCTGTTCCATCTTCCTCCTAACTCCCTCCCTTGAGTGGGAAATGGCTTTTCTGGGCTATTGCAGGGTGGGAGTAGTAGGTTCGGGTGACTGAGATACTCAATGAATAGATTCCATACCTCTTGCTCTGTAGAATAACTCCAAGAGCCTGGGTCCCTTAGGCTCAGATTCTTACTGGGTAGAGAAGAAAAGGTGTGTTTTGTTTAAGCCCGGATTCCTTTGGTCATTGCTGTAGTGGCCGAGCCTCTTTCTTGGCTAGTATCTGCTTCTTCTTGCTTGCTTTGTTTTAAAAGCCTTTTCTAGGGTGAATTTAGGAAAGGCTGGTGGAATGGTTCTGTGAGCTTGGGAAACTTTGATTGTAGGAATAGATACTCCAGCTTCCCCCAGTTAGGTACAGCTCCATGCTCAGAGCTCGGAGCCCAGGCCTTCTAGAACACACCGGTTTTATGCGGCCACCACTCCACCAGCCACCACGATATTTCAAGCCAAATAAACAGGGTCAGTTATTTCCATGGTAACTTTACACTTGTAGGAAGGAAGTTGGAGCTTGGACAAGGGACAGGTTTTCCCTGAGGGGAAAGAAACAGGCTGCTTGGACTCTTCTCTGAGTGGAGTGGGTTGGCTCCCTCTCAACTCGGATTAACGAGTGTCAGGCTTCAAGACTAATGGGCTGGGGATTTGCCTTGCTGATTTCTGGCTCCTTCTTGGTAGTTTCCGGGCCCTCCTTCACCACGCAGTCACTGAAGCATGGCAGTAAGTGGGGTTGGGTGCGAAGGCTCCACCCTACCACAGGAATCTGGGGATGGCCCTGCCTAGCCTGCGGCCAGCAAGGACCGATCAACGCCGGCTAAAGCCTTCTTCTCCCTTCCCAGTCCTCATTTATGGGGAAGGAACAGCTGGCCTTATAAAAATAATTGAATCTACAGTGTACATTGACTGAGATTCAACTTCTAAATTTTGCACGGTGCCTGGCAGACCAAGCCAAGCCCAAGACCCCCCCACCCCTGCCGCCCCTTACTTGTTTCCTTAGCAGAGTTTAGAATGGAATTATCCCTGAAAGGAGGCAAACAGAGAGAACCCATCAGAACTGTGCTCTCACAGCTTGCTGCCCCAGGTAGGTGGACTCTGTGTTCTTGCTGAAGCCCCAGGGATTCCGCAAGCGTCATGGCTGCTGTGTTCTCTGATTTGGTGTCCTGAAATATCATACTGTACCCTATAAATATGTGCACTTGTTTCTTGTTGATTTACAGAAAAAAAAAAAACCTGACTGATTTAGGCTCCTAAATTGGCCAGCATACTTTGGCCTATAACGTTCATTGAGTGAAAAGTACTTCACACAGGGCCTCAAAAGGAAATGGCATAGTGCACATTAGGTAATTGGAGGAGAATTTAATAACAACAGTGTGAGTAGGAAGTTGGATACTCCGTTGGATAATGTTTTATGTTGAGTAATAGAAAAAGTGTGTGTGCATATGTATGTGTGTATGTACTTGTATGTAATGTGTGTACATGTGTGTGTAAATGCATGTGTATATGTATGTGTATGTGCATTGTGTGTGTGCATTGTGTGCATATGCATGTGTGTATTGCAGTGTGCATGTGTGCCTGTGCATGCATGTGCATGTTTGTGTGTGCATGTGTGGTATATGTGTTTGTGAAGTGTGTGTATATATGTATGTACATGTGTGTATATGTTCATGTGCACATATATGTTTAAGTACTTGTATATACATGTGTGCATGTGTGTAAATGCATGTGGATCTGTATTTATGCATGTACATAGATGTGGGTGCATTGTGCATTGTGTGTGGGTATGCATGTGTGTGTGCAGTATGTGTGCATGTGTGTATATGTGTGTGCAGTGCATATGTGAGTGTATGCATGTGTGCGCATGTGTGTATATGTTCATGTACATATATGTGTGTAAGTATTTGTGCATATATGTGTGTGCATATGTATGTGTGCATGTGCATGTATGTGTGTGTATGCATGTGCATGTGTGCATGTGAGTATGAACTCCAGTTAGAAACAGATGAGAGAATGTGGCTGTCCCTAGAACATACATACGTAAGTGGGGAACTTGCTTGGAGAGGTCTGCCCAAGATGGGCCATCATCAGTTTCTGTTGATGTCAGTCCTCTACCTCCCAAAGAGGATCTCATCCAATTAGTGAGTTTCTTCATAATATCCTGGGAAGGTTGGTGATTCCTAGGTAAGCAGCTTCCGAATGCCTAATGCATGGGGTGGAGACACTTGTAGTCCTGTTCATTGTAACAACATCCAGGAATCAGCCCAAGGCTTGTTCTCAGAAGAACAGATAGTAAGAGAGTGCCACATCTATATATCAGAGCTCCCATCAACAAGAGAACACAGATGAACTATATAGTCCCTCTCTTCAAAATGGGAAGCCATCCAAGATGGAATGCTGAGCCCAAATGCAAGCATACAGACTGCTTGCTCATTTGTAAAATGCAAAAAGGCACACAAAGACAACATTCTGTGTAGAGATGTGGGGGTATGGGATCTAATCAGTGAGAATACGAAAATGATGGCCACAAAGCCTACGGAGCTCAGCAGTAGTGAACCTGGCTGGTGTGCATAAAGCTGTAGGTTCCCCAGTACATGGACCTCTCAAAAAACAAAGTAGAAGTAGCTTCTCAGAAAGATGGTTTTATGGGGGAGGGGCTCAGGAGGGCTTAGAAGACACTTTCAAAATAAGAGTGGAGCCATCCTGATACTCAGAGAGGTGAAGTCAGAGGTGACAGGTATCAGATCTTAATCCACAGGCCTGAAGCTGAGTCTCTGCCCCATGCCTCTTTCATTGGTTGGGTTGAAGAAATGCAGGGAGGCAAAGAGATTTCTCAAGGAAAAGGGGCTGAAAGGAGATAATTTTTTTTCTGTGCAACAAGAAAACATGTTTGAGTGACTCTAGTATGCCAGGCACTGTCCAAGGTGCTGGCAATTTAGAAGTAAACAAAACAGACTGGAAATCTATCCCTGAACGTGTGAGAGTCTGTGTGCTGAAGACCAAAACAATTACATAAATATGATAAATACTTCTTTTTCTTTTTCTCCATACATCTTTTAAAAATTATGCTTGTGTGTCCATGTGCACCCAAGCGTTGTGCTGCCAGACACCAGAAGGGTCGTTATATCCTCTGGACCTGGAGATGCTGGCAGTTGTGAGTAACACCGTGCTGATCTGAACTGTGGTCCTCTGCCAGAGCCACAAGCACTCATAGCCATTGAGATGAATCCTCTCTCGATCCTTGAATAATTTTGAAAAACATCATGCATCTTTGGAGCATTTACTAGGGAAGTCGAGTCAGCAGAGAGAAGCCCCAGGACCCGCCTGTGAGGTTTGGCCTTGGTTAGGTTGATGGAAGTGGGAAGAGAGGTAGGAAATATCTCCTCTCCTTGCCCTGCTCCTTACTCAGAACCTGTCCCTGATGGGCCTGGGAACAAGGTCAAACATATAAAACATACAAAGTGCAGCCTTTGTTGGGCTCGCTTATCCAACATGCTTTCTGCCCCCTGGATAGCTAGATCCCATCAGAGGTATGCAGCCAATCAGAAAGAGCCACATGTGAGGCTCTGCCCAATGACCTTGGGTACCTATGAATTACAGGAGCTGGGGACATGGAAAGGGTTATACAGAAAGAGAGAGGGACACACTGTGTGCTAGCAACTTTCCCTGAACACCAAATGGATTGATGGAAGAACCTTCCAGAAACATGTCCCAGAATCCACAAATGAAAGTCACAACCAGGGATGGGTGTCGGCCATGTGCTGGCCGCCATGATGGATGCAATGGATGTATTCTCCATCGTTATCTCTACAAGTACTTCATGGTAACACTGCCACCATTGCCTTTAGTCAAAGGAAAGGTGAGAGCCAAGGGTGGGGAGATGGCTCGGCAGTTGAGGACACAGTGATGCTCTTGCAGAAGACCCCAGTTTGGTTCTGAGCACCCCATCAGCTGGCTCACAACTGCCTGTAACTCCTCCTCTGGGGGGTCTGATGACTTCTGTATTCTTCAGATACCTGATCTCTCTCTGTCTCTGTCTCTCTCTCCCTCTCCCCCCCTCTCTCTCACACACAAATACTCCACACACTCCACACACACTACCATAAAATACATTTTAGTATAAGAAAATGTAACTTCTCAGGTTGGCTAGACAACTTGGAATAGACAGGGGCCTTATTGTGTATGCAAAAACCTCTTAGCCATGGTCAACATTGGCTAGAATTTGTTCAGTTTAAGTTTTGAGTGAAAAAAAATTATTTCTTGACTTATTTTTAAGAATCACTTTTTAAAAAATATTTTTCTGTATCTATGTCTGCATGTATGGTTCTGGCCTTTGGACCTAGGATTTCACACATGCTAGGGGAGTGCTCTAAATTTACTTTAAATTAAATTCACTTGAACGAATTATTAAACTGAAATATTAAAAATAAAACCTGGGGCTGGAGATTGTTAGAGTTCTCATAGCGTGCACAAAGCCCTCCAGCACAAAGAAATCAGTTCATGGTGGCATATGCTATTGTCCCTAGCACTTGGCGGAGGCAGGAGAATTAGGCATTCAGAGTTCTCCTCAGCTACACAGTGATCTGGAGGCTAGCCTGGACTACATGAGATTTTGTCTTTAAGAAAAAAAAGAAATCCTAAGCCAGAACAAAAAATGCCCCCCTCCCCAAATCTGCAAAGCACACATTTAGGTTCTAGAGATGTCAGTAGGCCACACCATGTTATGTTTCAATTAGGTGCACTGTGTGTGAGACCAGTTCTCTTTAGCCATTCACATCCTTTAGCCTTTCTCCACCGTGTGCAGTGCCCAGAAAAGGTGTTGGATTTCCTTGCCAGTTTCTGACAAGGCTTGAACGGTGAGGGGCTTCAGCACATCAGGCCCCCCAAGCCTAGAGTAATAATGGCACCTTCACTTCACTAGCCCCCAAATGCTTCCAGTTCCCTGCACAGTTTCCCTAAGCCACCCCACCCCCACCTTTACAAGCAATCCCTTTATTTAAGTATTCAAATGATCTAACTTACATTTGATATACTTTCCTGCTGGGACCCTAAGAAAACACTGTACTCCTCATCTTCCCAGGCAGGCATCTCCAGCTTGACCCTGCTGCTGTGACCAGCTGCCTCCTGGTCCTGGCTGGGGAGGCCACAGAGATCAGCTCTCTATTAATGATATACAGTTTCCTGTAATTGTTCACTAATGAAAAAAAAAAAGTTGCAATGAAGATGTTTGTACCTTTGCACACATACAAGCAAGTCTCTGCAGAGTAAAGACGCTGGAAAAATCTCTTCTGGGTCAAAGGGTTCACAAGACTCAAATATCCACGGTAAATGTGCCTGCGGGAAAGCATGCCGCAGACTTTCGTTTTTATTGAGTGCTTCCTTTGAAACTCGGTTTTCAGAGATTAGCCAGGGACCACAGAGGAGGACTGACCCAGTGGATGGTGGGAAAGAGAGTCTAGGGGCTCCAGATGCCAGTGAGGTGGCCCCAGCCTGGCGGGCTCTCATCCCTGGAGGCCGTGCCTTCTTGTGGAACACAGACAGCACCGCTGAGCTGGGGAGAGAGGTTGAAAGTATAGAGATAAATGCTAACCTCCAATGTAAACACTGCCGAGGGCTGGACGCTCTCTGAATGCGTCATAATCCCTGACCCCGAGAGGGGATGCCACAGCTGAGGAGGCTGAAGCTGGCCAGAGGAAAGGGAGATTGCGTGAAGATGGGAAAACACGCAGGCCAAGAAAAGCCATCCTTCATGAGCTTGACAGCCCTGGGAGCCGACACAGAGACTTAGTGAACGGGACTAAAGGTTGAAGCCAGAGCTACACATGGGCTGAGGGACCCCTCCTCATGGGTCAGAGAAAAGGCCCATCTGGGGCCTGTCCAAGGCAGTACATAAGCCAGAGGTTGGCCAACTGATGATGTATTTTCTTTGAGACAGGGTCTCACATATGCCAAGCTGGCCTGGAACTCACTGCATACCCCAGGATAACCTGGAATTCTCGAACTCCCTGCTACCACCTCCAGAGTGCTAGGGTTATAGGCAACTACCTTTGTCCTGGTTTATCTGGTGATGGGGCATTGAACCCAGGGCTCTTGAATGTTAGGTAGGCTCTCTATTGACTGAGCCACACCCTCAACCTACCTTCCTTCCATTGGCAGTTTGATCCTGTGACCTTGACCTTGACTAAAGCAAGTCCACTTCCCTATATGCACCTCGGCTCCTCATTTCTGTTCATCCTGATGGGATCAGAAGAAAACGGGGCCATGTCTCTAAGACAGTGGGGAGGGCAGAGGAAGTTGCAGCAGGCAGCTAGGCTCAAGCAGAGGCAGATTCACTTTCATCTTGGGTGACCCTTCCTGAGCCTCCATCCTTACAAGAGTATATAGATGGTGGCTGCGGCCTCAGAAGAACTGCCAGGCTCAGTATATGGAGTATATTCTCAGTAAGCACTTTGAGCTGCTACTCCCCTGGATATAATGGGCTGCTGTGAGGCTAGCTTTCCAAAGGCCCTGCCTGCTTACCCTCCAGGACACCAGCTTCTAGGCAAGGGCAGTACCAGCAGCAGTATGCAGACACCAACCCAGACAATGCTGATGTGTTTAGGGTACCTCCAGATCAGATCATTCTGTCCCTCTGCCCCTACTCTGTCTTTCAGGTCGTTACCATCTGCATGACTGAAGCTCTGCCATCTGAAGCTCTGAATATTGTGGTTTCATCAGACATACCCACTGGTACAGTTTGAATCTAGGCTGTACCCCAGAGGGCCATATGGTGAAGGCTTAGTGGCTGATCTGTGGCACTTGTGGGAGATGATAGGATCTTTAGGGGAAGGGCCTGATGGGAGGTAATTAAGTCATTGCATGTGTGTTCCTGTGGGGATACTGGGACCCTGAACTCTTCCTTGTCCCTCTCTACTTCCTGACCACCATGAGGTGAACAAGCCAGTTCTGCCAAAGACTTTGGCCATGGTGTTCTGTGTTACCACACACCCTGAGCAACAGCGCCAAATGAAACCGTGGTCAAGCAAAGCCTTTTCTCTGAATAAGGTGTTTATGTTGGGTGTTTCATCACGGTGATAAGAAAAGTACTGGTCCATCATCGGTACTGTGTCTAGCTTCCTACCCAGAGAGTCTGTGAGCTAAGTGGCCAGTGTTCATTGGAGGGCAGCATGGCGTCCAGCAAGGGGAAGCTGGGGTGTGAGCTGATGTGGTTCTAATTCCCCAAACACAGCTTGGTCCAGCACCTCTTACCCCTTGTTGTTGTGGTGGAACAACATAAATGTCCCTCATGTCTACCCCCAAGCAGTGTTGGGAACTCAGGGCTTGCCACTATATTGGTCATTTGCCAGGGGTTGTAATGGGGGATGGGAAACCTTCCAGGGAAGATGATGTCTCCTCCTCCTGCTCTCTCTCCTCACAATAGTCTTCTCCCCTCAGCCTTGTCAGAAGATGGTCCTCAGTCACGTTTATAATGTAGCATGGATGCTGACAGCAAGAAAAATCATAAATAATACAAGTGACAAAGCTGGCCAGACCAGTCAGCTTAGAACAAACCCTAGACAGATCCTAGGGAGTACTCCACTATCCTCAAGTGAACGTGGTGTAAGTCATGTAGCCAGAGCTGGCCTTCAACTTAGGCTCATTCTTCCTTGGCCTCCAAAAGGCTGAGAATATAGGTTTGCATGGCAATGCCCAGCTTAAAGGTTCCCTAAAGGTCTACATGGTAAAATGAAAGACCCCCAGCATGGCTCTGTTGGGAAATGTTAGAACTTTTGAGAGGTGGAACTTGGTGGGATGTCTTCTGGTCAGTCGCTGGGGGTAGTTTGCTTTTTGTTTTGTTTTTTGAGACAGTGTCTCACTAGGTAAGGCCAAGCTGACCTTGAATTTACAGAGACCCACCTGATGCTGCCTCCTGGGTGCTGGGATTAAAGCGTGTGGCCCCTGGAGGGCCAGGGTGTGCCCAATCACTTTCTTTGTTTTACTTCAGCAGTATGTTGCAGTCAGCTCTACTACATACTTCTACCATGATGCATTGCTTCACCACAGGTTCCCAAATAGCTCTGGGCCCTTAGACACCATGAGCCAGAATGAACACTGTCACCTTTTAATGTATTTTAGGTATTTGTTACAGTTATGGGACGTTAGCCCCCATACTGTTTGAGAACCGGGTGCTATAACTGATCATGTTATCAACAACAGTAATTGGGTAAGAACTATCCATCCATGATTATATGAGAATTCTCCATTACAAATGACAGAAAACCTCAGACTGAAGCTCTAAAGATAATTGATTGGCTGCATGCAATGCATTTCTGTGTGCATGCAAATGTGCATGCATGTGTGCATGTGTGTATGTGTGTGTGAATGTGGAAGCCAGAGGTTGCCAAGATCAGGTGTCTTCCTTGATCATCTTAGTTTTGAGATGGATCTCTCACTGAACCTGGAGCTCATCCATCAGCTAGACGGGCTGGCTAAGCGAACTTCATGGATCTTCAAGTCTACAAGTCCTCAGGCCTAGGTTCACACACCGCCATTGTGGCAGCTGTCTTGTGTTGTCTTGTCTTGCCTTGCCTTGCCCTTTTTCTTTCTTCCTTCCTTCCTTTTTTTCTTTCTTTCTTTCTTTCTTTCTTTCTTCCTTTCTTTCTTTCTTCCTTTCTTTCATTCCTTCTTTCTTTCTTCCTTTCCTTTTCTCTTTCTTCCTCTCTCTTTCTTTCTCTTTTTTCTTTCTTTCTTCCTTCCTTCCCTCCTTCTTTCCTTCACCACTTTCTCCCCCCTTCCCTCCTTCCTTTCTTCCATCCTCCCTTTCTCCCTTCTTCCTCCCTTCCTTCATCTCTCCCTCCCTCCCTTCCTTCCTTCCTTCTTTCTTTCCTTCCTTCCTTCCTTCTTTCCTTCCTAGTTTCTTTCTTAATATGCATGTTGGGGATTGGAACTTAAGTCTCCATCTTACCCAGCACACACAATACAAACTTTGGCTACCTCCCAGTCCTCAAATTCTCTTTTAAGCACTAGTGTCCCTCAGGGTTGGGCACAGCTTAGAATTTCTTCCTTTGAAGTGGCCAGCTGGCATTTAGGGATGTGCCATGCAAAATGCTACCATCTTAATTTCCAGGCTCAAGGTGGGTATGGAGGAGCCAAGAAGACTTTGGGAGATGCCATCCCACCTGAGGACAGCAGGTGCTGTACTCACTTGGGATCAAGTAGATTGTTTGCTCTCTCTCCCTGAGATTTCTACCCTTTGCCTCTCTACCACTCCCTGCCTTAGCTTATATTTTGTTTTTACGTGTATGAGTGCTTAAGCCTGTGTGTGTGCGCGCGCGTGCGTGCGTGCATGTGCTTGTGTGTGTTCACCATTTGTATACTTGGTGCCTACAGAAGCCAGAAGAAGCCATTGGATCCCCTGGAACTGGCATTAGAGATAATTGTGAGCTGTCATTTGGGTGAGGGCAGAGCCTGGGACCTCTGGAAGAGCAGCCAGTGCTCCTAACCACTGAGCAACCCCTCCAGCCATCTCTATTCTTTCCTTGTCTTTTATGTCTTAGTTCTTCCATATTCGAGTCTCTGAATCCCTCACTGCTGATCACTTGTGACATGTGCTATGGACTTGGCCAGCTCCACAGCTGGCAGCAAGCATCTCATGTGCCTTTGGGCTGTGAGATCAGAGGAGCCACCAGCACCCCGAATCCTGCAGTCTCCAGGGTTTGGTCAGTCTGGTGCCCACTGGCTGGCAGCCTGGGAGGGAAGAACGTGGGGTAAACCCCTCAACCCCATGGCTGCCTTCTGAGGCCAGCCAGCTCACCGGGCCATTAACCAGGCAAGCCACGGCAGCAATAAACTTAATTTCCTTTCCTAATATATACAAGACTTTCTTCAGGAGACTTACGGAGCGATTTGATCAAAGTGTGTAACTGGTATTCTTGTGCTATCACTTTCAGCCCCTTAATGCCCTCCTGTCAAAACAAAATCCTGAAGAAAGGCTTTGAGTGGAGTCACATGGGCATAATGGGTTTCTAAAAGAGAGTCCTAAGCACTCGCTAACATATACAGAGCCGACTATTAGATGGCGGGTGCATTGTCCTTATATTTTAATGTAAACATACTTATATTAGGCGGGTGCTTCATCCCTCCGCAGACGCAGAGGGGCAGGGTGGGTGGGGGAGGGGGATGGCTTCAGTAGGACTGTCAACCAGGGAGGAGTCTGTTGAGCAGAGACACAGAGGGAGGAGGGATGTGGAGGAGACCTATCTGGATATTCTTAATGACAAGAATGCCTGGCTCCTGGATGATTCTTTGAACTTGCCCCCCGCCCCAGGAGTTTCTCACTTTGTCCGCTCTGCCCTGGAGACAACCTCTGTGAGCAGGACTGGGAAGAAGGAGAGGGGCCCATTTACTTGGGTGGGTAAACTGAGGATCAGAGGAGGGTTTCAGTGTCCTGGCAGGGATGGGATGCACAGCTGAGATGGGGAAAGGAGAGGTGAATGAAGGTGTCCATTATATCTGATCAGAAACTACAGGTAGGGTTGCATGTCTGCAGTCCTAGAATTCAAGAGGCAGAGCAAGAAATGGAGTGTTCAGGTTTATCCCTCTGGCTACACAGAAAGTCTGCCTCAAACAAACAAACAACTAAATAAAACCCTGGAGTCAAGTCAGGAGAAACCCAAATCTTTGTTACCTTGAAACTCGAGTGGACAGAGTGACAAGGGTTTCCAGAAGTTTCTGAGAATGAATATCGAAGGTAGGCAAAACCTAGCATGGACACTTTGACACAGGTTCCCAGGATACTCAGGGCGAGGACAGGCAAAGGGGAGGTAGGAGATTTTCCAGCCCACATTTAAAGGATGACAGATAGAGTCTCTGCTCAACAGACTCCTCCCTGCTTGACAGTCCCACTGCAGCCAGAGGTAGGAGCCAGGAGGAGAGATGAGCTTCCAGGTGCGTGCCATTCCATGCACCAGACGGCAGGGCTGGAACGTGACTGAGGTTGAAAACTCTGCCTGTTTTTTCCACACAGTCCCAATCTTGTATTTTCCACATACTCTCCATCCCTGTACCTTTACCCTGAGGTCCGTCTCCTGGGAGGGACCCCCCCACATACACACACCCCATCCCCTGTACCTTTACCCTGAGGTCTGTCTCCTGGGAGGGACACACACACACACACACACACACACACACACACACACCATCCCTGTACTTTTACCCTGAGGTCTGTCTCCTGGGAGGGACCATATTTTAGCTGAACCATTGCAGATTAGAGGATGGGTGCTTGAAGCCTGGGAAAGAATAGACTGACAGCTGGTGATTCATCTCTGCTCTTCCCAGCCAGCTGATAAAACATGGCTCAGCCTTGCCCCACACTCAAGAGTCCCCATTAACCCGGGAGATGCCACAGTCTCCTACCTAGTATACTTACCAAGTATGTACATGGGTTTCCCATGCCAAGTGGACCCTTGTTTAATCCTGTATCCTCACACAAGATGGAATCTGCGTGTGTAGGTGGAGGTGGGGCATGGGCAAGCAACATTGAGGGGCAGGATGGAGTAGTGGTTAGGAGCCTCCAGCTTCAAATCCCAGCCATGCCTCTGCCCATGTGTGGGGCCTTATAAAGTCATTTTGAGTATCATCTTTTCATCCATGTGATGACAAAATATCTGAGAGAAATAACCAAAGAGGGGGAAAGTTTTACTTTAGCTTTGGGTTCCAGAGGTGTTTCTCCCTGTCTGCTAAGACCTGTTGCTTTCAGGGTGGTGGCAAGGCATGCCTGAAGCATGTGGGAGAAGAAACTGCTCCACACACACACACACACACACACACACACACACACAGAGAGAGAGAGAGAGAGAGAGAGAGAGAGAGAGAGAGGACACACAGAAGGACAGACACACAAAGACAAGAGACACATACAGAGACAGGGACACATTCAGAGAGACAGAGAGCAGACACCCACACACACAGAAAGGGGGACAAGTCCCTTTTAGGTCATATCCCTAGTGTACTGACTTCTTTCCACTGGGTCCCACTTTCTAAAGGTCCCAAGGCCTCTAATAGAGCTCAAGCTGGGGACCCAGCCTCTGACTCACAAAGACTGAGAAAGGAGAATCATGATTTAGAAACCAGCCTGGGTTATAGAATGAGACCCTGTGTAAAAAAAAAACCAAACAAAAAAAAAAAAACAAAAACAAATAAAGCCATGACATAAATAAAGTCTTGTAAGGCCTCAGTTTCCCCACCCAGAAGTGGGGGAAAGATAGCATCTCCCTCAGAGATCTTGTAGAAGAAGAACACAGTCCTTCAGAGGTTTCTGACATCAGCTCCTTGTTGAGCTCAATAAGTGGCCAATATCTCTCTCTCTCTCTCTCCCTCCCTCCCTCCCTCTCCCTCCCTCCCTCTCTTTCCCTCCCT
>NW_022196905.1:113373983-113416996 GCF_008632895.1 Mastomys coucha
TCTCTCTCTCTCTCTCTCCCTCTCTCTCTCTCTCTCTCTCTCTCAGACAGGGTTTCTCTCTGTAGCTCTGGTTATCTATCCTGGAGCTTGCTCTGTAGATCAGGCTGGCCTCAAACACAGAGATCTGCCTGCCTCTGCCTCCCAAGTGCTGGGATAAATGTGAGCATCATCACTTCTGGGCTTAAACTACTTTCTCAGGGGAGGCTTGGAGGCCAGTATGGGGCTGAGGCTGATTTGGAATGGCTCAGCACCAGAGCCAACTGCTTGAGTCAGGTCTTTAATGAACAGTGGTTAAACGCAGCCACTGCTGGAAATTAAAACTGGAAGCTGTGTCTAAGGGTTTACCACTGGGATCTCACCACTCAGGAGGCCGAGGTGGGCAGACCGTGAGTTTGAGGTCTACCTGGACCATATAGGGAAACCCAATTTCATGAAACATTCCATTCTATAAGTTTACAGTGTCATTCTGGAGGCAAAAATGATTCGTCTGGATTCAAGGTTTGCTCCGTTCTTAAGGCACGCATGTCCATTGCACCTGCACAGTAATGTCCCACTAATGGTGCTGATTCCCTCAGCTCTGTGCAGTACCACCACAGCAGTATTTATAGCATACACTTATTTATTTGTTTGTTTGTTTGTTTGTTTGTTTCAAGACAGGGTTTCTCTGTGTAGCCCTGGCTGTCCTGGAACTCACTCTGTAGACCAGGAATAGCATACATTTGTAATGTGCGAGCAGACAGTGTTTATCAGGGGTCTGTGGTTTGTATTTTTTTTTTCTGTGGGAGACAGACAGATGTTAAGGTTTAGTCTCTGTTCTGGCCTAAAACTCACAGTCTTCTCCTTTTGTCTGAGGCTTTTTCCCAGCTTTTTACAGGAAGTTCTGTTTTGTTTTGTTTTGAGACAGGGTTTCTCTGTGTAGCCCTGGCTGTCCTGGAACTCACTTTGCAGAACATGCTGGCCTCGAATGCAAGAGATCTGCCTGCCTCAGCCCCAAGAGGGCTGGGATTAAAGGCCTGTGCTACCCGACCTGCTTTGTAGGAAAAGTCTTATTCCCTCTGCCCTGAGCCCTCTGCTCTGGGGGCTGGGCAGCAGTAGAGACTTGGAGATGGTGTAGGAAGCCTGGCTCAGTCTTCCTGCCTGGGGAGGCCATTTATTTTGTTTCTGCTTTCCAAGTGGCAGCTAGCTTGTGAGCTCATGCCTAGCCTCGGGGACTTCAAAGTCATGGGCAAAGACATCTTTGGCTTAGAGGACAGGAGTTTAGAATCCAGGGCAGAGCTTGAGGCAAGGAAGACGCTGGTCTCTGGGCACTGCCAGAGCCCTCTGAGCACCAGTTTGCCCCCCACTTTGGGTAAATTCCTCGCCTCGCCAGGTGATAAGCATGGCTCCGTCTCTGAATTTTCTCATCCTGCTGACAGTTTTAAACCAATAGATTTATGAACTTTTAAGTAATAGAAATATTTAAGGCAGACCAGTCTGTCTTATCGGTTAAGACAGGGACACTCCTCTTCAGGGATGGGGGAGGGGTAAACTCATAAAAAGGAATGAGGTTAGTGATTACTCAGCTTTGGGGGGTGGGGGTGGGGGGCTCCTGCTGCCCAGATGCCTTTCTTCCTGCCCAGGCACTGGCCTGGCTCTCCTGCCTTCCAGTTCATTTTGGGTGTTTTCCCCAGTGGGTTTTTATTCTTCTTGGGTCAGTTGGAATCCACCCTCCATCACTCCAGAGAACACAATGAAGGTGAAGGGATGAGGAGGAGGGAAGGAGGAGGGAGGAGGAGGAGGGGAGGGGGAAGAAGGAGGAGGAGGGAGGAGGGGAAGAGGAGGAAGGAGGAGGGGAGGAGAGGAGGAGGGGAGGGGAGAAGGACGGCAGCTAGCATGTATTGAGCACCCACTGTATGACCAGCACCTTGGTCTTTCATTTAATTATCTGGAAAAGCCTGAGGGATAGGCAAGTGGGCTCAGAGAATGAGGGACCTGGCTTCTGTGAGGGCCTGAGGCTTAGTTAACTAGGGAGTCTTTCTCATGGAAAACCGATGGCAGCATCTTAGGACTCATTAACACTACC
This sequence comes from Mastomys coucha, assembly GCF_008632895.1. Classification (NCBI taxonomy): domain Eukaryota; kingdom Metazoa; phylum Chordata; class Mammalia; order Rodentia; family Muridae; genus Mastomys; species Mastomys coucha. The sequence continues at coordinate 113,376,046 of NW_022196905.1, forward strand.
TTCCAGGTTCCTTCCCCAGTCTTAAAGGAGCACCATCCAGCAAGGCACCTGTAAGTTTGAGGTTTATGATATTTGTTTTTACAAAGGAAGAAACGGTCCCGAAAGTAACTTGCTCAAGGCTGGATGGTTTCCAGATGGCAGCAGGGGATTCGAACTCAGGTCTGATGTCAGCACCCCTGCTCTCAGCTCCTTCTTGACCACCGGTACCTTCTGCCATTATCTCCTGGCTCTCCAGCAGCTGTGTGGACTCTTGCTGTCCAGCCTTTTCTGGAGATGCTGTTTTTCTTGTCCAATATGTCTAAATGCTCTGTTGTCCTCTACCAAACCCCATTTCTGTCTGGGAATCCCCCCAGGTCCCTCTCCATCTCCCTTATCGCATCTGTCTCTATGCCTCCCCCCAATAATTCTGTCACCCAGATGTTCCCAAGAGTCACAACCCAGGTGTCCGTGTCCATGTAACCTTGACCATGTTGTGGTTGTGACACACGGGGCATGAGTGTCTCACACACACACACACACAGAGGCGTGCTGTCACATGACTGAGGTATACACCAAGGTCTGTGTCCCCTGTTTCCTCTTTCCCACAGCCCACTACTGGCTTTCCTTTGTCCCCTTTGTCACTCTTTCCTGAGTGCTTTGAAGAGGGAAGATACTGCTCATCCCTGGGGACTCTGATGCCATCGACAGTCACTCTACTGTCAAGAACATCAATATGGCCAATACTGTGGGGCCCAGTAAGGGGTAGTGGAAAGCTTCCCAGAGAAGATGACATCCAGATGAGCTACCAAAGGTAGGTAGGTGGCAGCTAAGGCAATGGGAAAGCATCACAGACAAACAGAGAGCATAGTGCCTGCCCACTGCAGTTTGTGATACCCCAGGACCTTTGCACTGGCTATCTCTGGCACCTAGAACTACTTTTTCCCCAGGGAAACTAGACTGCGGTGGAACCGGAGGCGAGGCTGGAGGAGCCAGCCTGTCTGACTCTGCAGCTTGCCTTCCTGGACCTCTGTCCTAGCTAGAGAGAGACTAAAAGAGCACCATCTTAGACACCAAACATGCCATCATGACTTGCTGCTAGGGCACTTTCCACACTACCTTTGGCTCCCCTTGCTCCAGAATGTGTAACCTTGGGCAAGTTGCTGGTCTTTCTGCACCTTGATAGGGTCAGTGATGGGACCCTGTCAGAGCTGATGAGAGGATTAGTATCTTCTCTATACATGAAGGGCTTAGTGGAGATCTCAGCAGGGTACATGCCAAAGAAGAGCCTGCAGGTACACCAGCTGCTGGGACACAGGGCTTGAGTCCACAAGCCACACTATAGATGATCATTCTCCTACTACCCTGTCCCTCAATGTGCACACATACACACACTCACACACATGTGCCCACTTATATGCACACAATGCATATACATGCATGTATAATACACTCATGCATGCATACACACAGATGCACAAATCATACATATACACATGCACACATGCAGATGTGCACATACATACAAGCACAAACATTCCCACTCATATGCACACACATGCAGAAACACACACTTACGCATGCATACACAGATACACACATACCTACTCATGCACACACACACACACACAAACACACACTTACTCATGTATACATGTGCACACATAAATTATGCAAGCATCCACATGCACACACATTCACACACATGCATACATGCACACACACAGAAACACACATACATAGTCATGCATGCACACACACATGCATGCACACACAGATTCGCACATATACACATGTGCACCCATGCCTACTCATGCATACAGGTACATACATGCATACATACACACACATGCACATACTCATGCATATAGGTACATACATGCACACATACACACACATGCACACATACACTCACGTGCACACATATATTCACACCCCTTCTAGTTTCTGGTAGGAAGAGGTCTGTAGAACACAGCAGGGTGGGACAGCTTTTAGAAAGCAGGGTGAATGTAACTTAGGATTCCCAGGAGACACAGCCCTGGACTCACGATCAGTACCTACCGTGTGGCTTGAGGAGATAATGGCTGCCAGGCACCCCAATGTTTCACTATCTACTGCAAATGTGTTCCCCATTACCACCGTCCTCTTAGCATAAGAACGCTGTCGGCATTTCAGCAAGGCTCCCGACCCTGCAGCGGCTGTGTGATATATGGGCTTTCTGCCTCTCCTTGGCTGCTTGCTTAGGGTACTTTATTCCCTGCCTGGCTCAGGCTTGAGGCATTTGATGCTGGTGGAATAACTGGAAACCTCAGAGCTGGAGGTGACTCCCAGGGATAAGGAGACAGGAGGCATCACAGACTGTGTTGCTGGAGGGACAGCCAGTTTGTGTTTCTGTCTCCAGCTTTGGTTATATTCATCCGGATGTGTTGTCAGTGTTTCTTGTCATTTTGTCACCAAATGCTTATTGACACTGACGCGGATAGATCCAAAGGTAGTCACCGTGATTCCTAGACCCCCGTGTTCAGGCCCTGTACGAGGGCCTTCCCTTGAGGATCTCTGCAGCCTGTGGTTTACATTTGGTCAATATGAAGATATTTTGTAGATTTAGTTGTGAGATTGAGCTTTGAATTAACAAAAATGAAGATTATGGAAGATGCGGTTTGGCTCAGTGGTAGCACACTTATTTAAGGTGTGGGTTTAGCCCTTGTCTTCCACCCCCAGTATCTAAAAAGAAAGGAGAAAGAAAAAAAGAAAGGAGGGGAGGGGGACAAGGGAAGGAGGGTGGGCAGAAGAGATTGTCCTTTGATGGGCCTGTAGAACCAAGTGAAGGGCTCTGAACTGGGGCCGTCCCTCCTTGAGGTCAGGAGCCCGTCCTGCTGAACTGAAAGCAGGAGCTGGCCCCAGGAATGCCAACATCTTCATAAAACACACAGAAGAAGAAAATAAGTCCTACCCTAGGAATGAACCTGCAGCCGAATTTACACCAGCCACGTCTCCAAGAGGAAAATTTAACCCAGAAATCCAGAAAACATAAAGTCAGTTTGGCTGTGCTCAGCTTTCTGAGCTGAGGAAATCGAGGGATCAGAAACGTGTATTGTCAATAAAATTCTTAAAACGCGACCAACTCTTACTAACAATTAGAAAACTAAGACGAGCATCTACTATACACAGAAACTCTTACTCAGGAACTCGCGCACTCACGCACTCACGTACGCAGGCATGCACTCACGTTTGTTCCTATGCGCATGACAGAACAGCTCATCTCGGATGTTTCATCCACAGCACCTGCGCAGTAAAGGTGGTGCTGAGCGGAGACCTGAACCATCCTGGGTGACCTGGAGGAAGTGAGGAGAGTTCTCTGCACCTCAGTTTTCTCCGATGAGGCACGGGGATGGGAACCTGCCTGGGGGGGCCTGCTGAGTGATCATGCTACATCGCCAGGTGACAATGAGACTGAGTTAGGAGGGGGCTACAGCTCAGTGGTCAGATGCTAGCCCTGGAGCCTCGCGGTTCTCTCCAGCACTGCAGTTTTTCTATGTCCCCGGGAATATGATATTTGCACCCTCTGTTCTCAGCTGAATCATGAGACAGCTTCCCCATATCGCCCATTAGGTGTGACTTTCTTCCTTGGTTATGCAGACTCCCATGTACCGTCCATTTCTCCGTCCCACCTGCGGAGACAGTGGCCACACAGATAGGTTTTAGACCAAACACATGGTAGAAAATGGCTGAGAGAAGGAATAGTTACTTTTAATGGAAAAGGGCACAATAAAATAAGACATCATTACATTTGAATTTCAAACAAAACAAAATAAAAATTATATAAGTTCCAAGGGCTGAGGCTGAAGATCAGAAGTAGAATGGTTACCTTGTATGAGTGAGTCCCTGAGCCCATCCCCAATACTTAAAATAACTTTTTACCCACCCTTGGGTGAGGATCCCCTAACAATGTGTGTACAGATATAGGGTGGTTGAGCCTAGACCCCCGGGGTAGAAATGAGACCTAAGACTCCAGTACAGATTCTCAGCAGAGGGGAAAAATATCTTACATTTCATCTGGCTGTATTGGAAATACTCAAGAATACAGCACCTAGTAGGTGCTTCATAAATCACTTGCTGAGGGAATAGAGAGATGGCTCAGTAAAGTGAATGCCTTGTAAGTACAGGGACCTGAGTTCCAACCCAGAAGGTATATGAAAAAATCTGGGTGTGGTGCTGGCTTTGGTTATGAGGAGATGGGTGGACACTTGGGGCTGGCTGGTTGGTCAGCCTAGCCTAATTGTTGAGGCCCAGGTCCCAGTGAGAGCCACTCTCTCTCCTAAAAAACCTGAAGAGGATAGTGTCCTGAGAGTGACATCAGAAGCTGACCTTTGACCTCCATGCAGAGGTACTCACACCTGTGTGCACACCCACCAAAATAAAGCGATTTTATTGAAGCATCTAACGAATAAGCTATCCCAGGTCCTTAGTGGTTTCCTGTGAGGCACCCAAACTTTACTTTCTTCCCCATGTGACAGACAGGTTATCAAGGGTGACAGAAAGGGAGGCCAAGAGAGAGTAAGTGGCTTGTCCAAAGGTGTATGGCAGAGAGGCAGCCAGGATTTGAACCTGGTGCCTCCATCCCCTGCATTTAGCTTGAATCCAGCCCCCTCCACGCTCCCCCCACATACAATGCCTGGAGACAGTGACTAAAGTGCAAAGGGCCAACCATGGCCGCTGACACAGCACAGCCAAGCAGATGCTGTCTGTACTGCTACTGTCATGGCTTGTGTTCACCATTCAGATTTGAAAGCTTCTGTGGGGTCCTGAGAGCACTTTAAAGAGGGGGGAAAATGGGGCCGGGGGGAGGGGGGAAGAACTGTGGTCATGAGGATTCTGTGAGCGCGCACGCGCAAGCTTAGTGATGTCATGTGTTCTCGTTGGCCTGGTAACAAACACCCCATGGTCTAGCCTCTCACAGTGTGCTCTCACGACCCACAAGCCCAGGCCGTGCTGATTGATGTGACCCTATAAAGAGCCAGCTGGGCCACACGAGCTGGGTGAAGCTTAATAAGGGCATTTTGAAGCTGATAAGAGCCAGAGCTGCTCGTTAAGATTCCGGGGGCTGCGGATTCCTCTGTGCAGTACTTCGTCTTCTTCATCATCATCTCCTCTCTGTCTTAAGTGCAGCAGATAAAGCTCACTGAGCGTTCGGAGGGTGACACAAGAGAGCAAACGCAGGAGCCTTTGATTTTTAAAGGACTACATTAAAAGGCGCTTGTGACATTAAAGGGTCCCAGGTTCCAGCTGGGATCAAGGACAAATGGCTGAGCAGCCTCCTTACTGGGTTATAGAAATGTATTTGGGACAAGAGGTGGCAGTGGCTGTGGGCTAGCATTCAGAGACCTGGTGTGGCTCTGTCATCCCCAAATAGACAGTGGATGTGTCCTCAGTGACTTCAGGCCTCAGTTTCCCTGGTTTCAAGCTGGCGGGGGGGGGAGGGAAGGGGGAGGGGGAGTAAGATTTAGAGCAGTCTCACTTCTGCGTGGACCATTCCCTCCCACTGGGAGCATCTTGCACATCACTTGAGCCTAGGATAGGTCAGTGACAGTGAAGACAATGCTGGCCCGGTGTGAGCAGCCAGGCAGGCTGTGGTCCAGGATGCCACAAGAACCTCATTTGATTCTTTAACTCCAGCAGCTGCCACTCCCAATAGAGGACACCTTCTTCAAGTCATCCAGTGCCCATACCACACCTGGTTAAGTCACCTCCTTCCAGAGGGAGACAGAAGACATGGGGAGACAGAGAGAGGAAGACAGAGACAGACGGAGACAGACAGATAAGACCATAGAGGGAGAGAGACAGAGACATAGAGATAAGACAATAGAGGAGCAGAGACATACAGAGACAAAAACACAAGAGATAGGAACAAGCAGTGAGGTGCCTTTTCTTTTTCTGTTCCTTTGACAATCTAAAGACAAAAGCTACAGACCTGCTCCCAAAGGACACTCAGGTATGACATCTCCAATATAATCTAATTTTAGAGACAGATCCAAGCTATAGCCTCTTAAACTTCAGAGTGTGTGTGTGTGTGTATATGTGTGTGTGTGTGTGTGCACAGAGGTCAGCTCTCACCTTCCATATTGCTTTAGGCACCGTCTCTTGCTGTCCCCTGGTATATCTGCCAGGCTAAATGACCCACAAGTTTCTGGGGGAATCCTCTGGTCTCTGTCTCCCGTCTCCCTGTAGGTACACTGGGGTTAAACATGCACTCAGCGGATATATTATGCTTTGCCCCGGTTGTGGGGGTCTGAACTTAAGTCCTCAAGCTTGAACAGCATATGCTCACCCTACTGAGCCTCCCCAGTCCATTAATAACATTTTCTTGAGAAAGGGTCTCACTATGTAGTCCAGGCTGGCCTCGAATTTATGATCCTCCTGCCTCCACCTCCTAAGGGCTGGGATTACCAGAATACTACCAGCCATGCTTTGAGAGTGAGCTGCATGGGAAGCATGAGGCTATAGGAGAAGAGTGAGGGGTATGCTCAGGTGCTTATATGAGCATGGCACCCTGTGCTCTGAGTTCATCTGGGATCAGCTTAAATCAGCACTTCTGGAGAATCTGCGTGGCTGGGCTTCTCAAACTCTCTGTGTCGGGGCCAGGTGGGAGGTGGAAAGGTTCCCTGTAGGGTAGAGGTGGCTTCTTCTGAGGAGGAGTGGGGACGGGACCTTCTCACCAAGCTCCCTCCTATCAATCTAAGGGACCTCTTGCCACAGATCAGTGAGCTAAGCCATCTATTGGATACCCTTGCCAGTGCTAAGTCTGTGTAAACAGCTCTTCAGGTCCTGTGTCCCTCATTTTCTGTCTGTTTTCTTTCCTTAGGTTCTTATTCTAATCAGCAAGTTGTCTTCCTCTCCTTCCCACCTCCTATTCTCTGGGTCACCATTCCTGCTGTAACTTTCTGTATCATTCTTTGGTCCTCCATGGACATGAACACCCACCTGTTCCCCTTATATTACACACAGCCACAGCCTTTTTCTACATGCATGGATGACAGAGGTTCCCATACACATGCCTAGCTAGTGGGCCAGGAGCAGTGTCTCTTGGGAAAATGTGTGTGTGTGTGTGTGTGTGTGTGTGTGTGTGTATGTATGTGTGTGTAAATGTGTATGTGAGTGTGTGTGTGTTTGTGTAAATGTGTATGTGTGTGTGTGTGATATTGCTGAGTGCAAGTCTGTATTGCTCTATACTTAGAATTTTTTTCCTTGAGGGTAAAGTCTCTGACCTGAAGATTATATATCTTGCAAAATCATCTTTCTCAACAGGTCAACCCCAATGCACTGTACATGAGGAAATGGCCATTCTAGAACTCAGCTGCCCTCTGGGCACCTAACGGAGAAGTTAAACCTGAGGTTGGCTGCAGATTCAAGTTCCTGCTCAGATATAACAAACCCACTGGATGGAGGGATTAGATCTCCCTTCACCAGAGCCAAAATGGATGAAATTGAGAGGCGAAATGCAAAGAAAGATATCTGACAGCCCACGAGAGCAGCGGCACCATCTTCACTGGGAAAGGATCCATTTTCTTGCCCCGAATGGCTACATCTCCAGGGAACCTGCAGGCTTGAGCAGAAGAGGGTCAGATTTCCCACAGATCCATGGCTGGGGTTTCTGGTGCGCAACCCCCCTCCAATCCCCCCAATTCACATTGTTTGAATTCACTTACTGAGAGCAAAATCCAACTGAAAGTAAAAAGACACTCAGAGATGCTTATTTTAAAGAACTTCGCAAGGTGTCCTGGACATCAATAGCTCTTAAAACCCACAGCAGCACTTTCATGATTTAAGCGTAGAGGAAGCTGACATATGGATCACATTTTCTTGGAATTCCTCCTAGTTTTAAAAGCGAAAGGTAGACGAGTCAGCGATGTGGCACAGAGCCTGGACTACTTAGAGATGTGCCCTCAAGGCAAAGCACCCTGAACCCCACCTGAACCCCAAGGTGGGGATGAGCTTGTCCGGTTTATGTATCTATCACTGCCGAGAGCAGATCTGGGAGGTCCTTAAGGAGGACTCTTCTGTGTGGATCCTAGGGTTTTTCTTTTTGTTTTTTGTTTTTTTTTTTTTAAATCTAGGATTCCTCTCCGAGTGCCATCAGGACTCAACGCCATAGTTCTGAGCTCTGTGATCCCCTAAAATCGCTGGTTAGAGACTCAGGTTGTGAAGCTCCACCTAGCCCATTTACACCAGGGTCTCTTGGTTAGAGCTGGATGTGGTGGCTCAGGCCTATAACCCCAGCTACTTGGGAGGCTGAGGTAGGAGGATCATAAGTTTGGGACCAGCCTAGACAACTTAGCTGACTCTCTCTCAAACTTGAGAAGTATAAAAAGGTTGGGGGATGCAGCCGATGGTGGAGCAGGCGTGAGAACACTGGCCTAGAGTGTTTACGGCCCTCAGCTTTGTCCTCAGCACTACACACAAGAAAAACCAACTTTATCAAGACCCCCAAACTCTGCATGTACATCAGGTTTCTTAGCAGCTAGGGTGGGATGCCATGGGTGGAGGTAAGGGGTTTTTTTTCTTATTTTATTTTATTAGATATTTTCTTTATTTAACATTTCAAAAGTTATCCCCCTTCCTAGTTACCCCTCCGAAAACCCTCATCCCCTCCCAACTGACCCACTCTTAATTTTATTTTTGAAGCGTGTGTGTGTGTGTGTGTGTGTGTGTGTGTGTTAGCACAAGCCTGGAGTCTCAGCACTGAAGGAAGGGGGGTCAGGAATTCAAGATCATTCTCTACCATATAAGGAGTTTGAAGTCAGTCAAGGCTACATGAGACCCCAAGTCAACAAACACATTTTAAAATGTGTTTGTGTGTGTGTGTACTAATTTTCTGTGCTTCATCCATCCCCCTAATATACAGGCACACTTCTCATCTAGTGTTCCCCTGGCTTTTCTGCTGTCATGTGTCCATCCCCATCCTGTGATATCCTTCTCTTGTCCTGTTTGGTTGGTGACCCACTAGAGGACATGAGGGAGTTCCCACAGGCAGCCCTGGACCAGGCCTGACCTAGCCACACCCAGGTTCCCTCCTGGCTTGGCAGAATGTTTGTGGATTTGTCAGGGGCAAAGGTGATGGAGTTTGTGCACATGGGAAAGGAGTGATAAGCCTGTACTTATTTTGGTGTATGTGTGTGTGTGTGTGTGTGTACGCGCATGCCTGCATCTCCCCTTTCTATTCTACCCCATTTTCTGCCTCCTTTTATCCCTCTCTTACCTTAGACCTACCCTTGATGTGGATGAATAGAACCCCAGAGCCCAGCACCGCAGGAAAACCAGGCACTTGGTCACAGGCTCAAGAGCCCACCAAGAGTTAATCCCTGGGGAACAAGGAGCGGAATGAATCCTGCCTTGCCCAACATCGTCATCATCATTAGTCACGCTGACTGGACAGGAGGCTCCCCACTGGTGCAACTCTTCCTGGCTTCTGTCCTGGCCAGGCAGCCATATTTCATGCTCTAAAAACAGATGACCCCCCGGGTCACAGAAATGAAAGACCCCTTGAATGGGTTAGTCAGGGGCTCCATGGAAATGGAGGGCAAGGAGAAGGTGGTGGGCCAGTGTCCCCAGAAGCAGCCCCAGGCTGTGTTTCCTGCATGCCCACTCTGCTTCCTTAGGCCAGGTATGGAGACAGGGCTATGGGGGCAGTTCCTTTAGTAAAACATAAGGCAAGGGTAGGGCTGGGAAGCCTTATTTGCATAGAAACTCCCCCCATGATGCCCTGAAGCAGACTGGACCAGACTGGGTCACAATACAGTGGGACAAGACTAGCTTACCCCATTTGGCTTTCAGTTTACCAGACTATTCCAAATTCTTCACAGTGAACAGGGAAGAATTAAATGTCATAGTTATAACTATAATTGTTAGGTATGGGTACATACCTTTAATCCCAGGCAGAGAGGCAAGTGGGTCTCTGTGAGTTCAAGACCAGCCTGGTACACAGAGTTTCAGACCAACCAAGGCTACAGAGTGAAAGCCAGTCTACAAAATGAAACAAAATGAAAACAAGCAAACAAACAAAAACAGTGGTTAGGGCTGGCAAGATGGCTCAGTGAGAAAAGGCATTTGCAGCTAAATCTGATAACCTGAATTTCTTCCCTAAGTCAGGACCAACTGACCTCCACACAGACGAGATAAATGAAGAAATAGCAAGTAGCAATAATCAAACAACAGTTAAGTCGAGCGTGGCGGCGCATGCCTGCAATCCTAGTGCCCAGGCTTCTTGAGTAGAAGAAAGGTCAACAGCAGGGAGGTCTGTATGAAGAAAACAAGGTAGCTGTTGCTTTTGCTATGGCAGGGAGTTCCCTGCTCATCATGGAATGGCCCTGATCAAGGGATCAGACACAGAGACAAAGGAAAACACATGCAAGTGGTGAGCTGTGACAGTGGCCAGGTCAGAACGGTGCTACGAGATCCAACAATAAAGGTGAAGGGGTGTGGAGATGACCTGAGGGACATTTAGATCCTGTGCTGTTCTGAGCTGATTAGCACATATTGATGGTGATGTTGACACTGCACTCAGGGCTATGCCCATCAGATGCAGGCAATCCACTGACACAGACAGGATGCAGTGTGAGCGGCCACTATTACTGTCTCAGTCCTAATACAGTTAGCCAGGCGTAGTGCTAGATAGTGTCAGACATGTTGTTTATCTTGGTACCCCCAAAGCTTGACATGGGGGTAATGAATGTAAGGGGTTCATTGGGAGGTGGCCAGGTAATTAGAAGGATGACCACAAGTAAGAAGAGAGAACAGAAGAGAGAGAGTGGACAGTTGGTCCCCTGTTGCACCACCTCGCTCAGTGCTTAAGGAGGAGCTGCATAGAAATGTATCTGGAATCTTCTCTCAGAGCAAGGCTAAAGGAAGGAGCCCTCAGGCAAGGGAGAGAAGATGGACGGTGGCACCAAGCAGCCTGCCCTCATATACTACGGGTGAACACAGAGATGAGATAAGGGGCAATGGAGCAAAGGATCCCCTCCTCCCACGCCTCATTGGATGTTGGCTGGTAATGTCCTTGTTTCAGCACTCCAAGGTGGTGGCCTTGGAAATCCCTGCTGGATAAGGAAGCAGAGAGCTCAGACACCTTGTTAAGAATCTCCAGTGGGAATGATGCTGGAGCTCAGGTCTCCTAACCTTTTATAGCCTGGACTTTGGAGCACACTCAAGCCTTGCCAGAAAATATACTGGACATTCATCAACCTTCCTCTTCCCTTTCTGCTCACTCTCTTCCCTTCTTCCTACTCATCTTCCTCTCTTCCTGTTTATCCTCTTCCTTCCTTCCTTTCTGCTTACTCTCCTCCTCCTTTGCTGGTCACCTGCCTCCTCCCTTCCTGCTCCTCCTCCTCCTCCCTTCCTGCTCCTCCTCCTCCTCCCTTCCTGCTCATCCTCCTCCTCCCTTCCTGCTCACCCTCCTCCTCTCTCCCTGCTCACCCTCCTCCTCTCTCCCTGCTCACCCTCCTCCTCTCTCCCTGCTCACCCTCCTCTCCCCTTCCTGTTTACCCTCCTTCTTTCCTGTCATTGTCATCATAATCACTCCAGTCACCTCTGCAGCAAGCTCCAGGCAATCCTTGGGTATTCAGCAAGCCCATGGTAAACCAGCAAAGGAAGCTGCACCTCACCAATGAGGAAATTGCCTCTATCATCTGCCCCAGCAGAGAAACCAGGCCAATCGTCCAGGTGCATCCTGAATGCATTCCCTTTGGAATGGTTGGTGTGCACTCCAGTGACCCCAATATCTGGTGGGGTTTGTGGGGGGCAGGACCAGGGATTACACTGTTAGTCTGCAGCCCTCCAGGTGGACTGTGGATTTGAACGAAGGTTGCTAGATAGAATCCAGGGATCATAAGATTTGTCCCCCATTGTCTCTAAAGCAGAGATGAGCCTCTGAAGGAAACTGGTTCTATGGACCCTGACTTCCGAATGCTTCCCCATATGGAGCTAGGTAAAGTGAGGCAAAAGGAGAAGGCAGCTTACAGCAAGGTCATGGGCAAGGAGGAGCCTGTGACTGCAAACGGTATGGAAGACAGTGTGTGAAGCCACCCCGGCTGCAGGCTTGGGCAGCTCGCTCTTATTTATGGTAACACGAATTACAGGAAAATTTTATATAAGGCATTAAAGTGCAAGCAATTTAAGACACTTGATCAGCCTTCCTCCCCAGCATCCCAGCATTCCCTCCCACCCGTCATCCCCCTTCCCCAGTGTTTGAATCTCAGCTGGGTACAGGCTGATAATGATGAAATTACATTGCAAACAGGTGCAGCCTCTTCTGCTCTGGATGGATGCCAGGGCATGCGAATCCTCAGTGGGGGGCATGTGTTTGCCTGGTTTATGAGGCTGGGGATGGATGGTGAGGGTACTTCCTTTCCCAGAGTCTCTCCACCCATCAATCCCCTTTATGTAGTTAAGCTAGGCCCTTCTGCATTCTTTGCTTTGGGTCCCCTGTGGGGTATGGATTCCACCATCCTAGTAGGGAGGCATCATTTACCCCAGACAGTAGGACACACAGAGTGAACACAGAGGCTGGATATCATCAACAAGGATTCTGCAAACAACAGCCACGTATGTGGGCTAGCCTCTGCTACATGTGGGCAGTGCTTAAACACTTAACTTATAGGAGTAAGTTAAGTGATGGTTCTTAAAGCTACCCCAAACCCTAGCTCTTCAATACCAGCCACTGCCAAATCATTGTTATGGGACTGAGGGCAAATGGCTAAGATGCTCTGGGCCTCAATGTTGTCATCTGTGAAATGGGAATTAGATAACTTCCTTTCTTCATACAATTGTAAAAAATGAGCAAGCTGGATTCATTTAAGAATTACCTAAGAGTTCTCTAGTCACAATAAGTAAATCATAAAAGTGTTGAAAAGCCAGACACTGAGGTTACTCATGAGGCAAGTGTGTACACAAAACTGGTAGTGACTTAGACCCAAAGGCCATTTGCTGTTAACTAGATAAGATTTACTACCGGGACAAGATCCCAGCCTTGAGTTGTTTGGCTCACACATTTTGTAACTGATGGTTGGATGAACAGAACTGAGGGGATGGCTCTGTGGTGGTCTCTGTGTACCCTGCTGCTCACTCTGCCCAGGCTTAACAATCTTATGCTCCTTACCCAAATTTCCCAACAACCCTTTGAGGTAGGTCCTTACTGCTACCCATTTTGCAGATAAAGTAACTGAGGCTCACACAATCACCTGCCCCTAGACACGAAACGAACAAGAGATTGAGTTTGGTCTCTGAAGTTTGTATTTATCCTTTGCCTGATGATATGCTTTGTAAAATCCTACCCTTAGACGTACCTAATCCAGCCAAGGAAGAGCCTGGAAGGTCTGGGAAGGACTGAGCGGACATGGGCCTCTGAAAGGGATGTTATTCGGTTTTAATTAAGGTTGTTACTGGAGAAGCCTGAGACCCAGGGTTTCTCCTGGCCAGGGGTTTTCCTCAGGGTGGGCCTTCTGATCCTTGTCTGGCTTCATGGTACACTCTTGTCTACATCCAAGGGATGATCCTAGGATGTTCCAGAGCTGGACCCCCAATGACAAGATTTGGGAGTGGGTGGAGACGGAGACCAGAAAACCAACAGAGGTTGAGGGACCTGGACAGAAGCCTGCTCCTTGGCTCCTTCATTAACTACATTAGTTTGGGGCATATGTGCCTCTCCCAGGTGCAGGAGTTATTGGTCCCCTGGAGCCAGGGCATGACCCAGTTCTGAGGACCTGCCCTACTGTGTCTGGAGACCATCTGGGGTCTGGTTCAAGGAACCCTGGCCAAAGGAACAGAGGAGCTGGAAAAAAGCCCAACCTGGTGACTCCTTTTACTTTGATTTTTGCCTAGATTTTCCCCCGCTTCTTTGGCTTTTCAGAACTCCGCACCCTTGTTTGGATGGCACATTGCCTCCTCATTTGGGGCATTCAAGACAGCAACCACCTGGCAGGCAGACATTATAAGTGTGGTCCTGGGGCAGCCAGGCTGCACCCCTCTTCCATCTGCCTCCCTTGGATCCAGGGGAATGTGGCTTGTGGGTCAGCCTCATGAAGGGCTTGGGTATGAGACAGGCAGGAAGGACAGGAACACACAGTCCCCGGCAGGACCACTCCTTGTAACACACATCACAGAGCCAACCTTCCTACTCCTGCGGGCCGTGCGGCATTAATAAACCGCTCCAGTGGCATCTGTCTTCCATTTTTAGGCCTTTGCCTGGTAAGCCTAGACCAGCCAGGGGACCAGGTAGGGGAGAGGAAGGAAGGTGTGTGTGTGTGTGTGAGAGAGAGAGGTGGGGGGAGAGGAAGGGGGTGGGGGAAGAGGGAGGGAGAGAGAGAGAGAGGGAGAGAAAGAGAGAGAGAGAGAGAGAGAGAGAGAGAGAGAGAGAGAGAGAGAGAGAGAGAGAGATGCTGCCCAGATACAGAACCCACAGGGTTCTTAATAGAAACAGTTCAGTAGATCACACAGTGAGTCTGAAAGCCAAGGGAAGCTCAGAGTCAGGCTACCCCATAGTCAGCAGTGAAGACCACAGCAACACAGTCTGAGCATAAGCTGTCCTCCAGGGTACGGACACCCGCTTCCCAGAGCTGGTGGTAAGCTTTTTGGCAAAGCTAGGAGTAAGAGCCTCTCCAGAGGAATCAAGTCACTGGGAGTGGGCCTTAAGGTTTTATGAACCAGACCCATTTCCTGAAGCTGCTTGCCCTCATACCACTCCTTCCCATGATGCATTGCACCCCCTCATGCTTCTCAAGTTGTTTCTTTTCTAGGATTTGGTCACAGCAAGGAGTACAGTAACTAATGCAATAACCAAAGCAGTAAGCTACCCTCAAGAGTTTTCTTTACATTTGGGGGCTGGGGAGGTATTTGTGTATATTTGTGGTGTGTGTGTGTGTGTGATGGATGATGTGCATGTGCCTTAATACACCTGGGAAAGCTGAAAGACAAAAGACAACTAGCTCAACTAGCTGACCGAATCTGAGTTGACATCATGGCTGTCACAAAATAGGACACAATGCCGTCACAGAGAGCCTGGCTAGGTTCTATCTCTGTCAGGCTTTGGGCTGTAGGTATACCACTACTGGGCTTGGGGTTTGGGGTTCCTGATTTCAGATTCAGCACAGGTCAGTCTTCAATGTCTGAGGTGGCAGGACAGACAGCAGCTCCTCAGACAATTAGACTCTAAGTTGCAGGGAAAGGGCAAAGTTGTTCTGGCATTTCCAGGGCAGATCAAAGGGGTTATTTGTTACCACCCTGACCATGCTTTTGCCCAAAGCTTTTCCAATTAGAGAAAATGAAATCAATGCTTGGGGTGAACCCACACTGAATGAGGGTCACTGTGGAGTCACTGGGAAGACCTATAGTGAATGAATTTAATTGGTCTAACCTTTCTCGAGGCTGTGATTTGTCCAGCTCCAGTCAGCGCTGTAAAGTTGCCACACAGTATGTTTGATCAAGAAATATGCAGGTTTTACGTAAAAGATATTTGTGACAGAGTTACATACAGGGACAAAAATTTGACAGTGTTCCAGTGTTTCAGGCAAAGCGTTGGCTGTAGGGCTGGGAAACGTTGGGAGATGAGGAAGAACTGGTCCTTCAAGACACATCAAGGAAGAAGAACTAACCAGTGATACGTTTTAACAATGTATTGTTAAATGACAGAGACCAGTTTTGCAGTCTAAAGGCCCATGGAAGATCATAGAATTCCAGAGTTGATTGAATTTGAATCCTGGGTTTGCTTCACTTTAAGAATCAACTGTTCTTTTAAGGGAGCCATTGAGTCAACAATCAACAGAGCACTGCAGAAATCCTCACCTACATGAGAAGACTGTGGTCTTCTTTTTGGCTGAGGGTTGAACCCAAGATGTGCTGAGTCTGTTCTTCATTCCTGAGCTCCACCCCAGATCCTAAAATATGTTTGAGGAAATTCTTCTTCCCATCTCATGGACAGGGTAGAGTTTTAAGAAGAACATAAATTATCACAGCAGGCAAGTAGAGTGTGACCACCTCATTTTGGAATCTAATGTTGACCATGTTCTGTTAGGCACAGGACAAACCATGACCATCTACTTGTCTGTGGGCTGTCTGTCTATCTGTCTGCCTGCCTGTACTCAATTATCCGAGAGACCCTCCCAACCCAGTGCTTTTCAGTTGGGGATTGGACAGTTAGGAGGCAGTGTTAGCAGAGAGTGGTAGGAGGGAATTGACAGAGGTCAGAGTATTTCTTCCCTGGTTCATCTTGCTTGGCCTAGCTGCATCCTATGATCTCAGGACATAGCTCCTGGCAGGCAGCCTCTCTCACCATGTGTTCCTTATGATGTCATTGTTCCCACAGTGGAGGAGAGCTCTGCTTCAAATTCCCTAGCTGGGAGGATGGCTATCATTGCCCCACCACACTCACACACACACACACACACACACACACACACACACACACACACACACACCAGAGCCCTGCAAGCATCCCTGCCTCCTTTGTAAACAGCTCTTTATTCAAGTCATCCCTTCTTGCCCACAAAGATAGAAGTTACAGCCTTACGTTTAGGAGATGAGGGTTCCAGGAGATAACACACAGAAGGGAGCCAATAATACGAGTATGTATTTAGGTCACTACAATTTCTAGGGAGCTTGCTGTGGTAGTTTGAGTAGCAATGGCCCCCACAGGCTCCCTGATTTGAATGCTTGGTCACTATTAAGAGGTGTGGCCTTGTTGGAGGAAGTGTGTCATTGGGGGTGGTCTATGAGGGGGGTGGCCCTGCTATTCTTGTGCCCTATTCATCCAGATGTAGAACTCCCAGTTACTCTCCAGCACTGTGTCTGCTCGAATGCCACCATAGTCCCTGTCATGATGGTAATAGATTGAACCTCTGAACCTGTGGTCATGAAATAAACCTCTGAAACTGCAAGCCAGCGCCAATGGAACATTTTCCTTTATAAGAGTTGCTGTGATCAGGGTGTCTCTTCACAGCAATAAAAATTCCCCAACAAAGACACTTGCTAACACATTATAAGGTGAGGGTAGCAGATTCGAATCCTCCCAGCACCATGCTACCAACACACCCAAGACAACTCCACTTACAAATAAAGTTTGAGACATGAACATGAATATTTGTTTATTCAAAGGGTGTCTAAATCTCCTACTCAAAGCAGCAGCAGAGCCAAGTGGTGACAACTGGCTATAAATTATGACACCCACCATGAGACCCCTTGCAGAACAAGATTACTAACCTCAAGCCCTATCCCTCACCTGCACGAGAGAGCTATTTATGGCTTCTCTGTATTGCTGTATTTGGTTCTTAACTCTTCCCCCCTCTTCCTTCACTGTGGTGAGCAATGCTATTTTCATTTGGGAAGAATTTTAAGGTCTTGTCTTTTGGGTGAATTCTATATGAATTGCACCCTCCCTAAGTGACTAGCCTAGGATTGGAGGGCTTAGGACAGGGAGAAGTACCATGGGGCACAGGTTAATTCCTGTAAAATGAGAATCTTGGTGCAAACAGATTCTTTGGTTTCTCCAATTGCATGATGGAAAACCCAGCCACGTTCTTTTATTAGGCATGGAGATAAATAGATTTTCTCTCAGTGTTGTAAGGAAATAAATCTCCCTCTAGGCTGTCGCTAAATCACACATCTTTAGGCCTCTGGATGGGCAGGTATGTACATCGGAAGAATTAGGTTTTGCCATCTGATGCCTGAAAGCTCAAATTGTTTGAAGGCCACTCACTATGGTCAAGTGAGTTGAGTTACCTATCCAACGGGGCTGGAATCATCTACATCAAAGTTATGATGATATTCTAATAGGATCGTGTATACAACATCCTTTGCTAGTACCAGAGGCTCGCTCAGCATTCAGGAATGGCAGCAGCAATGTACTTATGTGTTATTAAAGGTATTATTGTTATAGGTTGCTCCTGACTCCAGTTATCTTGGATTTGGGGATATCTGTATGAATTTCCTCATGGTACACCCCAATCTGAAAATCCTGAATCCACAATGTTCAACATTCAAAGTCCGATATTCTTATGCATATGTGTATACATGTGATCTGTATGAATGTGTGTGTTCTCATTGTGTGTGTACGCCTGTGGAGGGGGTGCACTGTGTGTGTGTACACATGTGGAGGGGGCGCACTGTGTGTACACATGTGGAGGGGGTACACATGTGCATGTACACATGTGGAGGGGTACACTGTGTGTACACATGTGGAAGGGTGTACTGTTATGTGTACACATGTGTATGAATATGGAGGGAAAAGGTTGATATCAGGTATCTTTATCCTTCTCCACCCCATATATTGAGGCCAGCTTGCTTGCTTGAACCCATGGCTCACTTGTTCAGCTTGTCTGGCTAGCCAGTTTGCCCCAGGCACCCCTTGTCTCCACCTTCTATGCTCTGGGATTATCTGTGAACCATCATACCTGCCCAGCATCAGCGTGAATGCAGGGGATTTGATCTCCGAGCTCCTCATTCTTGCAAGGCAAGCCGCAAACCGACTAGGCCATCACCCCAGCCCTGAGACAAGGGTCCTGACTCACCTTAGGACTGGAGAATTGATTCTAGGGTCCTATTCATGGTAGGCAAATGAGTTGGAGCCCCAAATCCAAAACTTTCCAGCATTATGTCAGCAGGCTACAGTTTGCATTTGGAAGCAGTTCAGACTTCAGCTTTCTGCCTTCGGGTATCTGCATTCTGATAATCACACACACTGAGCCCTGGCACCAGCGTCTGCAGCTATCACAATGTCAGACAATGGTGGCTCTGAATGAGCAGTTTCTTGTTTTATCTCCTTACAGGCAGTGGGGTTGACCTAGCGTTAGTAGCCAGAGTCTGACACAGTGCCAGACACTTAGAGAATCTTCAGGACCTTGCTGGTCCGGCTGAACGGTGCAGGCCTCCCACCTGGGGCTCTGAGATCATTTGGATGAACACAGCAAAATCAGACAGGTGTACAAACACTTTTCCATCCCTGCCTCCTTCCCACTCTCCTGGAAGACTCCTGGCTTCTCATTAGTGGGCCCCCAGAGCCTTTGCAAATGGAAGCTCCCGCTGGCTCCCCAGCTGCTGCACCAGCTCTTCCCTTCCCCGCCCAGTGAACATCTGCCTTGTGTCCCCAAGGAGCCCAAGGTCAGTAGTACTGCAGTCTAAGGCCTGACAATATTGATCTCTAGGTTCAGATCTGACCAGGCTTCTTCTCTAAGCTCTTTTCTTCTGCCATCCCATTCATTCTGATGCACCACGTACTTTCTTTTTAAGAGGTTTATTTATTTATGTATGTATATGAGTACACTGTAGCTGGACAGATGGTTGTGAGCCACCATGTGGTTGTTGGGAATTGAATTTAGGACCTTTGCTCCTCCCAGTCAACCTCCCTTCCTCTGGCCCAAAGATTTATTTATTATACATGAGTATGCTATAGCTGTCTTCAGATGCACCAGAAGAGGGCGTCAGATCTCATTACAGATGGTTGTGAGCCACCATGTGGTTGCTGGAATTTGAACTCAGGACCTTTGGAAGAACAGTCAGTGCTCTTAACCGCTGAGCCACCTCTCTAGCCCCACCAAGCACTTTCTAGAAGGTTCAATGTGTACTTGTCATCTGGGTGGGAATAAGATGTGGGGAGGCAGAATATATGTGGCAAGGAGGTGATGGGAGAAAACACATTCCCCTTCAAGGGACAGTCAGAAGGGGACAGTCCCAAACAATGACCAGACTGTCCTCATGTGGGGATGATGACAGCCGCTTCGAACTTATCACGCTCCGGCTCTATATTAAGACCCTGAGATTACAGCAAGCTGCTTTGGGGAAACATCTGTTGGGGATCAGGGTGAAGCAGCTAGATATGAAAGCCAAGAGCACACGCTGGGGGCAGGGGAGAGGGAGGCCACTTCCTTGCAGCAAAAGGGACAGGAGACATTATTCTTTATGTTTCTGGCTGGTGGTGGTTTGCCTCCCCAGCTTCCAAGGCCACCCCGCCCCACCGCTGGATCTTAATTTAAAGGGATTCAGTAGCATCGATGGAGATGTCAGGTGCACCTGTAATCCCGTATGCCAGCTGAAGTAGAGCCAGCAGGAAGAGCCATCACCCCTTAGTCCCGGGTGTCTGCGAGGTACAGGGTAACTCCTCAGTGTGTGTTTTCATCTCCCTGACCTCCCATGGGAGCCGTGAAAGAAGAGACATACGGTATCTCTCTTTCCATGCACAGCTCTAGGAAGTGAGGCTCAGAGGCAATGAAGGCTTTACACAGGTTGGGTATCGAAAGATCAGTGGATGGGACAAGCCACTCTCCAGCTTTACCCAGAGGGAATGGTCTCCTCAAATGCCTATGTTCAGGACTCTTTGAGAGGGAGAGGAAACTCAGTGGCCAAGGGCATTAGCTATTCTCATGGAGAACCTAGATTCAGTTCTAGGCATCTACATGGTGGCTCACAACCATCCACAACTCCAGTTCCAGGGAATGAATGTCCTCTTCTGACCTCTTTTGGCATCCAGGCATGCCTTTGGTGCATAAACATACATGCAGGCATGCACATACTATAAAATAATTTTTTTGAATATTAAAAGAATTTTGGCACTCTTATCCTGACCAGTGACCCTAGACAAACTAGACAGATCTGGACTCTGAGCTTACATTTGTCTGTTGTTCATCTCATATCCTCTGTGTGTGTGTGTGTGTGTGTGTGTGTGTGTGTGTGTGTGTGTATATGTGTGTATATGTGTTTGTATATGTGTGCATATGTGTATGTGTGTTTATGTGTGTGTATGTGTATATGTGTGTATGTGTGTGTGTTTGTGTGTGTGTGTGTTTGTGTGTGTGTATATGTGTGGATGCATGTGTGTATGTGTGTATGTACATGTGTATGTATGTATATGTGTGTACATGTGTGCTATGTGTATATATGTGTATGTGTATATATATGTGCATGTGTGTATGTACATGTGTATATATGTGTCCATATGTGTGCTATGTGTGTGTATATGTATGTGTTTGTGTATGTGTGTGTAGGCCAGAGGCCACCATTTGTGTCTTCTTCAATCATTTCTCCACTTTATCTTTTGACATAGGCTATCTCACTGAATCTAGAGCTCATATATTGGCTAGACTAGCTGCTTAGTGAGCCCTAGGGATCCTCCTATCTGTCTCCTAGCACTGGGCACACAGGTGTGTACTGCCCCCTCTGGCCTTTTATCTTCCATGGGTTCTGGAGACTGAACTCAGGTCTTCATGCTTGCAGAATAAGCACCTTTCCCACTTAGCTAGTTCCCCAGCTACAATCTTCCCATGTCTACCTCCACACCACATCCTTTATTTTACCCTCTGCTCATCCATGCAGTCATGATGTCTATGTATTTATAAATACCTACTATGTGCCAATAATAGCTGTGGGCATGGGAAGCAATGAAGGGAATAAAAAGCCAATGGCTCCTTTCCAGAGATCCATCCTTGTAGTGACATGCAATGACACTGCCCCAGTTGGACTTTGTATTCTCCCAAGACAGGTTGTATTATCCCTGACAGCAGGAACTGTCCTGTGCTCACCAGGGTTCTTTGCCTTGCATAGTTCTGAAAGGGGATTAGTAGCCATAGACGAGGGTACATACAGGAAGGGCACACCAGCTCCCTCACCTCCCCTTGGCAGTCTAGACATAGGATGTCTGAAGAGGCATCACATCAATGTGCACACAGAGAAGAGGGTTATAAACAGGGTGACTTGGACTCTGGAAGATCACCAGATGTCCCTGAAACCTGAGAGTCTCAAGTTTTACCACCTGTATTCTGAGGTACTGTAGAGGGTCGCTGAACTCAAACTCACAAGTGTCTTCCTTCCCCTCTCAGTTTGTATGCTTTGTAAAGTGGAGACATGGACAAAAGTAACTATCCCATTGCATATTCCTAGAGGGAGATACAGATGCTAGAATGAGTCAGCCCAGATTTGCCAAGCAAGTGTCTGTCCTGTCTCTCTGTGGCTCTCCTCTACCCTCTTTTATCTGTTTGTGGAGATTCCCCCTCCACCCCGCCAAAAAAAAAAAATCATTTGTTAGGGAAAGATTCCCATGGTATAAAAGTGAACCACTTTGAGATTTTTAACCCAGTAGTGTTTGGTATATTCACAGTATCTCACAGTCACCATTTCTATAATGTCCCAAAGAATTTCTATCCGTTTAAATCCAAGTTTCTTATCCACCATTCAGTTCCTCATTCTCTCCTCCCAGATTCTGGAAGCTACCAGCCTGCTTCCTGTCCCTAAAGCTGTTATTCACAATTGCAATTGACTTCTTTAGTTGTGTGTGTGTGTGTGCACACGCACGTGCGTGTGCATTAGGGCACAATATGCCACATGTCATATGTTATATGTAGAGAACAGAAGACAGCTTTGGCTCTTCTCTTCTACCATGTGGATCACAGAGATTGAACTCAGCTTATCAAGCTTGCCAGCCATTGTCTTACCTCCTGAGCTGTCGCTAGCACCCTCAGGTCCATCTTGACTTCCTGACAGGTTGAGTGTAGACACCGAAGTATCAACACCGCCATCATCAACAGAGACATGTGACAGCAGACACATTTGAGAGTGTCACAGGAATCACCAAGGATTCAGCAGAGAGGGCAGACTTATGTGAAAGTGAAGATCAGGCTGCCCACAGTCTGGGTTCCTGCAGGCTCAGGAAAACACAGGGAATTAAGTTCTGGGACTCTGAAGTCAGCCTGCCTTGTTCTCCT
Organism: Mastomys coucha; assembly: GCF_008632895.1. NCBI lineage: Eukaryota > Metazoa > Chordata > Mammalia > Rodentia > Muridae > Mastomys > Mastomys coucha. The sequence goes on from NW_022196905.1 coordinate 113,398,755, forward strand.
TCAGGCTATTGCTCCTCTTGGCTAAATGTGGCTAATAGCTTCACTGACGAATGGATTTTGCTGCTAAAATGATGGTCATGAGAACGCTTTCTCAAAGGGTATAACCTCCATAGGCCACTTGAGCCCTCCTGAGTCCTATAAGGGCCACAATCTCTAATATCTTGGCTCTGGGGCATATTGGGGGGCGGGGCTGGATTTCCAAGGGTTCCTTGGCTCTTTGGATTCCAGAACCTATCTTTCTTTCTTCTGTATTCAGCCCCTTTCATGATGGAAAGAGAACCAGGATCTTTAGTCACCCTAGACCTCAACCTTGTTTTTCTCTTGTTGCCCTTGGGCTGGGATTAAGTATACACACTGGTGAGTAGGCATGAGTCCTCTAATGCCGCTCCGGGCCAGCTGCTACCCTAGCCTTGGCTCAGAAGGTTCTAGCTGCTGTGGCTGATCCACTGCATTAGAGAGGCCCACAGGTGAGGCCATTTCAGCCTCTTCAGGTGGAAAGAGATTATGGTTCAGAAGGCAACAGTCTCCATTGCCTCTCCTGTCTGTCCTGCCTCCTCCCCTCTCTTCCATCCATCTCCTTTGGCTACTCCCATCAGATAAATATCTTAGAGTCAGGGGAGGGGCTCAAGGTAGCTAGGATTCAATGTTTAAGCACTTCTCTTACCAAAGGTCATCACGTACCTTTTACATGGCTCACTCATGTTTGTCTTCATGTCTTTGACAGTTCCACAGATATCTGACTCTCTCCACCACCACCACCCCTTTTTTGAGACAGGGTTTCCCTGTGTAGTCCTGGCTGTCCTAGATAGAACTCACTCTGTAGACCAGGCTGGACTCAAACTCAGAAATCTGCCTGCCTCTGACTCCCAAGTGCTGGGATTAAAGGCGTGTGCCACCACTGGCCAGCCAGACTCTCCCCTTGATTTGCACAAAGGAGCCCATCCTGATTGCATTCAGAGTCTTTGGCGCTCACCTAGGAGAGGATGTAGCTGAGGATACTGAACGTAGCTAAGTGTAGCCACACGTGCCTTTATTTTAATCTCCACACCCTGGAGGCAGAGGCAAGCAGATCTTCGTTCTAGTGATCTGCCATAGTGAGATCCTGCCATAGAAAATTAGCAAGAGTGGTCTTTCCCAGTGGGAAGATGTCCTTTGGTGCCAATCTCATTACCTCTTGAATAATGTCATCTGTAGACTTTCAGCTTTACTTGAATGGCCTTTGTGGGACCTAGGAGGGCCACAATCACTAATCGATTAGCTTAGGGGCACATAGGAGTGGGCTAGACCTGGGTCTCCAATAACTCCTTAGATTCTGGCATCTAAGTAGCCATTTTCATGGTAGGAAGAGAACCTTAGGTCTTTGGATGCCTCCAGAACTCAACTAAATATACTTTATATAATGTCCTGAGGAGATAATCCCGGGAGCCTAGGCAAAGACTTGGAGTTCTTTGATATCGAAAAGGGCTTGTTGGTGGCACATCCCTAAGAGGGGCGGCTTCATTTCCACTAGTGTCCCTACCCCCAACCTTGTTTTCTCTTGTGTCCTTGGGATATGATTAAGTGTGCACACCTGTGGGTAGGCATGACTCCTCTACTGTTGGCTCAGGACCAGGTGCTGGCCATAACTTTTGCTCAGAACTAGGTGCTAGCCACAATGAAGGTTCTAGCTGCTGTGGCTGGTCCATATTACTAGAGATGCTCACGTGTGAGGCTATTTCAACCTCTTTAGGTGGTAGGAGGTTAATAGCACAGAAGCATTTTCAAATGCCAATCCTATCTTGCTCCCCCCACACACACTCTCCAACCTTTGCTCCCATACTATAAATGACTTGGAGCCCCTTCACCAAGGTATCTTATCATTCAGTAATTAAGCACTTATTTTTTTTTTTTTTAGGTCACTGCTTACCTATTTTACATGGTATGCTCATGATCGTCATGTGTTTCCACCATGAGGTCATTGGGCTATATATGCCCCGCCCCTGCACACCTGTACACCTCCAGGTGCTGACATGGAAGAACCTATTCATGCCTCAAGCACCCGAGGCCACTGGCTTTGGCTTTGGCTGTTGAGGTTTCCTTGTTTTCCCAGCCTTCTACTGAGAGGAATGCTTTTCTCCGTAAAGAGAAGGGGAAGCATATGCATGAGAACACACACCACTGGAGATGGTCACATGAGGCAAACAAGGTTTCCATTTGGGGCTTCTAGATTTTATTTTGTTTGTACAGCAAGTGAAGGTCTAGAAAAGAAGAGAATAGCCTGATCAGCAGAGTAGAGGGGGAGAGAAGATGGAACGTGTTCAGTCAACGCACTCAACATGCAACGTGTGCTAGTATGAATTTACTAAGCAAGACAGACAGAATGCTCTAGAAGGGGAATGGTTAGAATTGTTTAGGCTGCTGTTCTAATAGTATAATAAGGACCCACAACCACAGTCCATGGAGGGACATGGTTTACTTGGCTTACATGGCCCCAATCACAGTCTGTTGTTGTAAGAAACCGAAGCAGGGTCTGAGATCGCTTAACTGCCCTGCTTTTCTGAGACGAGTCAGGGCTATCAAATCCGTTTACCTTTAAACCTTTCAGACATTTCACGTCCTGGGCTCCCAGGGCTCTCTTGCTATTTCAGTGGGGAGCCCCAGAACGTGGAAGTAGTGGGGCCCACTCCATGGACCCTGCCTATCTACTAGAGAAACTCAAATCTTAAAATTTGGACTTTCTAGAAACACCCCTAGAAATACAAATCTGTCCGGTGTGCTCAGAGAGGCAGAACAGAGAATGGAATGGGTCTTAGGTTGGCTCACAAGATGTGGTCTGGTAGTCCGCGGTGCTTGTCTCAAGCTTGAAAGGCTTAAGTATCCAATCGTAGTTCAGTGCGCCAGGCGTGGCTACTTCCGCAATCTCATTCAGGAGCTTGGAGTCTCGGAGGGTCCCTGGCAAGTGGGTCCTCAGTCTATGTTGGACAATGTCAAATAAGCTGGTTCTGATACCAGGAAGGAATATGACAAAGCAACAGGCAAGAACCTGGCCGTGAGACTGAAGGCAAGCAGGCAAAAAGTAAAATTGGCTTCTTCCATGTTCTTTTATGGAGGCTGCCCATCAGAAGGTATACCACCGAGATCTAGGGTTGGGTCTTCTGGTTTTAAATGGCATCAAGGAAATCCTTCCAGGAGTGGCCCCTGGCAACTTTAGTTTTGATTCTATATGCGGTTAAGTTAACAACAAAGATTAACTATCACAGCTCAATTGTCAGTTCCTGGAGGAGAACACCATCTTGCTTTGAAAAATAGGAGCACGAGCCCTACTTGCCAGAACATCATTGACTGCCCAGTTCCAGGCAACACAAATCTAAAAGAACCGGCCTTGGCCAGCTAACTTGCTTGCTGAGCCAGGGCAGATAGCAGAAACTGTGACAAACAGGTGGATTTACATTGCCTCTGCTGGCTGCTGGTACCCTGAGTCTGTGACTCATGTGGACTGGCTCTAGGACTTTTAGGTTTCCATGGCATCCAGTGAGTTGCTTCAATACCCTGGGTAGACTGTCCGCTCTACCAGGCTGGTTGCTCCTGCATGATCAGTCAGCATGAACTTGTCCACACCCACTAGTCTACAAGAGCAATTCCCATGAGGTTGATCTCACACCAGGCTCAACCTTAGGTGCAGCAGAGCTCATTTTCCTAGACTTCAGTTTGGGGCTTGTATTCTCTCAAAAGACAATGTTGATAGTCCAATGAAAAGGGGGTGGTGCTTATTCAGGTCTTGCGAAGCACTTGACCTTCAGCTCTAAGCCCTGTCTCATCTCTCATTAAGCAGTTAGGATGGTACCCCGTCTCCCACCTCCTAGATGCCCATGTTTTGGATTCTGTGCTTTACAACTTTGGAGGTTTGAAGCCATGGCCAGTGGCCTAGAGTAAAACTTGAGCCCCTTTGCTGGTGGGTCTCAGACACTGGGGACCCTATTCACCTCTGGCCAGAACAGGTCCTTATATGTCAGAGTCTGACCTCAGTCATTGGAGGACAGTATGGCTCCTCCTAAAGTCTCACTTGCACTCTTGGCCTCCTCAGATTTCCGACTCTTCCTAGCCACCCATAGCCATGTCTTCCTCTAGCCGACCCCTACTGGCTTCAACCACACCTACTGGTCTTCTCTGTTCCCATGGTTTATGATTCTCTAAGGACACAGATTGAGCCCAGTTTCAGGTGGTTTGGGCTCAGCAGCTCACAGTTTTGATAGCCCACTATGTGCTATGTATAAACCTCCAATTTGGGACTGCTGTCCCAGCCTTGATGTAACTAACCACCACCTGTGTGACCACAAGGGAGACTTGAAAGTCTAAGGTCACAAAGGGAAGGATTCCCATGGGGAAAATGGGAGAGGTGCTTAGATGACTCAGATATCGACAGCATCACAGGCCAGAAGAGACAGTGGGCTAGAACAGCCCAGGGGGGTCTGAAAGGGCTAGCCTTCTTCCTGCTTACACTTGGCTTTGATTTTTTTTGAGACAGGGTTCCCCCGGCAGTCCTGAGGTCAAGCTATGCAGACTTAGCTGACCTTAAACACAACATCTGATCTGCTTGCCTCTGCCTCCTAAATGTTGGGATTAAAAGTGTACTTAGTCACTCCTGGATTTTTGGGTTACATTTTTAAGTGTCTTTTAAGTTCATCCCATTTGAAATTCCCATTAACACTTGAAAAAGTTGGGGAGGGGCCTCTGGGGAGATAATGCAGAGTGCTTTACTCATGGGTACATGAGTGCAGACCCCCAAAATATGTTAAAAACTGGTGTGGTGATGCACACACATCCGGAGGAGGTAGACAAATTCTTGGGACTTGTGACCACACATGCACCCAAAGGTGTCAGTTCTAGGTCCCAGAGAGACCATGGTCTGAAGATAAAAGCAGCCAGCTAACCAACAGATGCCTGATGTCAGCCTCTGACCATTGCAGGTATACAAATAGCATGCAGACACTGGCATCTTTAAGGTTTCAGGAGGAAAATGAAATTCAAAGCCACGTACTCTACAGTAAAAACTGAACTTGGAGCCAGGAGCTGGGAATATCATCTTAATGTGGACTCCGGGTTCTGATATCTGTTGTGACACCAGCCGCTTGTGATTGACAAGGTGTCTAGGGGAGGTAGGCTCCACTTTATGCCTGAGTCTCAGAAAAACGTAAGTGCCTATAGCATGTTTGTCTTATTCAGTATTTCTATTCCTGCACAAACATCATAACCAAGAAGCAAGTTGGGGAGGAAAGGGTTTATTCAGCTTACACTTCCACATTGCTGTTCATCACCACAGAAAGTCAGGACTGGAACTCAAGCAGGTCAGGAAGCAGGAGCTGATGCAGAGGCCATGGAGAGATGTTTCTTACTGGCTTGCTTCCCCTGGCTTGCTCTGCTTGCTTTCTTATAGAACCTGAGACTACCAGCCCAGGGATGGCACCACCCACAATGGGACCTCCCACCCTTGATCACTAATTGATCCAGCAGCCTGACAGCTGGATCTTATGGAGGCATTTCCTCAAAGGAGATTCCTTTCTCTGTGGTAGCTCCAGCCTGTGTCAAGTAAGTTGACACACAAAACCAGCCAGTACAATGCTCTTGTTGAAAGAATGACATTGTTCAGGTCATACCGTGTTTCCAAAGGGAATGTCCCCCCCCCCCCATTTCTGTAAGGGTATCAAAGGCCTCAAAAATAGGCACAGGTTCCACCTACTCCAGTATAGTGGAATCCCAACCACCCCATCCCCTACTGTCAGAATCCACTGAGCTTTGTTCTGTCACCTGGAATTTAGCCAGGGAAGAGCTGAGGTCAATGCTAAGGAAAACAGAATATGTACGGTGTCCACATCAGCTTCTCCAGTTGTACTTTATTTAAAGATTTATGTATGTACGTATGTATGTATGTATGCATGTATGTATGTATGTATGTATGTATGTATGCATGCATGCATGTATGTATGTATGCATGTATGTATGTATGTATGCATGTATGTATGTATGCATGTATGTATGTATGTATGTATGTATGTATGTATGTATGTATATGAGTACACTGTAGCTGTACAGATGGTTGCAAGCCATCATGTGGTTGCTGGGAATTGAATTCAGGACCTCTGCTCACTCCAGCCCAACTCACTCTGGCCCTGCTTGCTCTGGCCCAAATATTTTTTTTTTATTATTATTATATCTAAATACACTGTAGCTGTCTTCAGATGCACCAGAAGAGGGCATCAGATCTCATTACAGATGGTTGTGAGCCACCATGTGGTTGCTGGGATTTGAACTCAGGACCTTCAGAAGAGCAGTCAGTGCTCTTAACCACTGAGTCATCTCACCAGCCCTCACCAATTGTCTTATACAAAAGTTTTATGACTTTTTAAAATTAAAGACAGGGCTCCCTAGAACTAGCTATGGGTAAGCCACACGGGCCTTGGATTCAGCTTTGCCTGACTCTGCCTCCCAAGTGCTAGAATGGAAAGGTGTGGCCTCCAGGAGCATTATTGAGTTAATGGTAAAATATCTACAGGAACATTGAGGGGAAGGGGACAGGGAGAAAGCTAACTTTGATACTGCAACAGACATAGATTTTTAAGTGTATTTAAACTATATAGTAATCCTAGTCTACTAAATACCCTAAGAGTCTCATAGAACCGTGACAAATGCCAGTTTGACAGCTTAGGATTCAGAACGGGGGTAGCAAACCTTCAAACTCGGGTATGTTCTAGGTGTATCTTCATATTGAAGTCTTTCAAACCTGGGTCTACTTGGAAGGCCCAGTTTCAAGAATTACTGCAGCTGAAGGGGACTGTTGTCTCTGTAGCTACTTAAAAAACGAGAATGTTTTCCTGGTACTGGAATTATCATATGAACAAGACCGGTCCCGTCTTCTCCAGTCTGGACAGGGTTCAGCGTCTTTGTCACAGCTAGCATCCTGACCATGCCCTGTACATGTATGTCTCAATGAGGCCTTTGGTTAATCTTCGTAATCTGAGACTAGAGATATAGCAGTCTAAGTTGTTCATCAGTGTTGCCCCCCCCCCACCCCAACTCCCTTAGGTGCACTTGGAGAGCTCAACACTCTTGGTCCCAAAGAATTTGAAAACTGCAACCCCTGTTCCTTCAGACGGAATTGTAGCTTTTTCTATTTCACTGCCTAATTCTGTAAAAACAGGGTTCTGCTCCCTTCAGACCACCCGACTTGTTCTCAGATTCGGCATTTTTTTCCATTGTTAGGGTCTTCCATTTTAATTTTTTTTAGTTTCCAAAGTTTAGGTGTGCTAAATGTTCAGCCTTCTGGCGTTTTGTCCACTTTACACAGGCTCCCTCTGCCCAACCACTTTTAAAGTCAGCTTTCCCCACCGTGTTCCATTTATATTGGCTGTGTCTTCGATGGATGGATTTTCTTTGTAGACAATGTTGTGGACTCTCAGTGCTGAACAACTCCTGAAGATTATAGAAGGTAGGCTCAGAATTCCTTGGGTTGGGGAGATGACTAAGGATTTCCTGGAACTAATCATTTGCCTTTGAGCTTTAGGCAGTTACATTTAAAGCCCATCAGAGCACTGGAAGAAGTCTTTCTGCTTGTCCTTCAAGAGTTTTCTAGTCTGTTCTCTGTGGGAGTGGGCCACTGGGTCATCAGCCTAGCCTAGGGCTTGGCAGTCACGGTGATGCTGCATCCTTAGAAGCATCTCTCAACAATGCTTGAGTGATTAGAGTCTGGACAAAGATGCCAGAAAAGCATCCAAGGGAGGAGGCCACTGGTCCACTGGTCCCCCAGGTTAGAACACTTGAGACAGATCAAGAAGAAAAGGACTGTGTGGGTGAAGCACAGGTGACCCTTCAGACCTGGCAGAGGTGGGGGGGGAGGGTGGACAGGTTCTGCAGAAGAGGAAAGTGTGTGGCAGAGTGGTGGTGGGGTGTGTGTTCAGTCTCTCAATGCTGTGCAGGCAGACCACATAGGAAACATGCCGGTTTATAGAGGGGGAAGGGTTACCCAGGAGAGAAGTGGATTTGAATCATAGCTGGCAAAGACAGAAGGCTGAAGATGGAGATAAGTTAAAGCAGGAAAAAGTGGTTCAAGACGTTGAACACTTGGCACAAGGTGTGGAGGAGGAGCAAGAAGGCTGTGACCCTGAGGCTGTGACCCTGCTCCACCCAAGTCGAGTACAGGATGGACAGCCTTTAATAGCATTGGGATTGCCCTGGAGGCAGGGCAGGGCAAAATGTGACACTCAAGGGGTTAATACAGGAGTTACTCCAACTAGCACGAAATGGTTATATGAGGGGGGAGGGAGACTCACGGTTTTAGGAACTCTGAGCCTCTGGGTTTCCTGGAGGTGTAGCATGAGATTGAACATTAGACACTGGAAGTTGACGCGAATGGGATTAGCCTCACTCTTCATTCCTGTTAACTCCATGGATTGCTAGATCAAGTAGTTTAATGACCTAGGTTGTACGGACATTGACATTGAACACTTGAAACCACGTGTTACACGAAGGTAGCTTTAATGCTGGAGGTTTGACCGAAGAACTCTGGGGTCTATTCCTACCAACTGAAATAAAGGTCCCAGAGTGTGTGGGGTTGATGGACAGAGGGAAGAAGCCTGGGTTGGTTGTGGTTGTTGCCCCTGTTGCTCTACACCACCCACAATGGCTGCCTTTTACAAGTAGCCCAGGAGGCTCTCTTTTACTTCATATTTTGGTTCTTCCTGGAGGGTCCTACCTCTGCCAGGTATTCAAGGTTATCCTTTGACCTTAGCTGCACCTGCTTCAAGCTTCATTTCTGTGGTAACCTGACTTAGGAGCAGCCTGGCACACCAGAGGCCTCTGCCAGCCTCACAGAGACCAACAACCAAGCTGAAATGGGGACTTGGAAAAGCACCAGAAGTTGGGCGTTGCTTGTCCATACCCTTCTGGAGGCACAAGTTCTTCGCTGTCTTGAAAAACACTTGCCACAGGCTCTTGGCCTCATTCCCCTGAGTCAGACCAACTCCTAGAAACAAGCCTCAGGGGCCCTGTATGATGGTCTTAACAGAACCAAGCGTGGCTCAAGCAAAGGTCCAAGGGGCTTTGTCATCCTCCCTCCTTCCTTTCCGTCCTGCCCCCAGATCTTTATAAACCTGGATGACTTACACAAAGGAAGCCAGCCCTCACCCAAAGCAATGAAGTCCAGAGCTATGTTAACCATGGCAAGCTGACATTGCTGCCTGCGGGGATATGAATCACTCCTACTTAAAAAAAATAAAAATAAAAAATGAAAAAAAAATGGCTTTTCCAAAACCTGACTTCTGGAGGCACCTATGCTAGTTAAAACTTAACTAGTTTCAACTGTGTTGGCCACTTTAGCTGCTCTGGGAGTGACTCTTTACACAGAAGTCCCCCACCGTTAGCAGCTGGACACTAGATGAGTCCTGTCCTCCTCCCTCTGTACACACAAGGGAAACTGAGGCCCATCTGAAGAGGCTCTGTCAAGTTAGCCCATCCATGTTAGAACTGCTAGTACCACACCACCCTGAAAGGGCATGGGTACCATCTTGTTCCCAGTGACCCTTTCCATCAGTCATCTTGCCTTGAGAGGTTGCCTGCATTATTGATTCATTGATGCCTTGAATGACCAGGCTCCCATTAGAGATGAATAATACATGCATGCTTCTGACAGACACTGACTGAGAGCTGTGGGGTAGAAGGACAGCAGTGTGGATGACTAATTCAGGCATTGACTCTTCCAGTAGAAGTGAAAGATGAAAACAGGTATGCCCAAGCATCAGCAGGCCACTCCAGCTTTGTGAGGGGACTTGGCTTTCTGCCTTCCATTACGAACTGTATTCTATCCCTGTGGAATAGGCCAGGCTACCCCTCACTCACCTTTGAGAACTTGCCAGGGATATGCTGTGTTAACTACTGGGAAGTCCACCTACAGGAGTCAGACTTTCCCCTGACAGGTAAGGGAAGTGTGTTAAACAATGACCTTTCAAGTGTCTGGACTTCTTTCTCTTGGGATGGCTTAATAAGAAGTCTCATGGGTCTACGGCCATACCACCCTGAACTCGTCTGATCTTGGAAGCTAAGCAGGGTCAGGCCTGGTTAGTACTTGGATGGGAGACCGTCTGGGAATACCAGGTGCTGTAGGTTTAAAAAAAAAAAAAAAAGTCTCATGGGCTCCTACAATTCTTCAGTCTTAGCTAAGGATGTACTGTTTTTACTCATGTTTGAAATGGATCTGAACAGCCCTTCCCTGTACTTAAAGAGCCTGACATATAGAGCTAGGGAGCCAGATAGAGCGGAGACTGGGGTAAACAATATAGGTAAACTACCCTCAGAGTTTGAGTTGAAGAAAAGACATATCAGGGTCTTGTAGGTATTCCTAAGACATGCCGGGCTCTGTGACATGGGGGATGCTTCGTTTGAATGATGGATAAAACCTGAAGATCTCACATCACTTTGTTCTAGATGGATTTAGGGAAACAACCACTCTGCCATTTTCCTTAACACCGTGCATACAGACCTGGGGATACATGGATAGTTGATGGGGTGTGGTTCCAGCCTAAGATCCTAATGTTCTTGTAGGGACATTAAGGACTGCCTGGGGAGTCCGGGGTGACACTGAGCATCAGATGGAGCAAGAAGACTGTTGGAGCAACCCCTTTGCAGGCTGGGAAGATATGCCATGGCTGTGAGACCTTTGAAGCTCTGTGTATACATGCTGTCTCAGCTTGAAAGCAAGGTATCTCAGCCATTCAGGTCCTTAGCTGGTAGCTGGGTCAGCTGGGATTTCAAAGCCTTAGAACATGATCCTTTTATTATCTTATTCATATAAGTACACTGTCGAACACCAGAAGAGAGCATCAGATCCCATTACAAATGGTTGTGAGCCACCATCTAGTTGCCGGGAATTGAACTCAGAACTTCTGGAAGAGCAGTCAGTGCTCTTAACCACTGAGCCATCTCTCCAGCATAAGCAGTGACCTCCAGGTCAGAAAAGCAGGAAAGTGCTGTCCCACCATGGTACCTGGGACAGGCTTGGACACTGGTGCTGGCAAGGGTCTGGCTACTGCCTGCCTGGACACAGGGACACAGCCAGGATTCTCCTATAGTGTTTTTAATGGAGTCAAGTCCATGTGGTTTGTATATTTTTCCTTTAATCATAGATATTTTGTTTCTCTTTCTGAGAACATAACTTGAGACACTACCGAGCCAATAATCCTATAGTGTATCCACAAACATGTACAGTTTTATATACATTCACAATGTACTTTTGCTGCCTTCTAGATAATTTATGTTGCAATACATTACTGCACAGTTGTAAATAACTTATATGCTATAACATCCCTTTCAGTTATGTGTAAAGAAATAAATTAATTAGTTTTTAAAAATGGTCCCTTTCTTAGAGGAAACTAATTTACATATGGACTCAATCAGACTTCACCCGGGGTCGGGGACTGGCATCTATGGAGGGAACATGCGTGGTATGCCCCCAAGCAGTCAAGTGACTGACTTCAGTGAGTAAACCAAAGCAGATACTCTAGTTTTTAATGAGTACTTAAAAGACGGCCCTGTGCCATGCTGACATTCATGTGTTAAGCTGGGCCATCACCTCCCTGGGGGAAGGAGGGGACAAATCTCAAGCTCATGTTCACAATCCAGTCCTGGGAATGGAGGACAAATATCTCCTCTTTGATGGTTTGTCAGTATGGTCATTGACCCAGCTCCCGGAGCCTCCTGCCCCACAGAATTCAACCCATCTTCAAGCCAACAGTGATGCACTGAACTCTCTTGGCTTTGAAACTAACTGGTGGGTCTAGAAGTCAGACAACCAACAGGGCTCTTGTGACCAGGCAGGTCCTTCCCTGAGTCACCTTCCTACATTGTAACAACAACCCTACAGCTATGCACAAGTTCTCTCTGGCTGTGTTCTCGGGTTGCTCAGGGTATACACACTGCATTGGAAGCCTTGGGGTATAGGAAGACTATGCTGCCTTTCTCACAAGGTCTTCACTTACCTCCCTTAGAGCTGAGGGACAAAATCCAGTCTTCATAGTATCAGGGGCTGCCAGAGCTGGAGCCTGAGCTTTCTGGAAACTGAGGATGTTCAAATAGACTAGTCAAGCATATTCTGTAATGGGGCCTCAAACACTTAATGGTGGAACAATGGACACATCTTGCCTCAGGGACCTTGTAAGCCCCACAAAAGCCACTCCCCTGCTCCCTTCTCTGTTAAGGCCCAAGCACAGGTCAAAGTCCATGCTTCAAGCTATTTCCCACTCCTGTGAAAATGGTCCTGATCAACCACCTGCACAAAGTGGCTGGGAGCAGCACCCAGCTCTGCCATGTGCAGTGCCTATTAATATGGTAAGGGGCTTCCTATACTGCGTGGGTGCTGCCCCCATTGGGTCAGAGTTGGGGAGGGCAATTGTGCTAGCCTCTGTCCATCCCTGGAAAAATCTCCAGGGTGGTAAAGTCCCCAAACAACAGGACAAAATGTCAAATATTTGAATCAACATGTTGAAAGGTGAACTTCGCCATTCCGTGTTGAATCCAAAACCACTTTAATGCTCTAGAAACTGAAGTTCTCAAAGATCCTCATAAGAAACTGTAGGCTTAGATTTTTTTCAAAACCAACTTTTAATAAGGGTTCTTAGATGCTTTAATATCCCTTCCAGTCCACCTCCTACAAGAGGTAGTGGAAAGAAAAGGTTAATAGGGCAAAGGGGGATGAGGGCTTGTTTAGAAATAGTTCTCTGAAGTAAAATAAGAATCTGTGTTATGAGGATATCAGCAGTTCAGTTCACATGAATCAGCAATAGCAGCTCGACCTACTCACAAACACCCTTCAGGAATCAGCAAGGGGCTGGTGAGATGGCTCAGCGGGTAAGAGCGCCGATTGCTCTTCCAAAGGTCATGAGTTCAAATCCCAGCAACCACATGGTGGCTCACAACCACCCATAATGAGATCTGACGCCCTCCTCTGGTGCGTCTGAAGACAGCGACAGTGTACTTGTAATAAATAAATAATAAATAAATAAATAAATAAATAAATAAATAAAAAAGAATCTGTGTTATGAGGATATCAGCAGTTCAGTTCACATGAATCAGCAGTAGCAGCTCGACCTACTCACAAACACCCTTCAGGAATCAGCAAGGGCAGGTGGGTCCAGAAATAGCTGCAAGGCTCTGCCAATCTGCCCGAATCTAAGGAAGTGGCAAGACACCACTGGAACACCACCAGAAGGTTTTTGGTGCATTTCTCTCTATGAATACATGACAAACAATAACCAACAAAGCCTGGCAAGCCATACCAACATCATCCAGCGCCATCCGCTGTCTGTTGGGCTACATATTTATACCCTTTCCAAGTAACATGTATCCTCTCAAGCCTCCTTTCCAGGATGCCCCCAGAAAAACACCACAGTGTCTATACTTAGTAAAACATCCTCTCATAAGACAGTTTCCAGAAAAATATTACATGACACAACTGAGTCACCAAAGAAACCAGAAATTTTCAGTTCAAGAAGCTCATTCTTATTTGTTACTGTCTTGTGTGTGGGCTCTGCCAGTTTTTCAGTATCCTAATTTGTTAAGATCTAGAGAGCAGGATCAAAGGCAGGGAAAACAGCCCTGACATTCATGTGAACCCTACTTCCCCTGTTTGTAAGTAAGGTGAAAAACTGACAGTTCATGGCAGACCTGCCACTGTGCTTCCCTGTACCAGTGGTAGACATTATTAATCCATCACTGCACTTAGTTGATAGAAAGCATTCGCCTGGATACATAGTCTGTAGTTCTGCTGGCAGCTCCCAAGAATACAAGGAGTTTAGTATTTGTTAGTCTCTTGATCTGATCCTTGCTGGGGCAATAGCTCTGCTTGAATCACACAAATGTCTTTGATGGTCACTCTCCCTGCTTGGAAGTGCTCTGTGGTAGGGATGAAGGTCTGTGTCAGCACTTGTCTTTAACTAAATTCAATCTGTATAAGGTTAAAGAGACTCAAAACAAGGGCAAAGTTGCCTGGAATTCCTGGATGCAAGTTTTGGGGGATGCTATACAATTGACATGGAAACCAGTGTCTCAGTGCAATTAGGCTTTGAGAGGATCTGGCCTCCACCTTCCAGGAAGACAGGTGATCAGGGCCAGGTTCTGCCAACGTATTTAATTCAAATCACTTAGTCTCTGAGACTCTGCGAATTCCTTTCTGGGAATGCCTATGCACCCCCCACATTGACCCAACGATAAACCTGAAATATGATTCCACTAATGCTCACCATGGAGAAGCAATGATGTTATTGGAGCTGGCCATAAACATGTGGGCAGCATGTGGGGGAAGGGGTGACCCAAAGCAGTCACTGTAGCCATACTTTTGGATGGCTTTATTGGGTTCTTATATCTCTACCCCCTTCCACCCTACTGCCCTCCCCCCAACACTGGGTAAGTGAAAGGGGAAAGGAGACGCAGATCTCTTCAGACCACTCCCCTCTGGTTAGGAACATCAAGTTCCTTGGTATCTCCAACTTCTTCAACTCATCTCTTTGCTCACAACCACTTGACAAACCACAGCAACAGGAACCACCAGAAGCTGTGGAGAGAGGAGGAGCAGCCTCCACAGACCCTCTCAGGGCTCCTGAATTTATACCCTCTCAGGAGTTCCCAGAATTCCAAAGGTAAACGATCTGCAGCTGGAGAAAATCATGCCCCTCCTACAGCACGAGACAAATCAGCAGCGGTGAATGGTCTGAAGCAGCCCCATATCCTGTACCTAGGATTAAAACAAAAACACATTCACACAGCATGACCAGGTTTTTAAAGAAACCAAAATTCTCAGTACAAGCCATATGGCAAAGTTGTAATCCATACAGATGGATGCTTCTTTCAATTATCCTTTTCAGAGTGCATACCCTTGTACCTCCAGAGAAAACCCTAAGCAGTTGGTGTATAATTGCATACAAATGGCTGGCCAGAGCATCTAGAACCTCAGATAAGGTGCCAATGGCCTTGTCCACCCCTTTCTATGAATGAATGAATGAATGAATGAATGAATGTAAACTTCACAAGCGTGTTTCTGAGGGTGTCCTTGCCAGTCCTTGGATTGGATATAGGTTGAAAGTGTCAGAGCTATTTTTGTTTGGGACCTCATGCTACAAACTCTTAAGGACAGGAACAGCCTGTCTCAGACTTTGGTATTGTGTGTGGGATGTGCCAATGACTAGTATGTTGGATGAAGAGTCGAGAGGAATTTGTGACCTAATCTTCTGAGGTCAAGTGTGCCAAAGTTCATTCTGGAGATCTCTAACTTGTACCGTTTGCTAGTTTGTGGGTGCGCCCTTTGGAGATGCAATCTGGCCATTGTTGTTCCCATGGTGACAGTAATTGAAACCTCAGAGCCTGACCTGAAGACTTGAGTCTCTGAGGTAGGAGGACCCATGTTACTTATCTACCTAGAATGTTCTAGATGGGTACAAATGAGACATCAATGGGGGCAGCAGAGCTTATGAAGAAAAGCAGCAGGCATAAAGGGTGCAGGGGGAAAGTCTAGAAATTGGTGACTGACCTGGATCTGACGTTGATGCTACTTGCAACCATACCCCCCAGCCCACCCCAACCCCCATTCAACTTTCAAAGCAATCCACTCTCAAATCCAGAAAAGTATTCTGTCATTGGGTTGTGAGCCACTCAAAACAAGGTGGGGGACATTTTGGTTAACAACGCTTGTTATAAAAAAAAAAAAAAAAGTTCAGCTAGCTGAACACAGTGGCCTACGCCTTTAATCGCAGCACTTGGAAGGCAGAGGCAGGCGGATCTCTGTGAGTTTGAAGCTAGTCTGGTCTACAAAGTGATTCCAGGACAGCCAGGTTATTACACAGAGAAATCCTGTCTGGAAAAACAAAATAACAAAACAAAACAAAAATTCAGGTATCGAAAAGACCTGAACTTGGAAGGTTAGGGTTTTACTGCTGTGAAGAGACACCATGACCAAAGCAACTCTTATAAAGAAAAATATTTAGGGCTAGCTTACAATTTTAGAGGTTCAGTCCATTATCATCATGGTAGGGAGCATAGCAGCATGCAGGCAGTCATGGTGCAGGAGGAGCCCAGAGTTCTATATCTTGGTCTCCAGGCTGCAGCAGGAGACTGTCTTCTGCAGGCCCCTAGGAGGAGGCTCTCTTCCACACTGGGAGGAGCTTGAGCACAGGACCTCAGAGCCCACACCCACAGTGACACACTTCCTCCAACAAGACCACACCTCCTAATACTGCTGCTTCCATGGGCCAAGCACATCCAAACCATCACAATGGGGCACCTAGGACAGCCGTCCTCACCCTTCAAGGAACTGCTATTAATATCTGGGGAGAGGAGGGGACGAATGTGGTGCCCTGTTGGTACTGAGGGAACGTCTCAGCTTTCGCTGTGAATTAAAGGTCTGTTCTGCTGGGCTTCCATTGGGTGAAACACACATGAGAACTTTCTAGAGATGGGTCCACAGACTCCAGAGCAAAGTCCTCATCTAGCTTGGCAAGACATGGTTTGCTTATACCTCCAGGTGCCCCCATTATGAGGAACGACTCATGCCTGCTCATTAGTGGGAAGGAGATGAAGCAAAAAGAATGTGTCCTGGGTCATAACTCAGAGGCCAACAACCAGGACATGAAAGGACATGGCTAGAAAGGCCGGCGTGGAGCGTTCACTTACTGTGCGTATGTGGAAAAGATTAAAAAACCATAAACCCCTGTGCGCTAATGAGGACAGATGGTCTGCACCATGGATGGGATGATAAATCAGGGCTTTCCCTGACCTGTCAGCCCATCATAGACTCCAGGCTAACCCCAGCCCTTCTGCAGTACATCCCACCCCCCCTCTTAATTTCCTCCTCCAGTTGAGAGCAGCTGGGGAGGAAATGGAGGAGGCCTGTACACCTTAAGGCCACAGAGGGGCTTAGCAAATGCAAAAAGTCCTGCTACTATATGTCCTTATCAGTAGGTCTAAACAGACCCTAGAGCTTGCCTTCTTGGCCATCTCTGACCTGCATTCTCCATCAGGGCTGTCCAATGATTTGGTGACTCTGTCCTACTCAGCTGAGCACCCTGACTTTAATGTGAAGATCCAAATAGAGACCCCTTTTAATCCTGGTTGTCACTAACAGTCTTGGCTATCTTCCTACATTGAGGTTTCATGGCTGAAGATGTTGGACACTCTGAAATAAATGATCAACTGTTTTTGGAGACTAGACGGGTTATAGGGCTATAGAATTTGAGACCCTGGGATAGATACCAGACTCAATTTTTACGATGGAGGATTTATTGATTACTTCTAGGATGATCTCTAAGCCAAACTTGAGAAAGGTGGGTGAAAAGGAAGGATTTTTAAAGGCAAAACTCATAAGACCTTGAGTATAGACAAAAACAAGCCAAGAGCTGTTTTGTTCTGCCAAGAATAGGTAGTTACAGAGACCTCAAAACAGTTCTTGAATGTCTGCATAAGCAGGTTAAAGGAGCCCAAAAAGCAGACTTATCCTAGCAAGTAAATGGTCAGGGCTGTACATGTTTGGGGTAATTGATGCAGGGGACACTAAAAAAAGGTTGCTGGGAAGTTATCTTCCAGGGACAGATGACAGAGACAAATGGCTAGTTGGGGTACAAAGATGGATGCCTAGCATAAAATGGAGTTTCTTTAGTCATCACAACAGGAAAGATGTATCCAGCTTCTTGCAATTGTACCAGTTAAGTAAAGGACTGCTGTCTTACAGGTTACATTGCCTTAACAAAACACATGACCAAAAGCAACTTGACAGGCAAAGGGTTTACTTGGTTTCTAGGTCCCAAGTCACAGTTCATTGAGAGAAACCAACATCAGGAACTCATGTGGGCAAGGGAACCTGGAGATGGGAGCTGAGGCAGAGGCCATGGAGGGGTACTGCTTACTGGCTTGCTCCTCATGTCTTGCTCAGCCTGATTTCTTATAGATACCAACACCCCAGGATCTGGTCCAGCCCAGAGGAGATACTACCCACAATGGACTGGGCTCTTCATCAATCATGAATTACAAACATGTCCTACAGGCTTGCCTACAGCCTGATATTATGAAGCAGAGAGGCTAGGAATGAACTCCCAAGATGCCCAGCTCCTTCTTCACCCTCTTGACTTGAGACAAAAGTCTGGTGGCTTAAAACAAAGGCCTTAGTGGCTGTACTGGCCAGTTTTGTGTGTCAACTTGACACAGGCTGGAGTTATCACAGAAGGGAGCTTCAGTTG
>NW_022196905.1:113417110-113421235 GCF_008632895.1 Mastomys coucha
TTCTCAATTAGTGATCAAGGGGGTAGGGCCCCTTGTGGGTAGTGCCATCCCTGGGCTGGAGGTCTTGGTTCCTATAAGAGAGCAGGCTGAGCAAGCCAGTAAGGAACATCTCTCCATGGCCTCTGCATCAGCTCCTGCTTCCTAACCTGCTTGAGCTCCAGTCCTGACTTCCTCTGGTGATCAACAGCCATGTGGAAGTGTAAGCTGAATAAACCCTTTCCTCCCCAACTTGCTTCATGGACATGATGTTTGTGCAGGAATAGAAACCTGACTAAGACAGTGGCTTTTGACTTCTGAGCAGCAGAGAATCCCTGCTGATGGAGTGGCTTAAGACTCTTTAGAGACCTAACCCCAGAGATTTAAAGAACCCCATTCTCCTGGAGAAGAGACTGAATTTTCCAGCATGGTCATTTTGTTTCTTCATGAGTTCCTCCTCTCTCAATAAATACATTTTTAAACTGCTGCTTCTGCCTGATATTTCTCTGATGCCACCAGTTATACCAGAGTTTTCCTGGCTCCTAATTCTTTTAACTGGCAGAGAATTATTCCAATCAAGACCCCTAGACTGTGTCATTTTGGGGGTTCATCTCAGATTTCTCCCAAAGACTCAATCAAGGCTCCCTCCTCTGCCTCCAGCTGGTTTTGAGTTGACACAACTTTCCTGAAGATTATCTTCAGGTTCTCCACAGGAATAAGGACAGTGGTCACTCATGTGTGCCACAAGCCTTGCACTTGAACCCCTCTGCCCCATTGTCCAATGCAAAGAGTAGCCATTTGTCTTAGTTAGGGTTGCATTGCTGTGAAGAGACACCATGACCAAGTTAGCCCTTATAAAGGAAAACATTTAATTGGGGCTAGTTTACAATTTCAGAGGTTCAGTCCATTACCATCATGCTAAGAAGCATGGCAGTGTCCAGGCAGACATGGTTCTGGAGAAGGAGCTGAGAGTTCTGCATCTCTGAAGGCCACCAGGAGGAGGGTCTCTTCCGCACTGGGCAGAGCTTCAAAGCCCACCCCCATAGTGATGCACTTCCTCCAACAAGGCCACACACACTCCAACAAGCCCATACTTCCTAATAGTGCCACTTCCCATAGGTCATGCATATTTGAACCACCATACCATTCTCAAAGTCTTCACTGCCATCCCTGGAACAAAGATGCTTTCCTTTCAGCAGGGTTTTCTGACATGGCTCATACTTCACCTTCCTTGAACACAGGTCAGCAAACAATGCTGGAGCGTCTCTGGGTTGGCTCCCAAGTCTCTGGCCCTTTGTGGTATGAGTTGAGGGAATTCTGAGTAGGAGATGGGTGGAGTATGTGTGTGTTGTCCAATGCAGGGCATTGGGGGTCTTTTAAACTAGAATGAGGTTGGCTTCCAGTTTAGTGATATGTAGTCTTGGCTTTGAGCTTTGGCTTAAGCATAACTGATATTTTTGAGCAGACACTTAAGGATGCATGTGATACATGGATAGTAAAACCTGTGCTCAGCTTTGGCTTCAAGCATTGGCCAGAGTTTTCAGAGCCCTCCCCACCATACATAGTGATACATGGATCTGTGTGTATAGCTTATCCGATGGCTTCCTTCCAAGATAGGCTGAAGGGAAATAGCAAAATATATTCAAATACTATGCTGTATTTTATCTGCAGGAACTAGATTTCTTCTAAAGACATCAAAGAACTACTGGGGACAGAGGGACAGAGATGGTGGGATACAAAAGGACCGAGGGTGTGAATACAAATCATGGCAGCCCATGACTTTATGAAAACATTAAACCATGATGCCAGGATGAAGGATCCTATGTGTGTCCTGCCAGAACCCTGTTGCATATGAATGAACTTGTACAACTGGTTTCCTGAGATGGACTATGTCTGTCTGAGATTGAGACTTATTCAGTATAGCTCGGGCTACAAAGTAAGATCTTGGGTCCCCAAGTTTAAGCTCCTTGGAGGATTCATTCCAAGAGTTTCCAAGTACCTTCAGAGAAATCACGGTGCCAAGTCTCATGGTTGGCACAGGTTGCTGAGATAGACCTTGCAAATAGGTTTTTTCACATTCTACATCTTTATTAAGAAAATAACTTTGACTCTTATAGAAAAGGAACGTGTTGTCAGCTAGGCATATATATAGGGTGGTTCAAGCCTTGGAATACCAGCATTGTGGAAGGGGGAGGCTAAGGCAAGAGGATTACTGTGAGATTGAAAGAGATCTTTTGAGAAACACAATTCTGTATTTCTACTTCATTTATATTCTAGCTACTGGAACTTCTGAAGCATCCTCAAAGGACCTTTGCAGAGACTCCTTCTAGCCAGACTTGAACATATACATGAGAACTCAAAGTCCACCCCACTCAAAATACCCCCTCCAACAAGGGCCACTCCCTCCAGGACACACCCACTTCCACAAGGACATACTTTCTAATAGTGAGTCTATAGGAAACCTATTCAAACCACCGCAATGACTTTTGCTATCAGCAAGCATATTTTTTACCATCAAACACCAGAAGGAATGTAGAGGCAGCCACTCTGTCACTACTCTCCAGGGTGGATTCTTTTCAGGTGAGATGAGAGGTGACATCACAGGCATTGGCCCTTTGTGAGGAAGGGATGCTGGAGTTCAGCTTCAGAAAGATTGAAGTTGGAAGTAGTTGTTCATGGGGAGCTCTTTCAGGGGGTGCCCAGCTGTATGGTGTCCAGCTCTGCAGTCACCTCGGTTTTATGGAATTCTAACTCTCTAGGCCCCTAGCCTCTCTTGCAGAAAGGAAAACACATTTTTAAAAAAGATTTATTCACTTAATTATGTAAATGAGTACACCATTGCTCTCTTCAGACACACCAGAAGAGGGCATCAGATCCCATTACAGATGGTTGTGAGCCACCATTGGTTGCTGAGAATTGAACTCAGGAGCTCTATAAGAGCAGTCAGTGCTCTTAACTGCTGAGCCATTTCTCCAGCCCTGAAAACACATTTTTTTTAAATGCAGTGTGCGTACCCATCTGGCCTCCATGAATGGGATGCTGGGGGAGGCCAGGCAATAACCAATGTGTCATTGTCTCTCAAAGTTTAGATCTTAAGTTTTATAAACTTGTATATAAGCTTGCCAATAACAGTCACACCCGTTAATGAGACTCTAAGTCTTATACCTCTCAAACTTTAACACAGCTAGAATTAGGTATTCAGAGCAGAGCCATGCACCACTCAAAGTTGCCTAATGGCAATGCCAGTGAGAGGGCACTCTTGGCTTGGTGTTGCTGCTCCTATATTAACCACTGGGAACGTCCCATCACTGACAGTTCAGCTTGCCCACCCACCCATGAGAACTGCATTTACCACACAAGTTTCTCTTACATCAGGCCTAATGTCAGCCCTTCTCCACTGTGAGTGAGGTGATAACAATGGTGTGGTGTGCTCAATGTGTTCCCACCAACATGGTGGAGGGCATGGAGTTCCCGCATGCTCACACCACTCAAGCTTTGCAACTGTGAAGGAAGCAGCTGCTGGGTGGTAGCTGTTACTGGTTAGAGCAAGGTTCGTGTCGGAATGGGAGGACAGCGTATCCAGTGGGAACCGAGGGAAGGACAGGTTCTGAGGTAAAAGGCTTGGATTCTCATGAGAATTATGCAGACTGAGCAATGCGCTGAGTGAGACCTTGGAGCGCTCAGTCCCAAATGGGATGTCATCCTCAAATCCCTCCCCTCAGGACTCAGGGAACCACGTGGAAGAGAGGGTAGAGAGATTGTCAGAGCCAGAGGTGATGAGTAACACCCAAGAAATTGTCTTCCAGATGCAATAGGACTGATGCACATGTGAATTGAAACTATGGCAGCATATATGGGGCCTGCCTCTACACAGGTCCAAACAGACGGGGGAGTCCCAGCGCTGAGAGGGGAAGTCGACATAAGCCCTCACCCCTAACCAAGAAGCTATCTCCAATTGACAACTGTTCACAAAAGAAAACTTGGTTTCTCTAAGGGAAGTCTCACTTGATATAAAAACCACACTTAAGGCTAGGTCCTGGGTGAATTGCAAGGTATTTTTGGAGATTTCTTTTCTTATAACACTTGGTTTGGGTTTTTTTTTTTTCCTTTTTTTTGTATTTTTGCTTGTGTATATTTTTGATTTTCTGT
>NW_022196905.1:113421612-113437704 GCF_008632895.1 Mastomys coucha
TTTTTTTTTTTTTTTTCCTATTGAGAGATGGAAAGAAGGCATGGAGATGGGTGGGTGGAGAGGATCTGGGAGATGAGGGAGAAGATGGGGGATACTGCAATCAGAATATATTGCATGAAAACTATACTCCAAAAATTATAAACCATATTCAAGATTTTTTTTAAAAGCTCTGGCTTCTCTGGAGCCTTCCATACTCTGTTGGCTGAGCCAGCAATGTCTTCCCTTGCTGGACAGAGTGTCTGTCTCAATTCAAACACATTTTGACATGGCTGAACTTTCTGCTGCGGAGGCTCTTGAATCAACAGGTCATCAGCTGCCTTAAAGTCAGGTGGGCCATCCCAGTCCAATCAGGTGGCCTGTGCATAGTATGGTCATATGGCATGAAAACATGGCTCTGTTTGCTGCCACTGGAGTCTAGGCATTTTCAGCTGCAGGGGCAGTGGGTGGGTGGATGGGGTAATCTACGTGTTGCAGAAAGGGGACTGTGTGTGGTCCAGGAAAAGTTACTTAAGGCTACTTTGTCCTTCTAGTGTCTAAAGTAGAGACAAACTCCAGTTATAAGTGGCAATGTCTGCCTGCCCTTAATGTCTTGGCTTGAGCCTAAGTCCTCTTACCTGCAGCCCTAGCTGACTTTTTGTCATAGTAAGACACTGTTCAAAGCCAGCTTTCAGGTGAAGAAAGGATTTATTTCATTGTACAGGTTATAGTCCGTCATCAAGGGAAGCAGAGACCGTGAAGGAACGCTGTTTACTGACTTGTTCTTCTGGCTTGCTCAGTCCCCTTCCTTGTACAACCTTACCCACCTGCCCACGGGCTGGCTCTGCCCACAGTGGATTGGGCCCCACTTACATCAGTTAACAAAAATGTCCCTATAGGCACAACCACAAACAAATCAAATGGAGGTAATTCAACTGGAATTCCGTCTTCATTATGTCTAGGATTGTGTTAAGTTGACAAAAGAACTAACTTAGGTTTACAAGAGTAATGAACGCCATACTATGGAACACTTGGCAGATGCTATGGATATGGTGTGGGGTCAGCTACTGTAATCAGAATATATTGTAGGAAAACTATACTCCAAAAATTATATACCATAGTCAAGATTTTTTTAAAAAATCTGGTAGTCTACTCCTGGTAGACTGCCAGGAAAACAGTCAACTCCCTTGTTTGCTATATGAACAGGCAGATACACTAGTGAACAGATCAATAATTGCCATGTCGGGCCCTTCTGTGGCTAAACAGTCACCCGAGAGGTCCAAGGTGAGCTTGAAGAACATGCTGTCTATGGGATGAACAATTGGAGCCGGTTGCTCTTCATTCACCCCTGTCCTATGACTGATGCCTGTTGGATCTATTCACTCCCGAGTGGTATCTCAGCTGCTGCCCTTGTTAGGTACATAATTAACAATGAGCTCAAGAACCATCCCTTTTTCCATACCTGAACCTTTCCCTCTGTAGCCTTAACCAATATAAATCTACCTCATCTTTCTCACTAGCATGAATATTTTCCCTCTTTAAAGAGTTGACATACCAGGATGCTTCCTCAGTAAGTACCTTTTTTTAAAGGGACTATAATGCAGTCATTGCTGGTCTCCAAACTGAGGGAGACTTTGCCCATGATGGAGCGGGGTCAGAACCTTCTATGTGGTTCTGACCTAATGATTTTTGTCTCATGGGAGACCATACGCTGATGACTTCTGGGTTACAGAGTGTACAAAAGAGACACACACTGGGGTACTAGTGAGAAGGACACGGTATTGAAAGTAGGGACATAAATGCATAATGGGAGCTGATTCCTTTGGGAAAAGCACATGGTTTTAGGGGCAGGTGGGGATACCTGGTGCTTCCTGAAAGCCAAAGTTCTTCCTCAATCTGCAGAGCCTGCTTCTCCATCCATGGTCTTAGCAAGGAAATGTCTGCCTGGGTATGTAAGGCAGAGAAACCAGAATTTGAATGTCACATGTCTCTTCTTGCATAAGCCTACATCTTCAGACACCATCTGAGCTAAGTGTCTTCCCACACCCAAGCTCTTACTTGGATCGTTTTAGTGCCAAAGTTTAAGATGCTCGCTTGCTCACTCACTCACTCACTCACTCACTCACTCACTCACTCATTCATTCACTCACTCACAGGCTCTGTCCAGCCAACAGTTAACCCTGTTGTCTCTCCAGCCCATCCAGTTAAACAGCAGATTGCAGCCACCAACTGTTCACCTACCCAGGGACAGAACCAAGCCAGAGAAATAAGCCCAATGGAGGCTCTGGAATGCGGGCAGCCTTATCTTCTTAGCCGAGCTCCCCACTAACAGGTCATTAACTTATCAGCCCTGAAGCGTCCCTGGTGGGTACATCTATCGGAGCATGAGCCCACAGCCACCCTGGCAGACCATGCTGTTGATACTCAGCTGGAACTCTGGTAGTGGCCCCCACCCGCTCGCTTTTCAACAACTCCACGTGGCACTGCTGGCTGTATCTGTGACAAGCCAGGACATCCATCCTTTCAGGCCTTTTCCCAGCCAGCTAATCGAGTGGCATCAGTGAGAATGTTTACAGCTTGCTACCACTTAGTGAGCTTTATCAGAGCTCTTAATATCAGCCTCTCCACCCAAAGCTGATAACAGGGGTCGGAGGAGGGAGGCGAGGGGCTGGGAAGCCTGAGGAGCTGAAGAAGACCAGAAAACAAGATGCCAATCTAATCTGAAAGGCACGCCCTTGCTGTTGGGAGAGCCGCTCGGCCTGAGAATTGCTTCCTGAATTCCTGTTTAAGTTTCAGTGGTTCCTGGCGGAACTGTTATTGACTTGCTTGATGTCTCCAGTACACAATACCTATTACCTAGTGCCTCCATCACTCAGGCACCTCCTGTGTAGCAGGCTATGGTTTCCATAGTGATGAGATGCCATCTTGCCTGTTTACAACTGTGCAGAATCAAGTCTGGATACTAATGCCACCTCTACCTTGGGACCTTGAACAGTGTTCATTATGCCCTCTGTAAATAAGGGAAGGGGAGGGGTCCTTTGAATAACAGTTTTGGGGCCACTGTCATGGCTAATTGTATACCCCTACCCAGAGCATCATCTACTCTGACCACTGATGGGTTTAAGAAGAGCATAAAGGACTAAGACAGAGAGGGAGGACCCCCATGTATCTCCTAGCCCTCTTGTAGAAGTTCAAACTCACTAGTCCTGCTGGGAGACATGACACCCGGCACATACCTGGAATAGTAGTACACTTAGCAATGCTGGTTAAGTTGAGGGCCACTTCGTGCTAAAATAGGCAGTGAGGTCCTCCAGGTACAGATGCAAAGGCCATTAGCCTAGAACTCCAGAGGCAAAAAGTAGGCTCCATGAGCCTATACACCACCTACTGTGTTCTAGAACACCTACTGTGTACCAGGATGTTTCAAAGCTTTACAAATGAAACCTTCAAGGTCGCCCAGTGAGTTAGGTTAGAGGAGGATGTTCTGAGCAGACTTAAGACTGTCTGCCTTCACGCACTGGGTCTCTAAACCCCACGCAATCAAAGGAGGGTAAGCAGACGACAGTTTCATGGATCAAGGAAACCCCAAGCTCAGAAAGTCAGCCCAAATGGATGCCTTCCAGACCATGGTCATGTTAAGAAAGCTCTTGTCTGGAGGTGTGGGGTGTATAGCTTAAGTCAGAGGGACTAATGGCACCACGAAGAAACCTTAAGTTTCTTTAACCTTGGTTTAAGTTTCAATGGTTCCTGGCGGAACTGTTACTGACTTGCTGAACTCGACTGAATACAGATCTTTTCTAGCGTGACTTATCTAGCAGGCGTGATCTCTGATCGATCCCTGAATCAATCTTGGTGACACCTGAAGATCGACAGACCAGAACAAAAACAACTGTCGATGCAAATGACCTGAGCCTGGTGGCTCAGTCATTATTGATCAGACCCGTGTCTGGGTTCAATATTTGATCAGTGACTTGGATAGAGAGAGTCCATTTGGGTATGCCCAAGTACAAACCTCACCTTGCAAGTGGCTCCATTAACCTATGCTCTGGTGGCTGTGTCAGCCAACTGTACTTCATCTACATACTCAATGAGTCCTTCAGGCTTAAGTGTTTCTGGGTGTCTGAACATGATTACCTTTGTGGATATTGGCATTTTTAGAAACTTAGTAGGGTGCTCTGAAGCTTGTGAATTACCTTCTGAGGCTCATTGTCTATCTCTGTATGGAGGAAGGCCCTATAGCAGGGGTTTTCTGAGGTTCAAGTCTAGTTTTGTAAGAAGGGTGCCTTATAGGGGTTTTCTGAGGTCCACTGGGATGATTGGTTTTTAACATCAATTTGCCACAACTTAGAATTTCCCGAGTGGAGAGCCTCAACTGAAGGGTTGTCTTGACTTAAATGATAGGGGAAGACCCACCTGGAGAGTAGGAGGAACCCAGTAGCAACACAGTTGAAAGAGTGTGTCAAAGATCTGTCTCTTACCCACTTGCCCTTCTCTCTTGCTGCTGAATTGAGGTGTCCTATTGCTGCTGCTGACTTTGCACTGACAGCAGAACCAGCATCCCCCGGCTTCCAACAAAGTCGCTGGAAGGTCTAGGCACCCTCTGGATCTTTGGCAGCAGATTAGAAATTCTAAGACACCTGGCAACTACTGGGTTCCCAGCCCCTCAAGTGTGAGACAGCTGTTACTACTATGCAAACCCATGTAATAAAATCTAATAGATTTACCCAATTGGTTCCATTCTCTAGAGAACCTTGATGCATGGATATCTTCCAGCATTATGTTGGTAGTTAACTACAAAGAGGTTTAAACCACAAAGGTACACCTTGTAGCAGCTATCCTTGATGCAATTGACTTGGCTCATTCAGTAACCCATGGCTCTTCAATAACAGATCCAAAGGCTAAGTAGAATGTTGTGAAGAAATGGGGCATCCAGTCTTGAAGCCTCTTCCACCAAAGACTATGTCCAAAAGGCAACTTCAGCAGGGA
This sequence comes from Mastomys coucha, assembly GCF_008632895.1. Lineage (NCBI taxonomy): Eukaryota > Metazoa > Chordata > Mammalia > Rodentia > Muridae > Mastomys > Mastomys coucha. Next base: position 113,426,575 of record NW_022196905.1, read on the forward strand.
ACTGAACCGGAGACCACTTTTACCAGAATTACCCACCAACAACGTCCTCCTGATGTAGCATGGCCATCTCAGTGTGTGGCTTCTGTGGGTTTCCTGTTGCCCAATCTCAGGTGGCCTTTTATCATCAGTTGATCATACATGCATATGTAAGAGTTTAAGAGACACTGAGATAGGTTCCAGCTTAGCGGCCTCTGGGTCCTGTGTCTGAAGCACATGGTATCTTCAGCTTTAGGGACTTTGGTTCTGTCTCTTAGGGGCAGCTGAGGAAAGTGTTTATTCTTAAGAAAGTGTATGCTAAGGACTCTGAGATTCAGTGAGTCTCCACTTGACAAAGCCTTGCTTCTGTTCGATGAGGCTAGCCAGTATCCGTGTGAGGCAGTGTCCGTGTGACCACCCTCTGCAGCAGAATGCGGCAAATACTCACAAAGGAAAGATCTCCATGACCTGGCCAGTCTTGGTGATCAGGGTAAGCCTGAATGGACAGAAGGGAATAACATAAAGGTCAATATAAGAAGCCATCTCATCACCAGCCCTGCCCATAGACAGGTGCTATCTGTAAGTAGATGCCTGAGAGGGAAGTCTCTGTAGAACTTCAAGGGGATCATTATCTCTGGTCCAGCACTTCTCTGGAATCTTTTTTTCTACCCACAGTTGATGGAATTGAAGATTATCAACCACTACCAACTTGGGCACCAACAGGAGGGTCATCAAGAAAAGCCTAGGCCTTTGGCTGAGAATTATGAGTGTAGAGTAAATGTAAGAACAATCTGGCCAGGTGTCCTGGAATAACCAGTCTCCAACGTTACAGGTGAGTGGCTCTAAGAAGAGTCCGTGTCTTTCCCTGTTGCTATCTTTTGTTTTTGACATGAATATGGGAAGCGTTTATATGAGCTGGAAATTCAAATGCCTTTCTTGCAAGTGAGACTGGAAAAAGAGGTAAAAGACAGCTACAGTGTCAAAAGTGACTGGGGCTGGGTTGATGGCTCGGTGTGTGAAGCTCCTAGAGCACAGCATGCATGAGGAGCCTGAGTTCACAAAAAACCACCCTGGTTGTGGTGGAGTGCCCATAATCCTAGCTCCATCCAACAGTCAAGAGGGCATGTTAACTTAAGCGAGCGTCTAACCGGCCCAACGCCTTTCTCTAAGGCCTCCGACACACTGACAATTCTAAGGCAGGGACAGAGGAAAAAGGCTGTTGTCAGGCCTTGCCAAGGAAGTTCAGTGGTTCAGGATAAGGAAGTCAGACTGTGGCTTGACCACGAGGCATCCATGATCTAAGAACAAGATGAGGGCCAGGCCTGGAGCACATAGTGCTCTCCTCCGAAGTACATGGAAACTTCCCGCGATGGCAGAGTTGTGTGACTTGTTCAGAGTAGAACATATGCCACCTTCACGCCAGCTGTGCCAACCTGCAAAAGGTTTATCATAGCTGGACTTGTTGGTATTCTCTCAGAGAGGGGGCAAGGGACAGTCTCTCACCTGAATATCTGGTCCATCCTCCCAATCAGTTGTATGCAACTCTGCTTTGATTGCATGTGGCCTCAGGGTCTTGGAGAGGGGCTGAGTACAGACAGCATGACTAGGGGGAAGGGGGCCCTATCTGTGCTCACCATGCCAATCCTCCTGTGTATTTGCTATACAGTCACACATGTTCCTGCATCAATTCCCTTTCGCCCACAACCTATCAGTAATTTCAATAATCTCATTTGTTCCCCAGAGGGGATTTGGGGGCTTTGGAATATGAATTGGGTTTGTCATTGGGTTTGTGCAGGGTAGACAGGGAGAAAATTTTCTCAATGGGCGGCAAAAGGAGGGGATACCTGTAGACTAAGGAATTATGATGCTAAAGCCAAGACCCAGAGAACAGCCTAACTGAGGTGTGTTAGCATTAGAAGCTGTTTACAGTCAGCCCCTGAATCTGCTGATGATGACATCATCCATAGGTGACAAGGATCTGCCTGTGTGTTGCCATGGCAACCATCGCACACCTCCTGCAGAGGTAGCATTACCTGCATCACCTGCACACCATATAACCACCTGCCTTACCTGCATCACAGCCTGGATAAAAGACATGGACCCTAGCCGGGCGATGGTGGCGCACACTTTTAATCCCAGCACTTGGGAGACAGAGGCAGTTGGGTTTCTGAGTTCGAGGCCAGCCTGGTCTACAGAGGGAGTTCCAGGACAGTCAGGGTTACACAGAGAAACCCTGTCTCAAAACACACACACACACACACACACAAAGACATGGACCCTGATCCATAGCCCTCTTCTCTCTTCCTTGCTTATTCCCCTCATTCTTTTTTTTTTCATTGTAATAAGGCTGTATTTCAATGTCCCTCGCATCACCAAAGGATTTTACCTCCATCGTAGCTCAGCTGAGAGTTGATAGTTCTGCTGCACCAAGAAATGAATTGTAGGCTCGATTTTTGGATACAGACTTCCTGCTATGGTCAAAGCTATTTGACTTGAATGAGTGACTTCATTCTCAGCCCACAGAGAACAGGTTACATTCATTTAAGAAATGGTGTAGGTATTAGGATGGTCTATCCATAAAGTCATTCACCAACTGTTTCAATGAACAATGGTTCTGCTTGGAGGGTGGCACAGACATTAGGTGAGGGTAAGAATTTGGTTCATTAGCTGTGATAATTTGGAAAAGCATTCATCTCAGAGAAAGAGTAACTTATAAAGTCCTCTTCTTCAAACTTGATACAAGAGTTACAAATGTCAAGCAAAGCATTCAGTCTCACTTTGTTGTTCTCTTACAAGCCACCTCCCTAGTTAATCGTCTATGTTTCTTTTGGGTATATAAATACTTTTGAAATATATAAGCTGTTCTGAAAACCATAGTATAGTGTAAAAACATGAAATAAACACTACTACTAATAGAGAGGCTGAGATAGCTTCTTCCTCTCTTTCAATAAAGGCCTCCCAGAGTGTGAACTGTGCTGGCTTGGCGTGATCTGTCCAGGAATACACTGTTTTCAACTAACAAGGTGAACCTCTCCTTTGAAGTCCCTCATCTCCCTGAACCCTCCTTATTCATCCCCCTTGTTCCAAGATCCACCTATTTTCAAATGTACCTAGCCTGAAGAGTCTGCTCTACCCAGTCATCCTGACTCAATTCTCTCAAGGCTCCTTTGTAGACACCTGCCCATTTTCAGGGTCTAGGGCACAGCCTTGCCTAGCTGATGGGAATTTGGGGGTGGGCATTTATCGTCCCTGGAGAAGATCATGGGCTCAGAAAATCCCAGTGGGCAGTTAGCATCACTCAGTTCTAAAAACAGGAACAAAATGGTTCACTCTGTAGGTTGAAGTGGCTCGGGTTTCAAGTTCCATTGAGGAGAGATGCCATTCTGTGCTCAGCTCAGCATGGAGTTATCAATGGAAACCTGTCTCAGCATTCCTGCCTGCTCTGTCCTAACTTGTCCATCACCTGTTCTTGGGCACCTAGCTTACTCATGGAAGAAAACTGAGCGCATGGTGATAGAGTGTCTTTGTATCTAATCGCCTACTGACTTCTGGCTGCTCAGGACTTCTAGACACAGAGGTCTATGAAGGCCAAGCTATTCCCCACCTGCCCAGGACTGCAGATATATATGGAAGCTGTCCAACTCCTCTACCCTGCACTAGTTTCCCTGGGATGAGGCCTGCTAGTGATGGGCTTGGAAGGGAGCATGAATTTTCCACCTGCCTGTCAACCTTACTGAGTCTGAGCATCACTGGCATGCTCTGGATAAGTGGCATCCCAAGTGAGATGGGATCTGGCTTATCAATCACAGAACTATCTCCTGACAGGAGTGCAGAGCTGAGAACAGAGTGGGCAGGGACCAGCCAGCTAATGTCAGGGAAGCGTGTTCTCTAGAAATTGTAGGGAAATGAGACATGGTGCGTGTTTCAAGTTGGGGTAGGGGAATGGACAAGAGTACCAACAGCACAAAGCCAGAAAAATAAGAATGATCATGGCTAGGCACATGGATAGCAGACATTAGAAACCAACCACTCTGACAGGGGTAGGGGCAGGGAGGTGATCGGTAAAGTTGTCCGAATCCAACAAGTTCTCAGTAGGAAATGCCTCATCAATGAGAAACTAAGTAGTGTTGAATCTTAGGCTGGGGAGAGATGCATTGTCTGCTGTCCTCAGCTTTAGTTCAATTTGGCCTTGAGAGTTTGATGTATACTTGAGCTTGCTTTAATGCCACTGTCCTGGCAAACGGCTGGGAGCCGTAATGCTAGTGGAACATCTCCCATAATGTTTCCCCTCTTGGGCCGAACTGAGTGAGCATCCTGAGCATCCCGCCTGGCTTAGCCTGGCCAGGATTGTTAATCAGTTACCTGAGGTCGGGCTACTTGGACCACATAACCCCAGAATTTCATGTAGACCTCTGCACTATCCCTTTAGGATCCTTGTGCCAAGGTAACTGACAGCATGGTTTCTACTTATTCAGTGGAGGGCCCATCCAGAAGTCTCTTGCTTTGGTGGGGTCATGGCTCCAGTGCCAGTTTCTCCCAGTTGAACAGAGTTTAGTATGAATGGGTTTTCCAACCTGAGCTGTCTGTGGAGAATTTGCTGGGACTTACACATGAGTCTACTATTTAGTTTTTGGGAAAAGTCACATTTTAATACATGTGACAACCTTGAGCTGACACATGACTGACATATAGATGGGACCCTATTCAGAAGCTAAGACTCTATGTTCAGTTAATGCATGGCTAGACTGTATCTGAGGCAACCAGACACTCCTGTCCTTTGCCTCCACACACAAACATGATCAAACTGGTTGTGTTTAACCAATAATTGCTCTAGCAAGACCTCTGCCGAGCAATTTCCAAGTACCTACAATGTCTCCTTATGAAACCGAACTGGGAATGTTCAGTCTTGTTGCTTTAGAGAAGCAAGTGTATGGAGTCTACCGGGCTGGTGTTGGGAACTGAAGCTGGTCAACTACCTAAACTTTATCTGATGGATTACAAGCGCTTTCCACTGCTGCAGAAACTCAAAACCACCATTTCTAGTAACTTTCATACTTTGCATAAACATTTTTGCCCAAAAGGGAGTCCAACCGAGGATGGTTTAGAAGGAAAAGATATAAAGGGATCAAAAGCCAAAGTTAAGTGTAGCATACTTTCTTCTTTCTTTTTTACTTTTTTAGATTTATTTATTTTATATATATATGAGTTCACCATTGCTCTCTTCAGACACACCAGAAGAGGGAATCAGATCCCATCACAGATGGTTGTAAGCCACCATGTGGTTGCTGGAAATTGAACTCAGGACCTCTGAAAGAGCAGTCGGTGCTCTTAACTGCTGAGCCATCTCTCCAGCCCCTGTTGCATACTTTCTTAGTCAGGTTACTATTGCTGTTGGAAACACTATGGCCAAAGCAATTTGAGGAAAGGGTTTATTTGGCTTACACTTCCACAGCACCACTCACCATCGAAGGAAGTCAAGGCAGGAACTCCAACAGGGCAGAAACCTGGAGGCAGGAGCTGATACAGAGGCCACGGAGGGATGCTGCTTACTGGCTTTTTTCCCATGGCTTGCTCAGCCTGCTTTCTTATAGAACCCGGGACCACCAGCCCAACGATGGCACCACCCACAATGTCGGACCCTCCCCCATCAATTGCTAAGAAAATACTCCACAGGTTTGCCTAAGGCCCTATCTTAGAGGGTTTTTTTTTTTTTTTCATTTGAGGTTTTCTCCTCTCAGATGACTCTAGCTTGTGTGTAGTTTACAGAGAACTAACCAGGGACATACACAAATGGACTCAGGACTTGGACATAGGGCTCCAGGCTTGCCTTCTAGCTTTGTCTGTCTTAAGAAACAATGTTGCTAATGATAAATTCAAAGCATCTCAGAAGCAACAAGGTCATGTTGATGCTGCGAACTGAGACCCGTGCAGCACACTCCCGTGGCTATAACCGCCACCACTGTAAACAAGTCCCTGCCCCAGCCTTGATGTTCAAAGCTTGTAACACAGGTAGAAACTAGTTTGTCGGTTTTGGAGCAGAAGAAACCTGCTTGGGCATGAGCGATCCTGAGAGTATGTTGCAAGGAAGGGGCTGATTTTCAGGTGGAGACAAGCTGGATCCTGAATTCATCTTCATCTTTGTCTTATGACTTAGCTCCCAAGAGACAGCAAATGGTCTTCCCAAGAATTTTCACCATTATCTTAAAGTGTAGGACCTGGGTATTTGCTTCCAAAAACAAACAAACAAACAAAAACAAAAAACAACCAAACAAAAACAAACAACAACAATAACCTTGCCATTTGCTACAGTCTGGATGGATTCTAAGCAGTTCCAGAAATCCCAAACTTGCAGTCTGTCCCAGATGCCTCATGGTTTGAGATAATCATTGTTCATCTGAAACTGTGTGGTGGCCTTGAGCTCTGTTGCTTGGTGTATGTGTGGCATGAGAAAGTTTCCTACATGGCTTTTATTTTTTTCCAGATAAAACTCATAGAAATTCTTACAAAAGTCCCATTGGCCTCCCACAACCTTGATTCACCCATAGTCAGTTCATCTGTTTTACATCTCTATAAAGCTGTCTCAGAACAACGCCCCAGTCCCACTTAGGATCATGGGATGACTATTCCTCCTGCCACAGTGATTAAGAATAAATGAGCATTAAATAACAAAGATGCCTCACTTGCTGTCTGAAGGGGACGTTGCGGAGGTGGGGGGGGGGCGGGTAGCTAAAGTCACACACAACCCACTGTGGTCCAAAAGAAGCAAGGTATGTCAGCTTGTCTGTTGCCGAGCAACAGGGCTTCCTCCTGAAGCTGGACCAATCCCACGACAGTCTTACTGGGGGGAGGGGAGAGCAGCAGCTGGGGCGGGGGGGGGGGAGGAGGCCTTGAGCGGAAGTAGGGGTGAGGGTAGGGTGTAAACTGCCGCAGCTGTGCGCCATCACCCACAGACGTTCTGGGTGGTAACTAACGCTGGCCACTTGTCCATATAGTTTTATTGCTTTAATCCCACCAAACCAGCCAAGGCCAGGCCATGATAATATATTTAAGTAATGAGACATGACAGCCAGGGCCTCTTCTGGTGATTAAAACACACCTAGCAGAGTGTGAGAAGGTCCCCAGAGGTGAGGGTTCTAATCCCCTGAAATCGCCTGCACTTGCGAAATGGCCAGGGAGCTTGGATCGGTCTAAGAACAAAGCTGGCAGTCAATTTGGAAGCTCAGAAATTCCTGGGTCAATAGGTACCTTCTAAAAGTTCAGAAGGAAGGATCTGAGGGACAGGATAGCAACTGGGTGTGGTTCTTGGTCTGCTCTGGCTGACCTTAGGTGTGGGGGGGGGGGCAGAGGTGAGTAAGTATTTAGAGACTAAATGAATTATGTGACCCTCTCCACTGGGACACTAGAAATTGTTAAAACTAAACTCTGAGAATTTCACCCAGGAGTGCTGAATTTACATATTTTTACCCTTCCCCATGGCTCTCATGCTCCACCACCTCAAATTAAATCTCTACTTCCTATTACATATTTACTATAAACACACACACACACACACACACGTGGATGTTGCCTGTAGCATTACCTACGGCTCAGGACCTTCCTCCATCCTCTTAGGTTGAATGTGGTGCCATTGTGAAAATCATCTTTTGGCAGCCATATTGTTAAGATTTCCTGGAAGGAGCTTTCCACCATACCTGGTTCATCCTGCCCCTGTCTTCTCTGAACCTATAGGTGTGGTGTTATGATGAATGTATCTATTGGAACTGGGGACTCCCCCCCCCCACTCACTTCTCTCTGCATTTGAAAAATACTCTCCTCTGTTGTGGAGAAGAAAAAAAAAAAAACCTTTGAGGAGGTGGAAACCACACTTATCTATGGGTCTAAGGATAAACATTCAGTTAGAAAAGTGGGCTGGTTTAAAAACCTGGCAGGAGTAGGTGTTCTCTGGGGCCATAACATCACCAGTCAAGGTAGTTACAGACTGTGGGCTAGGTTTCAAGTGCCAGGAATGAACTCACTATTGAGCGGGCCTGTCCTAGTTAGGGTTACAATTACTGGGATGAAACACCAGGACCAAAAGCAACTTGGAGAAAAAAAAAGGGTTTATTCAGCTTACGCTTCTACATCGTTGTTCATCATGGAAGGAAGTCAGGACGGGAACTCAAGCAGGGCAGGAACCTGGAGGCAGGAGCTGATGCAGAGGCCGTGGAGGGTGCTGATTACTGTAGGTTTACTCTCCATGGCTTGTTCTGACTGCTTTCTTATAGAACCCAAGACCCACTAGGCTAGGGGTAGCCCCACTGCACAATGGGATGGTCTCTCCCTATCAACCACTAAGAAAATGCTTCTCAGGTTTGCCAACAGCCCAATCTTACAGAGGCATTTTCTCAATCTGAGGCTCCTTCTTCTCCAATGAGTCTAGCTCAGGTCAAGCGGACACAAAACTACCAAGCACAGGGCTTTAAGACCAATTAGATCGCTATTGGTTTCTTCCAAGATGTAAGTGCCACTACTGAAGCTTTGGGGCCATCTTTGTTATGCTGGTCATTGTTGTTTGTAGGAATCAGAGCAGGCTAGGTCTGTGTGAACCTCTCTACATGATAAAGCGGATGTGATCAGGAAAAGAAAGCTGTGTGAGGAAACGCTCTTCCAGCCTGGACCCCTGAGATGGGAATGGGATATCCTGAGAAGGAAAGCTTTTTACATGCAAACAAGCAGTAGTTAGATCCCTTCAGTACCTAAGTTCATTGACTTACAGATGCTCAGCAGATAGTAGATAGACTTGCATGGCGGCCAAGTTTAAGACTTGAAGTGCTGTATTCTTTGCACATCCCATCCTTCCTGGAATACTAGAAGGATGAACAGATGCACACACCACTCTTAAACACTTCCAGTTGAAGCTGAGGAACGAGCTGCCTGAATTGAGGTTCCTGTTTGTATCTTTGACCATGAACATCTGAGATGGGGAAAGGCGTTTTGGAGATGAGGGAGAGAGGTTTGCGCTGATGGATCTATCAAACAGATGCTTCGAAGAAAGCCTGGGTGAGGAGATGTTGGGAAGATGCTCTGCAGGTGGTAAAGACCTAAGTTCAAATCCTCACAACCCACATAAAAGCTAGATATGATAATGTGCCCATCTGTAATCCTACAGAAAGATGGGAGGCAGAGACAGAGTCCCCAGAAGCTCTAAGGCCAGCTGGCCTGGCTCTCTGGAGGAACAGAACCAATAAGCCTTTAATCATCCCTGAGATGCTGAGAACCTGGTCCTCAATCCTTGAGCTAGGTTCCCAGGAGAGTCAAGAGTAGCTGCAGAGTAGCTGTCTCTATGAGGGTGCGATGCTACTGGAGTTACTCAGTTCACAAGGTGGAGTGCTTCAGTCATCCCAGTCTGGCACCAGGAAACTGGGAAGTTCCTGGAGAGTCACTGCTATAACCCATTCCATGATGTAAGCTTGGGATTGCTGTTCTACTGTCAGGCAAGTCTGCAGCAGTGGCAACAATGGGAAAATCAATTCTGTGGCAGAGGAAAAACTAACTTCCTTCTTGATTCCTTCCCAGAAGGGGCTGCCCACAGTTTCACAGTAATCAAGAAAAAATGCCCACAAATCACTCTAAGAGAGGTATCTTTTCAACTGAGGGTCCCTCTGCCCAAATGACTCTAGCTTGCATCAAGCTGACATAAAACAATTCAGCACAGGAGGCATACACAATCGAATAAGAGACTGTCTTTAAAACGGATAAAAAGCAAGGACATCTAAGGCTCTTAGACATCCTTGCACATCAGGGTCCTGGAGAGAAGACCCTAGCTCATCCAGTTTAATGGAAGAGAACTCAGTGTGGGGGCCATTTCTGGGTGCTGTAGACTCTATAATATGGAGAGAGCGAGGAAACCAGTGAGGACCAGTCAAGCCTTTGCAGGCTGGCAAGAGCGGTAGAGAGTGCTACACCTAGGTGTGGATCCCTGCAACTGCATCTCAGTTTCAGACAAGTGGTGCCAGAAAGTAGCAGTGATCTTGTGTCTAATGTCCTTGACCTTTGAACAATTGGTCTAGGAAAGTCTTAGTTGTGGTTACTACTCTGTAGAAGCAACATGATACAAAAAGCAAATTTGTAAGGAAAAAGTTTTATTTGGCTTATATATCCTGAATCACACTCCATGAAGGTGAGTGTGGAGCTCAAGGTGGGAACTCAAACTAGGTAGGATCAGATGCAAAAGTCATGGGGGAGTGCTGCTCACTGGCTTGCTCAGCCTGCTTGCCCAGGGGTGGCTCCGCCCACAGTGGATTGAGTTCTCCCACAGCAATGGGAGAAAACACCCTACAGACTTGCCTACAGCCCAGTCTAAAAGAGGCATTTTCCGGCTGGCGAGATGGCTTAGCGGGTAAGAGCACTGACTGCTCTTCCAAAGGTACTGAGTTCGGATCCCAGCAATCACATGGTGACTCAAAACCACTCGCAATGAGATCTGATGCCCTCTTCTGGTGTGTCTGAAGACAGCTACAGTGAATTATGCCTGAGCGAGTGGAGCTGGAGCTAGCAGGGCAGTCCTGAGTTCAATTCTCAGCAGCCATATGATGGCTCATGGCCATCTGTACAGCTACAGTGTACTCTTACACATAAAATAAAATAAATAAATCTTTAAAAGAGGCATTTTCTCACTTGAGGTCCCCTCCTCCCTGGTGTCTCTTTAGCTTGTGTCAAATTGACTTAGAGCGTAGCCAGCACAAAATGATTTGAGACAGTGTATAGGAAGCAGGTGAGAAATGTCACAGCAAGCTCCTCTGAATGCTGCTGGAAGCTCCTTTAAGACCCTCCCTCCACCTGCGTCCCATTGGTCCCAAGAAAGCATCTCTTCTAAACAGAAGTTCCTGATTGGCTGGCATTATCCACATCAGCAATTCTTGGTCTCTCAAGCAGTCTTCAATTAGGTCCTCCTGAATGAGATGCCTTTGCGGCTGCCCGGACCCTGGTGTTTACGTTAAGGGGCTGCCACTGTTCCTCCTATAGCTGAGAAGGTCTGTCTGTTACTGTCAATCTTTTTAGTTGCTGTTTTGTTTTTTTAAAGATACTGACCATTTTCTAGACCTTATTGTACTGGATGGTTTTGTGTGTCAACTTGACACAGGCTGGAGTTATCACAGAGAAGGGAGCTTCAGT
>NW_022196905.1:113438179-113440679 GCF_008632895.1 Mastomys coucha
TCCTCCCCAACTTGCTTCTTGGTCATGATGTTTGTGCAGGAATAGAAACCCTGACTAAGACACCATTTTCTAGACCCATTTTTTTTTCTTATCCATGTGATTAGCAAACCTTAAAACCTCTGCTGGGTAGGAGTGTAGGAAGAGTTTTGGATTGATATGAGGGTCTCGTTTGACTTCTCAGCTCACTCCTGAAAAGCATTGCCTCCAAGCTACATCTGAGACTTGGCCATTGTCACATGAAATGTCAGTGAGGGCTACAAAACCTCAGTTGCTATCTTTTGCTACAGAAGTTATTCTAGGTAAAAGCTGTAGTCAGCTGAGAGCCTCTTGTAGCCCTTATAATTGTGTGTGGGGGGGGGAGTGCCTTGGGAGAGCATTAACCACCCTCCCCCCAAAGTCTTTTCCAGAGCTGAGTCCTCTGCAAACAGAAGTCTTGTGATCTTGAGCCACACAGATGACACTGGATTCCATCCTGTCTCTGGATCTCCATGCTCTCTGGATGGGTTCTTACCTTCTGAGCCTGTTGTAGCAACCAGGGATGAGCTATCTCCAGATCTTGAAGGTGCTGTGAAGGTCTCTGGAGTTCTCAGCATGCCTGTATCCTTGAGAACATTGGGGAGATGACACAGTGAAAGCCTTAGACATGCCTCATATCAAGATGGGAAACTCTGTTTTTAATTATTTTTTATTTTATTTTTTTTAGGTTTTCCAAGACAGGGAATCTCTGTATAGCCCTGGCTATCCTGGAACTCACTCTGTAGACCAGGCTGGCCTTGAACTCAGAAATCCACCTGCCTCTGCCTCCCAAGTGCTGGGATTAAAGGCATGTACCACCACTGCCTGGCTGGGGAACTCTTTTTAAAGGGCTTCCTGCCAGACCAGAGTGCCACTGGGGAGAGGAGGTGTCAGCTGAGGCCACCAAGAGTGATGATGAAGTAAGGCTTATAGTATTTAACCCCGTGGCAAGCTAACTGTGTCACCCTGTCCCACACATCTTCCACGGCTGCCGTATAATTCAGTACCATTGGACAGGAAGCTTTAAACATAGCTGTTGCCTTCATCCCAGCATATACCTGCCTCTACGATGTCAGCCCACATAGGGTTAGAAGTAAAAACAGAAATGTACTAGCTAAGTGCAGACACGTCTGGGAGACGGACCGTTCTCCCAGCTCTCCAGAATCTTTTCACATCCTTGGGACAAAAAAGAGAAAGTAGGGCTGGGTAGGCGAGCTCTGGTCCTAAGTGCCCTTCCCAGGTGTGAGTATGCAGCATCCCAGCACTTCCTGTATTAGATGAGAGCCTCCGCAGAGGTCAGCCAAACGTCTCTCACATTCTGCATCCCTCCCTCTCAACACCAGAAACCTTAGATGGGCAGGTGCCTCGAGTCTCTGTCCTGGGACCACCTTCTGCCAGGTCTGATGCTCCCGGGTGCAGGGAGAGAAGTGAGCACATGTGTCCTCCTTGACAGCCATCTGTGGAGAGACGGATTCATTTCCAACCTGTTGGCAAGGTACTGACAGTGCAGGGAATCACAGCTGCTGGTGTGGAAAGGGCTGCAGGGAGAGAAGCAATTTCCCAGCCACAAGCCGCTGGCTGCAGACAGTACAATGGAACACTTGCTTCAGGTCCGCCCCATCCCACCCCTACAGAGGTCTGTGGGGGCCTAGCCTCCCTGGGCACTGGGGCTGAGGGACAGAAATTCTGGGAGCTGGAATTTTTGTTGTGGTGCACATCGAATCCAGCACTTCCCTTTTTTAGGCTTCTGGGCAAGCAAGGCTCTTGACTTCTGAAAAGCACTTCTTAGTTGGGGTGTTCACAATGGATCCCAGGGCCTTCTGCGCACAAGGCAAACTCTATCACTCAGGCGTGCACCAACCGTCTGGCCGACTGCCTTGTGTAACTGCTGGGATCTCCTCCTTTAGGGCTCAAATTCGTGTTTACAGTTTTCTATGTATGGAAGACCTGGATTAAGAAGGAACATAACTGCTTTAAACATTGGGTATCTTGCAAAATGTGATGGGGCCAAAGATTAAAATAGAACGCAGGTGAGAGTATCCAGCTGGGGTCGTGTGTCACCTAACTTCCTGGGCTCTTCTTAGGAGTTTGTGCTGCCTCTTCTGGGGCATGTCGGGACAGGAAACTGTAGGGCTGAGTGTCTGGCGTGTGCAACAGGGGATGGGTGTGTGGAGAAGTGCTGAGGGTATGCTGTAAGACCCTGTGCTTCATCCTTCTCTTAGAGCTATGACCCTCTTTGGTTTGACCTCTGAGTTCATGTAGAAGTCGGAACCACAGATTACAGCAGCTCAAGCTTGTTCCTTGGACAACACTCCTCCGCCTTAACTTTACTCTCCTTCATTATCAGCATTCCATAGTCAAGAAACCCATTGCCCCATCCACACCTGCTCTCTTCAACCCTCCTACTTCCTGATGACAGGGCTCAGGACATGGCATGCCCCAAGCTTCTGTACCTAGAGAATTCACATAGGGAGGGGATAAACTC
>NW_022196905.1:113445924-113492433 GCF_008632895.1 Mastomys coucha
TCCAAAGTTACTAGACAGATAGTTAAGCTTCCTCAAGTCTGTGACTAGCTTGACCAGATGCAATCCTTGCCCCCTGCTACTTCTCTCCAAATGGCATAAAGCCCCAAACAATGGGTTCAGAGGGAGGCTACTTGGAAGGGACTGCCTGCCACTGTCTAATGTCTCATTCTTCCCCTACTGGCTTGGCATCACCAAGATGGAGCCTCCACGCCCTCAGTCAATTAGTCTAGGCTGGGATGAAGCACCAGAACAAAGCTAGTCTCAACTGCTCAGCACAAGGGGACCAGCGAAATTCCCCAGCATCTGGCGTTAATGAGTCTGAGGACTCCATCCAGGGCTCCCTCCCCTGCCTCAACTCCCCATGGAGATGATTATCCCCGTGTCTGCCACTTTAAGGATGGAAGCATAGACACTCAGATCCTCTAATGAGAGCTGGCAGTGGCTCCAGCTTCTGCCTTTGGGACAGAAGGGTTAGGCAGGCGCTGAGGAGCCGGCCATCTCCAGAGCGGCTGCTCCCTGACCCTGGAGGACAGAAGTCTGTCTCGCTGCCTCTTAGGAGGGGATCCGGGTCCCAAAGAAGAAAGGGGAGCAGGGTGTTTGTTTTGCGTCAATGGAGAAAGGAAGGATTAAAGTCAAATGCTTCAATAATGAGCCACAGGGGGTCTGGGGATCCCAGAGCTGGCCCCTGAGGATGATCTGATGGGACAGGGTCTCTGACTCCAGACTCTGCTCCCTGCTTGCTCTCTGTACTAGAGAGCTGAGTCATGCAGTCTAAAGTGGGAGTCTCTCTCCTGGCTCCCCAAACATCCTTCCCCAGCCTAGTGATCCCTAACTGCTGCCAAGGTCTGACTTCCTTCATCAGGCAGTGAGTTCTCCCTTCCTCCCTTTTCCATCATCCCAGCACATAGGTGTGGGCTTGCTGTAGAAGCCACTGGTTAGTTCTTAGAACTCCTTCCATCTCCCATCTGGCTTTCCACCTATTTGGTTTGTAGCTCTTCCTAAAGCTTGACTTCAGATCCATCTGTGAATTCATCTCCCACCCCATCCCACTCCCACTCGACCCCAGGCATGTAACTAGAAGTCAGAAAGCCCTTCTATGTGTGCCTTGGCACAACAAATCCATTTTATGCCTCCTGAACTTCAGTGACTATATGCTGATGTGTCCGTTCAGAGCCGTGCTCCTTTCAGGATGTGAATCTCAGCTCTTAGACACCAGGCACTCCCTGTTTTCTTTCCCTCAGGCTGGCTGAGGAGGCAGAACAGCATTCTATGACCCATCTTAGTTTATGGGCACCAGTGGGCAGCTCAGACATGGCACTTCAGGATCTAGTCTTTGGGCAAGATTTGTCTCCCACAAAGAAGATAAAATAGAGTGGAGATAAACCCTGGCTGAATGCTGACCTCATGAATGGTATCCATGAGGTTACTTCAATCCACAGTGGTTTGTTGAGGGCATAGATGCCACCTTGTCTGTTCAGATGGAATGCTTCGTACTGCCTGAATGAAGGAGGCATTCTGTGTTGATACCCTGGCCCTGCCTGACATATTTCCTGGCCCCGTTCTATGCTGAGTCACAATAGTAGCTTAGGTAGCGCCTGTCTCTTTGCTCATGTCTCTTGTATACTGTAGGTGATGGTGAGACAACTCTTTGTGGAGAGGCCCGTATCTCTGGATGTGTTCTCCTGGTAGCCATGACATTCTCTGGGTGTCTGTCATTGTGACCACTTCTCTCTAGTCACCTTAGCCTTAGAGCAACTTTGAGTCTTGAATAGACTGCATAGGAATGGATGGCACATTCCAACAGGGCTTTGATTGACATTCAGGTGATAATTCATCCATAGAATCTGACCATGGATCTTTAATGCTGCGATAGAAGAAAGATGCCTGTTCAAAACTCAGTGGCTTGCTCACTGAGAGGAGCAGTGTTCCAACTTAAAAGCCTCTCTGCGGGCATGAGTCAACTCTGTCTGGCAGAGTATTACCTTTGTGAGGTTCTGTTGTCTTAGCCAATCCTGAGTTGTCTACAATTGGACTGAACTCCTGGAGTGTGGGTGGGTAAAAAAATCTCTATGGTAAATAGGCCTTTTTGGATGGCTGGGAGCTGTAAGCAAGAAAACAAACTGAGGAAAGGTATATCTGGACACTGAGATGCAAATGGGTATGGACTGATGAAGCCATTGCCATGGTGTGTGCATGCATGTCATTAACCCTGTTGTGAACAGGTAAAACGCCATCAGCAACTCACGGTGGTACTCAGTGAGTAGTTCTTAAACTAGACTGGACCCTTTCACCTTTCGGCAAAGTTGTTAGAGGATCTCCATCTTCTAAAAAACATAGCTCTCTCTATAGTTCTCTATATGTAGTCATACATTTTTCACAGCCTGTTTTAATAAATGTCTAGCCTCTCCTCTTGCCAACCACCCTCTAGAGATAGTGGAAGAGAGAAGTTATTAGGATATGGGGGAAATGGACCTGCTAAGTAATGGTTCTTTGGAGGTGAGCTCAATCTTCTTTGTCAGCAGTTTAGTCCCATAGCAAACACCAAATATGAATCAGTCCTCTTGGCAGGCAAACACCACACAAGAACTAGCAGCTGCAGTCCAATCCTCAACAGGCAAACACCAGGCACAAACCAGCAGCTTGAGTTCAATCCTGAGGAAACCACAAGGCTCACCAACTGGCCCAAGGCTGCTGAAGCAGCAAGAAGTTGCAGGAACCTCAGGAGCAGTTCTTTGGCAAGTTTCTTTCAGTGGAGGCATTACTACATGCAGAGCTCAACAAAACTATGCAAGGTGAACCAATATATGTATGTCATTAGCGAGGCAGAGCAAACCAAACCAATGCTCCCACTCCCACTATCTGTGGGCTCTTATCTATACTCCTCCATCACACAACTTTTCCTGTGTCTGCTTCAGGAAAACATTCTTCCATGTGTTTGCTTTAGCAAGGCATCCTTTCACCTGTGGGCCCCAACAAAACATCATTTGACATAACTGACTTTCCAAAGAAACTAAGTTTCCAGTTTGGGTGTCTCTAGATTCAATTTGCATATCATTAGAGAATTAGCATAGAAAGGGGAGACTAATTAGGACACTTCTCCCTCAGTCATCAGTCAAGTTCATCCTGAGATGAAGCCATTACTGACTGATAACCGAGAGATGTTCTTCCTCTAGGGACAGCCCTGAGTTTTAGCTCTAGAATGAGGCCTGCTCATTACCTCTGCACTGGATACCACTGCTTAGTGATAGATACCATGGCCTCTGAGGACGCAACTAAAGTTTAACACAGAACTACAAGACACAAGCCATTGAACAGTTGAGCTAAGTACCTGGCAAGATGCCCCAGCCAACACCATGAGAGATGCCAAACTTTCACTGGTTTAGGCAAATTTTGAGAATCTGGCTATCCAGTTAAAGTTGAATTTGCTTCGGCAGACACTCCTGGAACACATTTATTTTATGTGACACACAATCATGGACAAGGGCCTTGAGATGAATATTGAAGCAGCGGGTTAAGAATTAAAGACGCTACATTTAAAATCTCCCATGTCTCCTGAAGGTAGACATTTGCCTGAAGGTAGGGTCCTTCAGTCGAGGGAGGAGCATCTCTCAAGAGATTCTAGGGACAGGTCTTTCTATCTGTATGCTTCTGACCTCAAAGCTATGTTCAAGGCAGCACAGGTCTGCTGAAGGGACACAGGAGACTCCTGTCCTGTCAGCCAGACTCTTAGCAGCCTCATTACCTCATAGTTTGAACACTGAATTCCTGGAGCCCCACTTAGAATTTGTTTTCCCTTGAGAAAGCCTGGAACCTCAGCTCCTCCAACCATGGAAGACAAAGAGTCCTCCACCACCCCACAAAAGATGCTGTGCTAATTCCTGACATGTCTCCGGGAGCTTGGCAAGTCAGTCTCATTTACTCCTTGACTCAAGAGGATTCTAAACAGAGAAGAAGCTAAAGAGAATCCTGTTTGGACCCACTGCAGACAGAGAAGCTAAAACAGATATTCATATCAACCAGTCCTTATCAGTTTTTCTCAGTTGAGTACATCTCAACTTTGATCCTTGAAAGTAACTGGGTAACTGTGTCCATGAACAGATATGTTTTGGTGTGTGCCCATGGGCTCCATGCCAAGGCTGGTGGGTTTGCTCTCTCAGTCTGTTTCTGTAGCATTTCTGTGAAGGCAGGCTTGGTGGGGACCTCCTGACTGCCAGGGAAGTCCTTTCTTGACGTTGACATGTTGTGAGAAGTGAGGATCCGTTCCTTCCATTGCCACTGAGCTTTTTAGTACATCCCAAAATGATGATCCAAAGTTGAACGTCCTTCATTAGCCTTGGTCAAATACAAACTTAAATTCCAAGACTACAGCTAACACAAGCAACATGATTACAAAGAGTTCTCAGTTGTATGGAGGGCAGCTAAAAGGCCATTCTGGGAGCACCCAAGAAAATCTCTACATTAAAGACATCACAGAGTATGTGTGTGTGGGGGGGGGAGGGTTGGTGAGATGGCTCAGTGGGTAAGAGCACTGACTACTCTTCTGAAGGTCCTGAGTTCAAAGCCCAGCAAACACATGGTGGCTCACAACCACCATAATGAGATCTGACGCCATCTTCTGGTGTGTCTGAAGACAGCTACAGTGTACTTATTTGCAATAATAAATAAATCTAAAAAAACCAAAAAGACATCACAGGGGCTTGTGCAAAACTCTAAACCATACCCAGGGGTATATCCCAGGAAGAGCTATTGACTCTACTTTCAAAGAGTCCTTGGAAAGCTTTGGAGGCAAATCTGGGGTTTTCTCTTGTAGTGAGCATCCTTCATGTCCAGTACCAAGATTGGCTGTGAAGTTTATGTTGGTATTTTAAAGTAATCTTTGATCTGCAGCCACAGTAAGCCTAGAACTCAATGGCACACCCCACACCCACTTCCATACCCACCACTGACTTCAGACTCCTGGGTTCTTGTTTATTATATACCCACACCCTGTCCCTCGAGAACCCCTGCAAAGCAAACACTGGGCATCAACTTTATTCCTACTTTGAGAAGAATGTATATGAACACCCCCATAGGTGTGAACACCTCCTGTAAGTGTGAACACCCCCCTGGGGGACTTGGCATCTAATAGCTTTGAATGGAATGTGACTGAATTCCTGGACTTCATCTAACATCTCAGTCAAACCTCAAATCCATGTGTGTTACCCATAGTTCAAGTAGGACCTAAATATGCACAATATACATACAGAGCTTGACTGATACCACATGCCCTCTGAATGCACATTTTTTTCCTTCCTGTTGTAGTTATGTTTCTATGATTGTGATAAACACAACAGCCAAAAGCAACAAAAGAAGGAAATGGTCTATTCCATCTTAAGGCGTGTAGTCTATCATCCATGGAAATCATGATAACTCAAGACAGGAGTCTGAAGACAACTGAAGCAGAGGCTACAGAGAAGTGTTGCATAACTGGCTTGCTCCTCATGCCTTTCTCAGCCTTCTTATGGGGCCCAGGAGTGGCACCTATGGTGAGTAGATGGACTTGCCTACAGACTAATCTAGTAGGGGCATATTCTTAACTGCAATTCCCTCGTCTCAGATGACTCTAGCTTGTGCCAAGTTGACCCAAGACCAGTTACCACATTCCCTCTTATCACTGTTGTGTCATGTCTCCCAGGTCTACTTTCCAATATCCTTAGTCTCTACAGGGACCCCCTGTGTCTCTAACATGGTCCCTCCAAGTTGTGTTCCTCTGCTCTTGGAACCAGCCATGTAACATAAGTTGTTCTCTGAATAGACTCTGCCCATAGCTTGGAGTCTGGAAATACTGGGGAATTACAATCTTGTAGCCCAACAGAGACTTATTTTCTGTAAAACGAAAGGGACATGAGAAGAAGGCTCTAGTCACGGTGCGCCAGCTTTGTATGAGGAACCTTAAGCAGCACTAGAGACTTCTCTGCAGTAGCTGTAGACTTGTCTTTGAACTCCAGGGAATACTGCCTGCTTCTTGTTACTCTTCCTAGTTATTTATAAATGTATGAGGCTGCCCAATAAATGGAACCTTCCAATCTTAAAGGTACAGTGGCATTCTTCAGGTTGAAGGAGCTGCATATAGGAAACCAAAAGAAAAGGCTCTTTTTGTCTAAATACTAGAGAGTGCCATAAGGCAACCATATGCCCTGCTGTGACTGCTAGGAGCTATCTATATGTAGCATCATCCCCGTCCTGAGTTTGTGTTGGTGATGCTGAGGGGGGAGCCAAGTTTGTTTTTGAAGGAAGATTGTCTACTCGAAAGTGTATGGAACCTTCTGGTAGAGATCTCTCACCTCTGAAGATGAAAACCCCAATCACTACAAACTTCATCGCTGTGTGAAGCTCTTGGCAGCCATTGCTCTGCCCCCATTAAGGGTTCCCCTGACCTCTGTGGGGTTGAAACATTGCTTTTAGGAAGCTGTGTTTCTACACACACCTTGATGAGATTACAAACTACCTGCCTTCCTCTTGAGCCTGACTACTTGGTTGTCGAAACTGCAGATTCTTGAGTGGACATGGAAGGTTTATTGTATGAAAGAGGTGAGTAGAAGGGAATCAGATGTAGGAGATATTTAACTGCCCTGAAGATGAGAAGCTTCCTCAAGAGTAGACACCACCAAGTATGGACCCTCCTGTCAGGTACTGGGCCACGGATACCTGTCTGTATCATATCTTTGAACTTGGCACAGTTGAGAGAGGCAGCTGCACTGTAGGGGAAAAAGACTGATGGGAACATTGTGATACTGAGATGTAGCAGTGATCAATGACAAACTGGAAATCTGAGAGGGACACAGGGAGAGTCCAGGAACAATCACTCAAGGGCTGTTCTTAGTGTTGCTTTCCATTGAAGAGGGCACCTTGCTTTTGAGACAATATGGATGGACTTCATCTCAATCCTGAGCAGATCATGTGGTGTGAGCCTCACGAGAGTGTTGGGGATCACACTGGCCAGAGAGGTCCAATCTCATCAGAGCTTGGTTGCTAAGTCTATGTCTATGTCTGATGGAGGCCTGGCAGGTATACCCCACGTCGTCCATGAACCCCATGTCCAAATCACTTGACTCTACAGTGTCTTCACAAATTTAAAATAACATTATCAGGCAAGGATGGTATGGGAGGACCATAGATATGCCTTCTAATGGGGTCTTCAGCTTGGTTGGTCTTCTGAGTTTACCATGTGTATCAGGTAGGCACTGCCATGTGACCTGGTCATGCTAGCTGTGCTAGATGTTGGACATCTCATGAGTGACTAATAAAGGATGTGGAGAGGAAAGGTTTCATGGCCTGGCCTTCTTGGCTTTCTCAAGGATAAGATCTAGCTAGTTGGAAAGTCTCTCATGGAAGTGAGGTGTAATTATTGTGCTGCCCTATCTATCAGGCAGCATGTCAGACATCTCACTCAGGGGAGGCTGAGATTTTCCAGGGAAATATATTTCCTTTTCACAAGAAGCAATGGTAATTATCTTTGCTGTTCAGTTCCTGTATGGGATAAAATATTTTATTTCTTCTAATTGCATTAACATGTGTTCAGTGGGGAAAGTATCAGTTACTTTTTCCATTACTGTGAAAAATTACCTGGAAAAATCAACTGGAGGGAGGGCTCTGCTTGACAATTTAAAAGGGGATAGAGTTCACAATGATGGGGGAAGCCAGGTGACAGGAGCATGGCACAGCTTGCCACATTGCGTGATTCCATGCCTGTATTGATTCCCTCAATAGACATCGTGTGGCTCTGTCATCTCCAGCATCCTGGGTTCTGAACTGTAACTTAGGATTCACCTTCTTAGTTTAGTGAACTGACTTCTGGGAGGGTTGTCTTTCAGACACTGACTGCTCCCCACCCCACCCCACCCCACATTGTCTCTATAAGTCAGTCAAGCCAGGTATGGCTACCAGCCTTCATCAGCATCCTTACTCTTGAATCTTAGGCACCACTTTCCAGCTAAGTTCACTTTTCTAAGTTAAATACAAACTGGTCTCAGACCATAGTTACAACAGCCTCTTAAGAGCTTATGAAAGATTGACCTGGGCAGCTTATGTCAAAGGGACCTTCTCTTGAGACATTCTCAGCTCAGGAGCTTTCCTCTCAGATGGATTCACTTTTCACAAGGTTAGAAGCATCAACGGCTTGTGCCCAGCACCAAAGGCTCTTTCTGTTGCCTAAAAGAGTGGGGACTTTCTCTCTGGACTGCTTTATTTTATACCCTGTTGCTCCAAGGCATCTTAAAACGTGTTCAATCCTTCTTCCCCGAGTGAGATTCACATCTCTGTGCTGTGTATCTGAATATTACAGCCTGAATTTCATCCTGTCTTGGAATCTCAACTGCCAAACAAATCAGTGCATGACTTTTAAATTCAACCTCCATGAGTTCTCGTGACTTGGGAAAGAGTGAAAAAAGAGTCTTCATCAAAATCTGGCCCAGTTTCCAAAAGTGCATGTTCCTTTCTGAATCTTCATAGTCTGGATGTCCACTTTGAAGAGCAGAATGTTCAAAGAAATGAGAATTCTTACCAGGGTGGCCCTTTGAGATATACTGATAGAATTCTAGGAATTCCTATTCCAAAGTTGACAAACTCCACATCCTTTCACACATAAATTCTAAAGACTTATGAATGTGTAGGTCATGATACATTATCAACAAACCCCACTTCAGTATTGTCTACTAGACTGAGAGCTGTCCTACAAAAGTGGAGTACGTGACTGTTCTTCAACAAAGTTCCTTTTTTGTCTCCACTTCCAAACCCAAGAAGTCTCAAAAATACAGGCTTGAGTTCTAGGGTTGAGAAAGCAACCTCAGAATTGGAAAAGAAAGCTGAGTTCCTCCCATGAAGAGGCCCACTCTTCTATTTGTGATTTCTAATGATCATCTGCCACATGTCACATATTACCTTCGATGGGACATTTGAATTATGCCTGATCAGGGCTAGTAGAGCAGTTAGGTTAACGTGTATCTTTTACTTTTTTCATAAAAGCACTTGGGTGTCACCTGTGACCAGAGCAAGAATCCCCCTCACTCTGTCCTTAGAAACTTGTTAACAGCTATTGGATCCTGCCCAGCTGTTCTAAGCCTCTGTAGAGTTTTGTCTTCATGTGCTTCTCTGATTATGTCCATGGATGCTGCAAAAACCTTGAGGTCTGCTAACAAACATGGGCAAAAAGCAGTCACCATGAAATAATTTTATGTTGAGGAATCAAATTACCTAGAAGTGTCCATGAAAATTCCTTTGCATCTGGTGGGGCAGGTTTTCAAGAGATTTCTTACTGCTTCCTATACAAAAGATACACTTGTTGGCTCTGCAGTCTTTCTCCAGTCAATGTTTCTCAGAGAGGAGCCCAATGTGGTATTCCTCCTACCTTGAATCTTGAGAGTTTGAATGGCTTTACTGCTCATTGAAGAGAGGGTGGTTGGTTACACATAGAAACCAGGTTCCTCCTAGTTTGAGGATGTGAGAAAGAGCATCTGAAGAGATTTTGATTATGAGTTAATGCCAGCTCAGTCAGTATCCTGTGCTCTGTGAGAAACGTGGCAGACATGGAAGCTACCTTAAACTTGACATATTGAGGCCAGTGGGCTAAATGGCACTTGAACAATATAGCCTCAAGAACTTTCAAGATTTGAATTGAATGGGGCTGGGGGCTGTGAAGATGGTAGAAAGAGGCTCTGCAATCAACACTTACCTCAAGTGTCTTTGCAATAAGCTCTCACCCATGCTTCTGAACTCAGAATCTGCCTGTAGGGGAGATTAAAGGGCAATGCTAAGTTGTAATCATTGATGAAAGGAATGTACCTCAGGCACTCTTTGGGCACAATTCAGAGAATAAGAGGATAACCTACTCTTTCAGAAGTACATACACCAGAGTGGGTAGGTGACAGACTTGGGAGCTTGATCCCACATGCTCTATGGAGCCCTATGATGGAAGTGTCTTAAGTCATTAGGATTTCTGTCCATGCTTTGTCATGACTGGTCCATGTGGAAGGTGTATGGAAAAGAGACAGTGACAGATTCCAAGTGTCCTCATCACTCACCTAGAACGGAAGACAAGAGGGCAGATCTACTCAAGCTGTTCTTAGGTTCTTTCTCAAGTCAGAAGGCAAACCAAAATGTAGGGTGGATGTTCTGTAAGGCAAGTCACTGAGACTATTCATGAGGATCTGGTTGAATATATTTGGATAAGGATCAAGTGGAGAATATGGATCCTTCACCTAAGACATGTATAGAGGCTGCCTTACCACAGGGGGTGATGAATTGACCAAAAGCTTGAGTTCTTCCTGGTTTGTCACTTCCATGGGGTGAAGGTTTGAGGCACAAGTGATGCTCTACATCTCTCTATAAATGTGTCCAACAAACGTCTGTACCGGGGAATTCCTCTCCAGGCTCTCCATTACTGTAAACAGGTTACACTGATGTTGAAGCACACTTAGTGCTTCTTGGGAGAGTTAGGAGCCCTTCCTCTTGGCCATGGCCTTGCTAACATAGCCTTACTCTGTTCCATTGCTCTTAAAGCACTTGCCATGTAGCACTTGTGTTGATTCTATTATGGTCCTCCTTGTGGGCACAATTCTACTTTACAGTGATATGATCACCTCTACTTTGGAGACATCCAGAATCTTCTCCCTAGGAGAATACATGGTGTTCTTCAGTGCAACTACTGCATGTTTCCAGCCTCAAAACTGCACGAGCTGGTGTCAGTGGACTGAACAGAGTCCCTTCATTGCAGTGCTCAAAAGTGTTGCATCTCAAACCTTCTTTGCTCCTGTTACACCCCCAAAGAAGCCAATTTTTCTGTGTCAATCCAAGTTTGAAGTCCATCTCTTGTAAGGGTTAGATTAGCTGGCTCAGATCAAAATCCAAAAATGTGTGAGTCATTCTCAAATAGATTCCATTCTATCACGTGTTCAATGTGTCTGCAAACCTGTGGTTTTTGTTTTTGTTTTGTTAATTTGGGAGCTTGTTTGTTTGGGTTTTTATTTGTTTTGCTATCAAACTCTCCTTCTCCTGATGTTTTATTCAGTCCCACCTAAGTAGACCTCACCTACTGACCCTGACTCCACAACCTTAAAAAGCAGGCTCCAGTCTGCTTTAGGGAAGACAAAGCAGGCAGAGGTAATGTCATTCTCCTTGGCTTCTGGGATGTTCAAGTCTCAGAAGAGGTCAGTGGGGCCCCACTCTCTTAGGATCCATGGTGGCCAGGACTGAATGGGGGTGATGTGTGTTGGGGTAGACTTTTTCAATCAGACTCCTGCACAGGGCAATCCAAGCAGCTGATATTCTACCATTAGTTCTGGATCCTATTCTGCTGGACGGTAAGGTCTACTAGTCTCAGGAGAGCCACCCTCAGCTCAGCAGGTAGTACACCACCACTAGTTTCCATAGAATTCTTTTGAATACTTTGGAAGTTGTGGCTAACACCCTGAACACAAAGTTTTGTTTATTTGTTCCAATGTTGGCACTTGTAAGGGTAAATCTAATGCTCTGGTTCTTGATCAGCATTTGTATTGGGAGGGCTGTCTTATGTGGGGGACTGTTCCCGTAATCACCAGAAAACTCTAGTGCTAGGAGTTAAAACACTAAAGATGAGCAATTCCATGAAAACCCCTCCAGCTCTTCAGAATTAGGAGCTGAGGGACTGCTAAGAATCACGAGGCTTGCTACAGTTTCCTCCTAGGCAACTTCAAATGTGCGTATAGGCCTTTCCTTGCCCAGGTTCACCTATTCCAGCTAGCTGCGCTCACTGCAGATCTGAATGACAACAGTGAGCAGTAGTGTGCACAGCCCATAAGTCACTGTGCTTACATTACCACCACCAGACAAATTGGTTCATGACTTTCTTGTTTAGATTCAGTTCTCAGGACATGGGTTTCAGCAATTTCTTCCCATAACAGGCCAGTTACAATGAGAGTCTTTGCTATTTGGGGGTGTGTATGTCAGTATGGGGAGCCACCACCATCCAGGTGTCCATTTTGGAAAATGAGAATGCTGAAAGAAACCTAAACTGTGCCCAGAATGTCCCTTTACACTCTTCCTAGAGTTTTCAAAAGGTTTTCCAAACAGGATCACAAGGAATGTTTTGACCCAAGGTAGACCTTCTCTAACACCTTTCTCACTTACTGCCTCTCTGAGAGGAGGCCAAATGTTGTTATTAAGAGATGAATGGCCTCACTTCTCCATGGTGGAAGTCAATGCAGAAATTCAGGAAGTTGCTCTTGGCTGGAAGATTAGAAATGACATCCGAAGAGGTTGACCCTCATCGAATTGTTAACAAATCAGTTGGCATGATCACTCTAGTGTGCTCTGGTGTTAGAAATGGGGCTAACATGGTAGATCTGGACAAGGCCACATTGACCTGTGGGGCTACTATGGAATGATGGCCTTTGGTGTGTGTGGCCTTCTTGGTCATCTTGAAGGTCTTGGATTAGATGGGAGCTCTTCAAGCAGCTCAGTCTATCATATCTTCACAGCAAGATTCCATCTATCCTCGAAATAGGGGAGAGGCTTGAAGGCAGTGTTGCATTGTAGACATTGATCAAAGGGATGTGACTCTTCCATTCCTTAGTCTTAGGTCTGAGAATCATGGGATGCCATACTCCAGAAATACATAATCCATGATCGGTGGGTGACAGATTGGCATGGGGAGCCCTTGAACATTTGTCTCTGGCAGGAGGGTTTTTCTTCATTCATCTTAATCATGATTGTCCCAAGTAGAATGGGTACAGGCAAGAAATGGTGACTGACGACACATTTTCTACTTCCTTTCTCACAAATATGGAAGTCAGGACATAGGCTGGCTTATAGGTTCAGAGCTTCAGTCCATTATCATGAAGGCAGGAGCATGGCAGCATCCAGGCAGGCATGGTGCAGGAGGACCTGAGAGTTCTACATACCATAGCTCCACTTGAGTCTTCGATTTAAATTAGAAGGTGAGCCACAGTATAGGATGAATGTCTTATAAGGCATGTTACCTGGCTTCTTCTTGGGGACCCGCACATTTTGATCTGGTTCAATGTATTTTGAACAATGAAGATGAGTTCTAGGGATACACACAGAGGTTGAGCCATACAGAAGGACACATAGATGTTTAAATGACAAACAGCTCATGCTGAGCTTTCTATGGTGTCCTTCCTGTGTAGGATAATGTTTGAGATGCACAGATGGTCTTCTATTTCAACACCACCTTAAGCTTCCACCTTCTTGTCTATAAGCAGATGTTAGGTGTATAACAAAGTACGTCAGGCATTCTGTTCAGGTTTTCCTCCTTCATTCATTAATAATAACATTGTAATTCAGGCATGGGAATACTCTTATGATGCTGTGTGTGGTAGAAGCTATTCAATATGCCCCTGGCCCATTAACAAGAACTGATCTTCTATGTATGCCATTGCTAAGGCACCTTGGGAAATCCTGCTTGGGTTGTCCTTGTTTGCCTCTACTTAGTGAGCAATTGTCATCTCTAATTTAGGGTGATGTCCAGAGCCTTCTTCCTAAAGATTTCTAAAGCCCCAAGAAAAGATATAGGGTGTATCTCTAAATCCAGTATGGATCCCTGCCTGCATGCCTGGTATTCTTCAGTGTTCCTACCATTTTTTAAGGCACACACATATATTAAGATGTTGGCAAAGGGCTGAGCTCTGCCCCTGAATTTGGCATGGGCTCTAGGGCTTTGTTGTAGGCCTTCTCTATTACTAAAATCTTCATTGTGAGGTTCACTTGTTTCTTCTGGTTTGTTTGTTTGTTGTTTTTGTTTTGCTTTGTTTTTATCACTGGGCTCTTTCTTAAAAACTGAGGATGTGCATGGCGGTGGTGGCGCACGCCTTTAATCCCAGCACTTGGGAGGCAGAGGCAGGCGGATTTCTGAGTTCGAGGCCAGCCTGGTCTACAGAGTGAGTTTCAGGACAGCCAGGGCTACACAGAGAAACCTTGTCTCAAAAAACCAAAAACCAACCAACCAAACAAACAAAAACCTGAGGATGTGTCAACAAGACAGGAGATAGGACTGGAGACTCAGAAGTCTGTGTTTCAGTGTAGCTGAGTAACTATCATTGGGCTGGACACTGACCCCAGTAGCCATGGAATTCCTGTGGGTTCTGGTCCTTTGTATAAGACATGGCCAAAAGATAGTGCTTGCAGTCAAACTGTAACTGTTCTCAAATGACATTTCCCCATAGGTTCTCCTCAGTGAGCAAGGAGATAGCCTAGAAACCATTCCATCACAGAGGACAGCTCCTCTATTGAAAGACAGGCTGGCACCTTTTGAACATCAGAACTTTGCAGTCCCAGGAAGACTTGTGACTTCTGTTGTGGTCGCAGTGGGGACCTCAAATACTTCCTATGAGCACTTATTGCAACTACATTTTTTTAATTTAAGCTCAGCTTCTACAATGGCCGTTCATGTCAGAGTCATCACATAGGGTAGGAGAACCTTGGCCACAAGTGTTTTTTCAGATAACAAATCACATATGGAACCGTGTATGTGTTCCACTGGAGACAATGTTATAGGTGCTGGATTATTATTGTTGTTGTTGTTGTTGTTGTTGTTGTTGTTGTTGTTGTTGTTATTCCTCATTTTAATCCTACCGGTTCATGGAGAATTGGATGAGTTTGGAAGGGATGAGTTTAAGGTTGTGCCAAGTTAGCAAGAAGTCACAGTGTGTGACTTTTTAGTTGATTGGATTTTAAGAAGTCCTCTCTCTCCTTCACCTGTTTCATCCTCAAAAGTTCTTATTAGAGTCTGCGATGGAAACCTCCCACAGTCTGCTGGGAGCCACACTTGGCCTCTCGGTCAGCACGGAACACTGCTCTTCTAGCTCTCTATGCTCAGATACCAGTACCCAGAGGCCCATGAAGGGAGTAGAACTCAAGCAGGTCAGGAAGCAGGAGCTGATGCAGAGGCTATGGAGAGATGTTCCTAACTGGCTTGCTTTGTGATAAACAGCCATGTGGAAGTAAGCCAAATAAACCCTTTCCTCCCCAACTTGCTTCATGGTCATGATGTTTGTGCAGGAATAGAAACCCTGACTAAGACAAATTGGTACCAGCATAGTGGGGTATTCCTGTGACAACCTGACCATGTTTTGGGGAGGACTGTGGAAGGACTTTGGAACTTTGAGCTAGAAGAGCCAGTGGCTGTTAAGAACTCTGTGGGATGTTCTGTAGGAGCTTGGAAGATCATGTTGAGATCAGTGCAGAGATGGAGGCCTGGCTTGTGAAATTTCAGAGGGAAGATTAAAGACTCTTTTCAAGGCCATGTTGTTTTGATTGTGAAGATTCTGTGGTTCTGGTTAGCTGGGGCTGAAGTACCAGCTGTGATTAACAAGATACCAGAACTACTAAAGTGAAAACTTTGCATTACTGGGACTATTGATGCTGGTTAGCTGGAGCTAAGAAATTAGCAGTGATTAAGAAGAGACCAGCATCACTGAGGTGACATCTGGGAAGTGTTTTCTGAGAGCACAAAGAGGCTGTGTTCCAGAGATAGCCAAGGTTGTGCCTTGTGCTGCAGCATGACTTAGTAATGTGTAAGAGTGGTACTGGTTTTGAAGGCATGAAGGGGTCATGAAGAGCAGCTGAGGCTCGGCACTGTGAGAGTCCATGGAAGGCCATTGGTGAAGGTGCAGCCTCAGTTTGCAATTGATGGCCCAGGACTGAAGGTGTCATGCAAAGGAGTTGGGGCTTGGCACCATGAAGACAGTCTATGAGAGGCTATTGGTAAAGCCTAGTTACAACAGTGTTTTGGGAATGCCAGTACCATGCAATGACCACCAAGGACAGCAGCAGCAGTAGAGTACAGGCATCTGGAGCCCAGAAGACAAGATGCGTGCGACAAAGGGCAAGAGCTGGAAAGGTGTCTCAAGCCCTTGGTGGAGCCCAGAAGATCATGAGTTGGATCCCAGACATTGGCTTTGCTTTTGATTGTGACTGTGCCCTGATATTTTTCCCTCTTGAAGGAAGAACGTATTTTAGGGGAGCCCACAGTTAAGAGACTTTGAATTTTAAAAGATATTGGACATTTTAAATTGATTGAACTTTAATATGTAAAGACTGTGGGACTTTAGATCTTGGGGATGAATAAAAACATAAGGGTTGAGGCTTAATAGTGATGTGTTTGTGTGTCAAGTTGACAAGGGGTCAATTGTACTGGCTAGTTTTGTGTGTCAACTTGACACAGGCTGGAGTTATCACAGAGAAGGGAGCTTCAGTTGGGGAAGTGCCTCCACAAGATCCAGCTGTGGAGCATTTTCTCAATTAGTGATCAAGGGGTAGGACCCCTTGTGGGTGGTGCCATCCCTGGGCTGGAAGTCTTGGGTTCTATAAGAGAGCAGGCTGAGCAAGCCAGGGGAAGCAAGCCAGCAAGGAACATCTCTCCATGGCCTCTGCATCAGCTCCTGCTTCCTGACCTGCTTGAGTTCTAGTCCTGACTTCCCTTGTGATAAACAGCCATGTGGAAGTGTAAGCTGAATAAACCCTTTCCTCCCCAACTTGCTTCTTGGTCATGATGTTTGTGCAGGAATAGAAACCCTGACTAAGACAGGACCCATCCCAGGGGACACTTATAAAAACTTAAACACAGCTGCAGGGACTGAAGCCTCTGGGAGTTGGGTTCAAGTCCAGCCTTATTATGAGTAGCTAGACAAAGCAGTTCTACTGACTTCTAGTATGATATGTTCCCAATGACACAGAATATAACAGAATATGTAATCAGCTTGAGCTAGAGAAAGTTTCCCAGTAATAGCACAAAATGGCAAAGTAGCCAGGTAACCCAGGAACCTGGGCCTTAACACTGTAGAGTCACAGAACTTATGGAATGCCTCTATATATTAAGGGAATTTATTGGAATGACTTTGAGTCTGCATTCCAACTAACCCAACCATGGCCAGCTGTGAACGGGAAGTCCAAGAATCTAGTAGTTGCTAAGTCCCATGAGGCTGGGTGTTTCTGTAGTAAAAAATATTTAATAATCCTGGCCTGGAGCTTCTATCTTGCCTTGGTTATTGAGTTCCCAGAAGAAAGACACACTCACAGCCTTTATATTTACAGTAATCCTTAAGCAGCACAGTTGCCAGGCAGCTGCCTACCCTCCATGCTGTTAGAATCTACTTTCCTATTGATAACCCGAGTTATTATATACTGTTTGATCTGGAGTGCTCCTAGCTCCAGTTGGTCAGCTCTCAGGGCCACATTTTTACGGCTCAGCTGACTCCATGGCAGACTCTCCACTCTTTTCTTCTGCATGGTCTTCCTTTAGTCCACAGTGGCTGCCTCCCTCCTCCCTCTCCTTCTTCCTCTTTCCTCCCTGTCTCTTGTCCTCCAACCAGGTCACTTCTAACCTACCTACCTCTAATCCCTCCAGTAATTGGCTGTAGCCAATTTTATTTAACCAAGAGTTTTAAATCAAGGTTTGCACAACAAAAGCTTGTAAACATGAGAAGTCACCCAAAGGTCTAGACCTTCAAGTATAGAATTTAGCATTACAATACATAGCAGTAGACCAAACCTCAGCAATCCCCTCTTTCCCACTAAATAAAAAGGGCTCTTTCTCTTATAATAATAAACAACATACCCTATGAACAATTCTAAAATTATCATAAAAATTATTAAGTAAAAGTTACATTCAAAAAATCTAGTCTGTTCATATTTGGCAACTCAAGAGAATGTATTCTATTATCTATCCTATCCTCGTGAGTTCAGAGTTCTGTATTTAAATCAATTTCTATCCTAATTTGTATTACACTCCTAAAATTACCCTCTTAGACCTAGAATATCCTTTAAATCCTAAACAATTTAAGCTTATAGCAAGATTATGGCTACTTAGTCTTCAACCCCATCAGAGGCCTGGGGAGGAATGAATACTACCTGAGTGTGAAGGAAGCACAAGTACACAGCTTCCTAAAATATAGAAACGACAGAGACAGCTGACCACCTGGACATCCCCAATATTCTCTGTAACGTTGGTACCTCTATCTCCAGTCATCTGGCCCAGAATATCTGACAGACCTTTTGTGAAGCAGGATTTATGCTTACCCTGTCTTGGCAGAGCTTGGTACTTGACATCCCTGCATCCATTTGTCCTTTCTGGTGGCATTCTGTCTGCAGATAAAATTAGAGCATTTTCTGGAATCCTGAAGAAGTAGGCTCCCCAATGGATATGCTGTAAAAAGTAAGTGCAAGCAAGCAAAGAAGAGTGAGCCCTTCCTTTTCCCACTGTCCTTATGTAGGCCTCCAGAGAAGGTATGGCCCAGATTAAAGATGTGCACAACCACACCTAGACCTAAGGTCTTCTTTCCTTGGAACTTGCTCTGTCCCAGACTGGCCTTGAACTCAGAGATCCACTTGCCTCTGTCTCCTAGAATTGCCCAAGCAGATGACTGACTACTGAAATGCCTGGTGTACTGGAAAGTTTGAACTCTGACCCAGATTCAAACTCAGGGTATTCCCATAGCTCCTTGCTGCTTAATGGCCTTCTCCTAGGATCTCCACTCTCAACGGTCTGGGGGCTGATAACATTATTCATGCTAAACGTGCTGTAAGTTTTGAAGCTTTTCAATTTCCTGAAAAGCTAAAACGTGATTATAGGTTTATCAGAATGAGCCAGGGAGGAGAAGCATGGGTTAAACTGCCCTCTGTGTGGCATTCTGTTTCCAGACATCTGCCTTATTTATCATTCATTGGACTTGTTCTTAGTGTGTCCCTGTGTTGGAGCCAGCCAGCCAGGGATGAGGCTGGGCAACTGCCCCACCTTCACCAGACAGCCCCGGAAGGGGTTGATCATCTTGATCAGCAGCTCTGATGTTAAAGGACAAAAGTGACTCCACATGTCCTGGGTGTCCTTTGAAGGTCTCTGCATTAAAGGCTGTGTTTCTCATTAAAAGGAGGGTACAATCTGGGGGTGCCTTTCCCTAATTCTATTGTGAGGCACTCAAGGGGTTGTTTGGGCAAATACTGCCCACTTTCCAAGTTAGGGTGTGTCTATTGTGTGGTTCCTTCTAAGAAAAGAACACATATCCGCCTTGAGCAAATGTGTCAGAGTTCATAGTCCTTTGTCCTAGCTTATTTCTCTGTTGCTATGACAAAACATTGACTAAAAACAACTTGTGGAGGAAAAGGTTTGTTTTGTAGTAGCAGTAGTGAGGAAGCCATAGAGGAAATCCCTGGCAGAAACCAGAGAAGCCTGGCCTTCTACATCAATCAAGAAAATACCCTACAGACACAACTTTCAGCCAACCTAATGGACACCTAACCTGTGTCTTCAGGACGACCTGATTCAAGATTAGCCAGCACTTGATTCTCTTGTGCTGAATTTGTTAGAAGAACCCACATTTTCTTCAGTCAGGATGTTTACCATACTGAAGTTATTCCCTCGTTTTCTGATGCTATGCCTGTATAGTGTTCCACAGGCCACCCTAGAGCTGACCTCTGGCCACAACATCATACTAAAAGTCTTCAAGTATTAACTCCCTGGTATGGGATTTTTATCCATGTTGTATTTGCATTTTTGTCAAAGATATCCATGAGCCTGAACTCACCCTGAGCCCTAAGTGTGTTGACTGCTGTCGGCATTCTCTTGTCTTTGAGGGGAGTGATGAAGTAGCAAAAGGCCCTGAGTCCTCACCAGATCCCAGTTATTAACCTGTCTGAGAGGGAAACCCTTCTCAGTCTGAGCTCTCACTTCTCCATGGCAGTGAATTTAAAACTGGGAAAGCCAGCTCAGCAGGATAGCCTTCAGGTACCAATGACAAGATGGTTGGTCACTGAGAACGTTATCCACCCTGCTCCCAAGAAAGTCAGAAAACCTGTATGCAGTAGTGGGCAATCTACACTATCCCTTTTTAAAAATCATGCTCTTTTTTTCTGGTTTATTTTTCTTTTTATAATGTATAAATTGAATTCAGCACTAGTGTCTCACGTCTTTCAAAAGTCTCTGAAATAGTCTGAAAAAGTCTCTGAAAAAGTCTCAGTGTATGCAAAATAGAAGCGAAATATAAAAGAATAGATTTAAGAGGAACTTGTGGATTTTTTAGAAGCATTGTTCTTGACTGTTAATTTATTGAAGATTCTTTTACTTGACTGCTGCTATTTTGCTTACGTAGTCTGGTTTTGTTTTCCTCTATGCTGGGAAGACAGTTTATTACATTATTTTCAGTTAGAAGTTGTTGCTATAGTTTATGTTACACATTGTCTTTCTAGAATCTTTCCCCTCACCATGGAAATATGGTTCTCTTCAACATGTGTGTATACATGTATACAAAACATGAGTATACTTAAAGCCATAGGGATTAAGCAGGATGCAAATGAGGTGCATGCACATAGAACACAGGTAAATGATGTGCATGCAAATGGAGCACATGCAAATGGAGCTTATATATAGGAGCCAGGTGCTGCTTTTTCACTTCAGTGTCTCGGGTGGGGGAGGGTGGTCAATAAAGACAGGTAGGTTGACCCAACGCAAGTATAGGCAACAGTCCTGTGGACTGACACATATAAATAACTGATATCAAATCCATCAGGTTTCCAGTAAGATAGAACCTGAAGACACTTCACACGTGAACTCTCCAGCATTCTTGAAAATAGCCGAAATAGCCATTGTCATAGTCAGGAAGGTGAAGATGGTGTTGCCTTCCATGTACATGAAGAAGAGGCTCATGGGAGTCTATTTGAGGGGACCCATCAAGATGTCCCAACAGCTTCTCCATCAGGATTCTATCTGCCTCTTGCACATTGGCACCAGCCCCTTGCTTTTCCAAGTAACTGACTGAACTGAATGAGTCCCCTATCCACTGCAGACCCTGGTGCATCTCCTCTTAGCCCACTCAGCTCAATGACTCTCTTGAACCTCCACTGGCTTCCATTTGCCACCAGGCCCCTTAAGCCATCATGACAGCAGCTTGCCCAAACCACAATGATCCTCCTGTGCTGTGCTCCTCTCACTGGGCCACCAGTAGTGCCTGCAAGATAACTACAGTGTCTTA
This sequence comes from Mastomys coucha, assembly GCF_008632895.1. Taxonomy (NCBI): domain Eukaryota; kingdom Metazoa; phylum Chordata; class Mammalia; order Rodentia; family Muridae; genus Mastomys; species Mastomys coucha. The sequence continues at coordinate 113,466,918 of NW_022196905.1, forward strand.
AATTCTAACCCTAAACCCAACTATCACCCAAAGTGATTTGGTGGCACAAAGAAGCCAGAATAACTTGGTTAAGCCCTGATATTATGTGCAATGGTCATTTACTCCCTACTCAATGGCCTGAATCTGTGTGTCCTGTCCCCATAAGCAAGGTCAATGCATCTTCAAATTTCACTCTGTCCATGTACACACAGCAGCCCATGTACACACACCAACCCATGTATATGCAATAACCCATGCACATGCAACAACCCATGTACACACACCAAGCCATGTACACACACCAAGCCACGTACACATAACAACCCATGTACATGCAACAACCAGTGTACAAGCAACAACCCATGGACCAACTCATGTACACACACCAACCCATGTATACACAATAACCCATGTACACACAGACAAAACAAAACCCATCAAAATATAGTATCAGAAAGCATAATGTGCAAGCAAAAGACCAATGAGCTTTTTTTAAATGCCCAAACAATGTAATATAAGACAGAAAAGAAATCTCCAAACATACCTTTGAGTATGTTCTGTGTTAGCCATCTGCTGCTGGGCATGGAGCCTGCCTTTAAGTGTGGTTTGTATACCCAGAAAGATGCCATTGGAGAAAATTGTCTTTTGCAGACAGTTGCCAATTGAAGACAGCTTCTCAGGGATGGGAGCTCATGGACACTGGGGCTCCCATCTGACTTGGACATGTACAGGCCCTGTGTGTGCTTGTGCCAAAGTTAGAGTTCATACTCTAACTTTGTGTCTGGAAGACACTTTCCTTTGAAGTGTCCACCCCAATGGATCTTCCCTTTCAGAATTCTCTTCAATGCAGTCTCTGAGGGGGAGAAGTTCGATTTAGAATTGAGTGCTCCAAGATCTCTTACTAGTGGATCTTCACTTGGCTTACTGGGTTATACAATGACCTTTCTTGTAAGACTGCTTAAAAATGTTTTCCCTATAGAAAATAGTGGTGGCCAGACTTGGGCTGATTGGGTTTGACTTGCAAGGTCATCAGACTTGGCTAGCGGTTTCTTATTTGTGCTCTGCATAAACTCAAAAACCTGGAATTGGCCAGCAGGCTCTGAGAATGGCTTTGGTGAGGTCAGCAGGGATTCAGAAAACCCTATTCTTTCTCGTTTGTACGCAGGGGCCCCTCTGATCCACTGTATGTTTGTTTAGAAACCTTGAATGATGAGACATGGCATTTGTATGTATGAAGTATTGCTGCTGCTGTTGTTGCTGCCGCTACTGCTGCTGCTGCTGCTGCTGCTGGTGGTGGTGCTGGTGGTGGTGGTGGTGGTGGTGGTGGTGGTGGTGGTGGTGATGGTGGTCCTGGGGATTAAACACGTGGTCTCATGCATGTTAGGGTGAGCATTTTCCCATCAAACTCTATCCCTAGCTCTCATACACTTATTTTGAAGACAGGGTCTCAGTAAGCTTCCAAGGAAGCCTTGAACTTCTTGTATCAGCCTCCCAAGGAGCTAGATTGACAGGTTTACACCATCCCTGCTGCAGCTTTATCAGGGAAGTTTAGAAAACCAAATATCTCGATCTTAACACTCAGAACTATGGTCCTGTACCTTAGCCACAGAAGAGAAATCCAAAAGCCAATATTATACAAAGATAAATTAAGCCCTAGAGTCACAGACCTGAACTAAACTTATTTTAAAAGGCACATAACAGTGTCCTCCAGCCTCATTGATTTCTTGTAATTTGGTTTTACATCCTAGTTAATGAGGCCTTCAAGGAAGTTAAAGAAAGGGGCTGGAGAGATGTCCTAGTGGTTAGGAGCACTGGATGCTCCTCCAGAGGTCCTGAGTTCAATTCCCAGCAACTACACTGTGGCTCACAACCATCTGTAATGAGATCTGATGCCCTCTTTTTCTGTGTCTGGAACAGCTATAGTATAGTCATATACATAAAATAAATAAATTTATCTTTATAAAGATAAAAAGAAATTTAAAGAAAATGAGAGTGGATGTATGCCATTAGGAACCCATTGCTTTGAACAATGGATATACACTAAAGACCTAAATTGAATCCCCTGGACCTACATGTTGTCCTCTGACCTCCACACATGTGCAGTGGTGCATGTATGCATGTGTACAGTGATACATTTTTTGAAATTGTTTAAATGAGCACATGGCAAAATAACTCTCCCACTACTACCCCAGAAGAGGTAAAAATGCCCCAAAGCTGCAATTACCTAAAGAAGTTCTTTTTTTTTTTTAGATATTTTCTTTATTTACATGCGAATTTCTCCATTCCCAGTTTCCCCTCCAAAAAACAAAGAAACAAACAAAAACAACAAAAACAAACCCCTGTTGCCTCCCCCTTCCCATGTGCACATGAGTGCAGTATCTGCAGAGGCCGGCAGAGGGTGCCAGGTCCCCTGGAGCTTGAGTTACAGACTTCTGTGAGCCAGGATGAGGGTACAAGGACCTGAACTCCGGTGTTCTTAGTTCCCAGCCCCGGGATATCTTTTTTTAAAAAACACATTTCTACAGCTATCAACCTAGGAAGTACAAAAAGAAACATGTTTGGTGGCAGCATACTGCCCTGTCTTCAAGCCTCAGGCCAATCTGGGTTTCTGTCTGTGCTCAGGGCAGGTGGACCCAGCTATATACCAGATATACCACTCCTGGGCATATACCCAAAGGATGCCCCATCCTACCACAAGTTCACTTGCCCAACTATGTTCATAGCAGCTTTATTCATAATAGCCAGAAACTGGAAACCACTTATAACTCTCCCACTACAGCAACAAGGTCACTCCTGCAAATAGTGCCACTCCCTCAAGTAAAAAATGGACAAAGAAAAATGTAGTACGTTTTCATAATGGAGTAGTACACGGCTGTTAAAAAGAAATGACATCATAAAATTTGCAGGCAAATGTATGGAACTAGAAAAAAATCTCTCCAAGTGAAATAATCCAGACCCAGATAGACAAACATGGTATGTACTCATGTGCAAGTAGGTATTAGCAGCTAAGTAAAGGATAATCATGCTACATAAACCCAGAGAGGCTAAGTAACAAGGAGGGCTTGGGGATGGGGAGCAATGCATAGATCTCCCTGGGAAGGGAAAATAGAAGTCATAGGAGGACTGGGGACAAACAGGGATTAGAACAGGAGGAACCAGGTGGAGGGAGAGAGGAAGGAGAGAGTGCTGGGAGAGATGGCTGGAATTGGGGAGCATTTCAGGGACAATGTGTAAGCTTAGTGCAACAGAAACTCCCTGGAACCCAAGAGGGTGACTGTAGAGAATGGTCCCAGTAATGGGGAATATGGAGCCTACACCAGCCATCTTCTGTAACCAGACAAGGCTTCCAGTGGTGGGGCTGTGACATTATCCCAACCACAGAACATTTAACCTACCTGCTGGGGTATATGCTGGGGTAAGAGCAACACTGTGTTAGTTAGGGTTTTACTGCTATGAACAGACACCATGACCAAGGCAACTCTTATAAGGACAACATTTAGTTGGGGCTGGCTTACAGGTTCAGAGGTTCAGTCCGTTATCATCTAGGCAGGAACATGATAGCATCCAGTCAGGCATGGTACAGGAGGATCTGAGAGTTCTACATCTTCATCCGTAGGCTGCTAGCAGAGTACTGGCTTCCAGGAAGCTAGGATGAGGATCTTAAAGCCCACACCCACAGTGACACACCTACTCCAACAAGGGCACTCCTGCAAATAGTGCCACTCTCTGGGCCATATATATTCAGACCACGAAAGGAACAGAGCTTGTGGGAATGGCCAACCAATGATTGGTCCAACTTGAAGCCCATACCATGAGAAGGACCAGTCTATGCCTTACACTGCCTGGGTGGACAGAAATGAGAGTCTGGGTATTACAGAGACCTAGGATAGATTAAAATATGACCCTATAAAGTGAAATTCTCTGGTTCTTTAACAACTTGGTTGTGTCATGTGATGTTTTTCTGGTAGCTGTCTGTGAGAGGGCATGTGGAGTCTTGCTAGAAACAGACATTTAAGAGAGAGTGTGATGTTTAGAAAGAACATAAATAGAACCCCACAGACAGTGAAAGACTTTGCATTGCTACACTGTGCAATGCTTCATTTCTTCACTGGTCTTCACTGGTTTTCCCTGGTCTTGGCTGATCTTCACTTCATAGAGAGCAATGTGCCAAAGAACTTCTCGTGGTATTCTGGCTGATTCTGCCTGTTTTCACTGACTTGTGTTGATTCAGTGGAGCCTTGCTTTTTCTGTTGGATCAAACTGCAGCTACTGGTTCATGGTTGATGTTTTCTATTGGACTATGGGTATCCTGACAACAAAAGTGGAATCATCCCAAGGAACTACTTCTAAACAGGTCAACCCCCCCTTTTCCTATTAATCTTCTTTCTCCCCTATCTCCAGTCAGTGTGCTAGACGGGAGGTTGAAGCATTTAAGAACCCTAAATAAAGTAAGCTTTGAAAAATCTAAGCCTTTTATGCCTCCCCCAAATCAATGAAATGATTCCTAATGATATTCTGCTATGCCTGTGGATCTATGCCTAGTCCAATTGTCATCAGAGAGACTTCATCCATCAACTAATGGAAGCAGATGCAGAGGTCCATGGTAAATCATTTGATGGAGCTCAGAGAACACTGTGGAAGAGGGATTGTAGGATCCAGATAGCTGGAGGACACCACAGAACATAAGCAGGCTCACAGAGATGGAAGAGAGCCTGTATAAGTCTGAGCTAGGTCCTCTGCATATATGCTATAGTTGCGTAGCTTACTGTTCTTGTAGGAATCCTAACAGTGGAAATGGGGGCTCTCTCTGACTCTCTTGCCTGCTCCTTTTTCCTCCTCCTGGATTGTCTTGTCCACCCTTGACATGAGGATTTGTGCCTAGTATTATCATAACTTGTTATGCTGTGTTTTGTTGACATCTCTGGGAGACCTGCACTTTTCTGAAGTGAAATGGAGGAGGAGTGGACCTGTGGGATAGGGGAGGTGAGAGGGAGGGAAAGGGAGAAGTTGGAGGGAAGGGAAACTGTGGTCATGATTTAATATATGAGAGAATAACTAACATTCTTAAAAAATGATAAAGCAGGGTAAACATGTTCTATAGTCTTGCCTACAGCCCAATCTTATGGAGGCATCTCTCAATAGATCTCTCAATCTCCTCTCAGGTGATTCTAGCTTGTATCAAACTGACCCAAGATCAACCAGCACATGGTCTCTGAGCACATCTGCAGCTCAAGCATCTTTCTAATACACGGTGATCTGTTGCATACCCCTACTTTTTTCTAACATTGTCAGAAGTCACCTTATCAGATGGATACAACTCCTGCATCCTCTACACTCTGACCTGACCTGGACTTGCAAGAGACAAAATTAATCCTTGAGTTTCTGAAGATGCTAATCTCAAGGACATGCAGAAATAATGGGACAAAGGGGAGAAAGTGAGGTCCAGGCCAGCTGGGGCTTTGACCCTGTCTCAGGGTTTAGGGTCAAGGGTGGCCTTCATCTTGATGACTGCCAGGAATTTCTAGCACACAGACCTAAGAGGACATCTAACTAAGCCCTTTCCCCTGCACCTTTCACATCTTCAGAGGGCTAATCTGTAATGTTGAACATACTGAAGGATGAATGGAGGCCCTACTCAGTGACTCTACTTTATCCTGGGCCAGGATAAAGTCATGGAGAATCCCATGAGAATTCTATGAGAATCCCATGAGGGAGAGAGGGCTTCCCTGAGTGCAGGCAAAGCCAGGTTAGGCCTGTGGGAAGTGTAGATTGCTCCCCTGGTGAACAGCTTTCCATGGGAAAGCTTGCTTCCATCTTGTAGCTAATATTCTTTCTCTTGTAGAACCAGGGTGTGGGAACCAAGCCAAAGGAGGGTGGTCCATTACAGAGGCATGGTTGCTTTATGGATCAACAGAGTGACTTCCCTCCGGCCATGATTACCACCTATAAAGCTCTTGCCAACTTAATGTTGTATTAAGTTCATCATACCATAAACATACTGTCCTGAAAGAGTAACACTCTGAGCATGCCAAAAACAAACAAACAAACAAAAACAAAAAGCTATAAATGTTATTTTCATGTGGCTATAAGACACTACAAGTCTGACCACACGTGATCAATATGGATAGATAAAGGCCACTGAGTCCAGAGATAGCCACAAACTTTCTGTGCTTGTTCCAGGATTTAGGCTTGGTCATAAAACACATATTTTATAATTCTAGGCTGGTCATGATGGTTGAAAGTTTCAATAAATTCCCTTCCAAGGCATGGCTGGTATCTTCACTAGGAAAGGGGAGACAAACCCACACATAACTCAGGTGTGGTGTTTCATGCCTATAATCCTAGCACTTGGGAAGCAGAGGAAGATCCAGAGTTCAAGTCTTAGCCGCCTAGTAATACCCTGTCTCATAGAGATGAACACAAAGTCTAGTCATTAAAAAGTAAAGTGGGGGCTGGAGAGATGGCTCAGTGGTTAAGAGCACTGACTGCTCCTCCAGAGGTCCTGAATTCAATTCCCAGCAACCACATGGTGGCTCACAACCATCTGTAATCGGATCCGATGCCCTCTTCTGGTGTGTCTGAAGATAGCTACAGTGTATTCATATATATAAAATAAATAATCTTTTTTTTCCATGGAGACAAACCCAACTAAAATTTATTAAACACATAATGCATACTGAAAAAGAATAAAATATAAGTAGATAAAAGAAAAAAGAATCCCAGTAGTTCTGTACAGAAGCTTTTTCCAGGCAGGCCAACATATTAGAGATAAACATCTTGGGGGTGTATTTGTCTAAATATAGATAGAAACAGTAAAGATTCAAAGATTAGATTTTACTAACATATAGAAGTATAATTCCAGAGTATTATAGATGTTAAATATATGTTCCAGAGTATGTCTTCCTAATCTTTTTTTAAAAAGTGTAAAATGAATGAAAAAGAAAAACATGTCCCAGGTTCATAAAAAATTTAAAAAGTTGGTCACATGAATCAGGTCCCAACCCTGAGCTCATTAAGTATGTATATATATCCTAGGCTTCTGCATGAGGTTTAGTGGTCTGTTTATACCACTCAAGTTGGTAGCATGAACCTGGGAGAGCAGGACCTAAAAATGATGTGGAATAATGTTTTATGCAATAGCCAGCTTTATTCAGAGCATCAGACAATTTATACTCTGAGGGTTAAGAAGAGTCTCAGGAGTAAAGTATACTCAAGGAACAAGAAGTACAAATGCTTTCCACATGTGGCAAAAACATGTTTTCCATAGAGGAGATCTTTGGTCTCCTACCAGCCCCATGCCTTCATGGGAGCACAAATCTAACTACTATGTCTTGTGAGGGTCCTATTTGCTTCTCAAGTGGTGCCCTTGCTAGCACAGAAGTACCTCACTATTTCTACCCAGCATCACAGCAACAGGAATGCCAGGAGCATCTTCTTGGCCATGTCCCATGAGACTGAGAGTGAGTATGTGGAGGATCAGAACAGGAGTTCTTCATGCACCAAGTTTCCATCTCTGGGAGAAGTTCAGTAGATCCAATTCTTCGAGAAATGTCATGCATCTAATGATAAAGCATAGTCACGTGTCGCTGGTACAGGCTATCTTTTGGGATACATAGCCAGCCTCTATGAGAGCTCTCAGCCAAATGTGGTATTGGTATCTATCCCCAGGGTTAGAAACTAGATCTTCTGAGACATTCTTTGAGAAGCTACCCTGGATCTCACAGGGTACCTGCTTATGCGAGAGTTAGGTTGACTCAGGAGGAGAGAGGTCTTTGCAGCCATTAGATTTCCCATCCCTCAACATACATGGTTCTTCTGAGACTCTCTTCAAATTACCTTGACTCCAGTTTATCATTAGTTGTGAAGTCAATCTGGTGGATAATCTTACTTGTCAACATGACAGACTTGGGAAGAGGGAACCTTAGCTGAAGAACTACCTTTATCAGATTGGTCTGTGTCCCAGTCTCTGGAGCATTTTCTTGATTGGAAGGCCCAGCCCACTATGGGTGGCACCATCCCTAGGCAGGTGGGCCTGTGCTAAGTTGATTTGTAAGCCTGGGAGAAAGCCATCTAATAGGATTTTTACTGTGGTGTCTACTTTCAGTTGCCACCTTGAGTTCCTGCTTGAAGCTCCTGCCTTGAATTCCTGCTTTGTTTTCCCGTCATGATGAACTGTGTGTAACTTATAAGCCAAATAAACTCTTTCCTTCTCTAAATGGCTTTTAGTCTCAGTATTTATCACTTTCTCTCCCTTTCAGGGTCAGATGACTTAACGGCAGAGAGCAGGAGGATACAGAAAAGAATATCTCACCTCCTGCCCCAGACAGATGAGCCTGTCTTCCCCCTCCCACCTACCAAAGCCTCCAGCTTCTCAAGTCTTTTCCCTCAAAAAGACAGTGACCCTCCCACCTCCTGCTGCAAGAAGGGCTGGCGCATCCATCACAGAGCTCTTGACCCAGCATCCTCCCAGCTTCTCAGATACCCTACTTGGGTCTCAGCCCACTACATCTGTTGGTGAGGCCATAAATCAGAGAAGGCCGCAGCCCAGGGTCAGGTCTGGTCAGCTTGCTGATGGAATTAGAGTAACGAATGGAAAATGGGGTGTTTATATTAGTTTTGGCTCTGACGCTAAAAGGAAGAATGCTGGGATTCAACCACTTGATAAACTCAACACTAACACATCCTGGGTCAGCAATTATGGCTTAAAGATCCTTCAGGAGGGCCTGAAGTGGAACCTCCCTGGGACTGTGTGGCTGACCTGGGCAGCCCTGCCTCGAAGAGGGAAGGTAGGCTGCACTGGGTATATGAGATACAACTGTACATGGGGTTCCTTTGTGGATGCGACTTGGTAGCCACTCCCTTGTAGGAACTGCCATGGTGCCAATGCCCCTCTGCACAACTCTGCTATCCCTCCTCCTTGAGAAAGTCTGCCTCTCTTAGCAATGGCTTGCATAATGACTCAGGAATAACAAGTACAAATGCTTTCCAGGGTGGGTGGGTGGTTGATGCTGGGGTCTGATAATGATGGCTGATTAGAGACAAAGGGACTTGCTCAGGTTATGACTCAAGTCTGAGAAGGTTTCCTCACATCCCACCAGGGCATTATTGAGTGGAAATGGTTCACTGAGTAGTGCCACATTGAATGGAATAGGCAGTAAGGGGCAGCTGATGAAAATGTCAAGGGCCAACTGGTAAACCTTCGGTGACACCTAGGTAGCTGTCTGCAGCCAAAGCAAGGAAGGAAAGGCTTATGGCTGCGGTGGGATCTGGAGACAGAGAAAGGCAAGTCAGGGGGCATCCTGGAGGAGGTGGGCCTCTCAGCTGACTAGCTATCAGTTACTCCTCAGACCTTGGTGAGGCATAGAAGCTAGAGTTAGGAGGGAGTGTTTAAACATGGGTGGCCTCATAGGAGAGCAGAGGAGAAAAGCCACAGAAGCCACAGAAGCCACAGACCTGTGTCTCTCTTCTCCTTGAGTCTCATTAGGAATGTTCTGATAAAGTGATGCTGAGACCTTCCACAGTAGCCCCTGTTGATGTCCATCACATACACTCACTCTCTTCCCAGCTGTAACACTGTCATTAAGCAGACGAGAAGAAAATAGTTCTTCTGCATGCAAAGGAAAATTCACAAAGGCAGAGATTGCACATGGCTACACCAGCTCTTCCGCCCACCCAGCACTCCTGAGTGGGATACACACAGAGACACACTCAGAGATTCTCTCCTGTGTATCAAGAGCATCTATAAGACTGGAGAGACCTGAGGGGTAGGAAGCAAAATGTAAGGAGTCTAGGATATGTGTCCAAGTGAGATTGGAATGTAGAGAAAGGACCTGAGCTGGGGCCCAAGGTAGCACCAGATGTCTTGATACCCCAAGTAGTCATCCTGGGGACAGCAGAGTGACCGTGCTTTCCATCTCTCTGCCCAGATCCAGGCCAGATGGTCCCTAAGTCATCCCATGTGTTTATCTCACCTATTTCCCTCAGTGGACGGATGCCCTTCCCCAAGGTCACTCCTCTTGAGCTCCCCTTGAAGTCACACCTTCCCAGGGAGGGCTTTTCTTTATTGCAACCTCCCCCCACCTCTGATTGTTCTCAGAACCAAGCCCTTTGATGGTTTTTATTGTCCCTAAATTCACACCAGGCTCCAATAACTTCAGAGCAGGTAGAGAATGTGGGAGCTGGGGAGGATTGGGAAGAGAGCAGCCAGGATCAAGGCAGGAGCCTGCAAATTCTAAATCTGGGGGACCAGACTTTGTTCTAAAGGCTTCCAGGTGTGTTTAGGGAATTGGTGGGGAGGGGGGTGTCCTTCAATCTCCGGCTTAGGACGTCCAGGCTAAGTGGATCAAGGTGGCCCCTACTTCCTAGAGCCTCCAAGCCCACCTGCTTCAGCTGCATGAGAATGGTTGATTCACAGAGCTCAACATATTTCTGTCTGGGTCCAAGTGGCTTCTAAGATGAACATTGGTATGGTTTTCTATTGGTTCTAGACACATCAACCCAACCTGAGACCAGATCTGGGCAGCCTTAGGACAATTTATTGGGTCAGGGTCTCATTCTCAAAGACCTTAGCCCTGGGAGAACTGGGAATCTATGAGTCTATTTTCTCTACTTCTGTTTCACTCCCCTGCCTTCTCTTGCTCCCCAGAAAAGACTAGAGCCTCCCTGAGTGCCAGAGATTTTCCTGCAGGGAGCTTGCAAGTGAGTGTCTCCCTAGAACTTCTCCAGTGAGGTCCATCCTCTCCAACATGGTGGATTAAAATATGGAGCCTTTGGGTCATCATCTACAGACACGAAGATGAAGTCTTCATCCCTTGTGTGTAGGGGGTCTCTTAGAAAAGCCACAGAAGACTCAGAGACGGTGGCTCTGTTGGTTAAGAGTACCTGCTGCTCTTGTAGAGCACTGATATTCAGTTTCCAGCCCCCAAGTTATTTAGCTTATAATCACCTCTAACTCCAGTTCCAGGGACTCTGATGCTCTTTTCTTGCATCTGCATGCACACACACACATACCACACACACACACACACACACACACACACACACACACACACACAAATACAAATCTAAATAGTAAGCTAGAGAAAGGCCTGCTCCTCTTTCCTTCCAAGTAGTTACCCTCTGTGAACTGGGCCCTCTGCTGATTGAATCTGTTGTTTTAGAATTCCAAAAATAAGTTTGTTTAAAAACAAATAAATCTATAGTATTTATTTTTGCATGTTTGTGAGTATACATATTCACATGTGTAGGTCCACATGTATGGAGGTCAGAGTTCACCCTTGGATGTCATCCCTTACTTTATTTGAGACAGTCTCTCTATGGATCCTGGGACACTCAGGCATTCAGCTCGGCTGGCTGGCCAGTGAGCTCCAGGGATACTCCTGTCTCTGTCTCCCCAGCACTGGTGTGCCTGGCATCCTGTGTGAGTGCTGGGGTTGGAACTTGGGTTGTCATGCTTGTGTGGCAATCGACTGAGCCATCTCAGCCATCTCAGCCTTTGAACAGCATGAGTGGTGTAAGACAAGGCCACCTGAGAGACAGCTGGGAATAAGCCTAATGCTTCTTCAAGGGTGCTGAGTGCCGTTTAAACACCTCACAACTCTTTGGTGCCGAGTAGGGGCAAGGTCATTCCCTCTGGATGCAAGCCTAAAATGCCTCTGGATTGCAATTTCTGTATGCTTCTGTGGTCAGAAGCCTTCATGCTAAAGCTCTGGTGCTTTGAGGTAGAAACTACCAGTGTGGCAGGCATGAGACAAGAAGTTACAGGTGACACTGAACAGATTGGGAGGGTAGAGAGACTCATGTGGGGTTCCAGAGAAACAAGCAGCTGGTGCTGGATACACTCTGCACCTTTCGTGATGTACACAGAAGCACATGCTGTGAGCAATACCTAAGCTCCAGGGATGCTCCTGTCTCTGTCTCCCCAGCCCTAGTATGCCTGGTGTCCTATGTGGGTATTGGGGATAGAATTTGGATCTTACACTATGGGACTATGTGGTCACTCAGCCACGGTGCCTTATTGGACACTTAGAAGGAACCAGTCAAGGGTTCCTTCTTGCCTATAGTCAATGAGGACACTTCCCCTGGCCAGATGTTCTTCACACCTGCTCCTCAAATGCAGGGAGAGTTAGGGACAGCTGACCAGCATGTGAAAACATTGCAGAAGCGCCAAGGAAGAAGCTGGTGTTACGTGTACTCACTGCATACACATCCAGGCCAGAGGATGATGCTTCTACCCTGTCACTCACCCTTTTATTCCCATTGAGACAGAGCCTCCATGAACTTGAAGTTATCCAGGAGGCCAACAAGCCCCACTGACACTTTTGTTTTCAACTTCTACAATAGGTGATAGGCACACACAGCCATGACAAGGTTTGCATCTGAGTGCCGTGGATTCACTCATGTACTCATGCTTGCACAAGTGAGCCATCTTTCAAGGCCCTGACTAAAGTCTTCTGCTTTTTGACTAACACCTCACCAACTGTCTCTGCCCCCCAGTAGCCACCATCCCATCCCACTTTCTTCACAAGACCTTTGCTTACAATTGTGATCCTTCCCACCACCTCTCTAGTTCTTTTCTAGTTCTTTTCCCCCTTATCAGTTACCACAAAAGGAATCAATAGTTGACCTGGCTGGAATCTGTAACTCTGTGAAGGCTAGCTGAGATTTCTTATTCGTGCCGTGGCTAAATCACTGGTAGATTCCCCATGCCCCAGTGTATGGCCACATACCAATGCACATATGGGCAGCATAGACTGGATCCATGAGGCTATTAATAACTTTAAAAAGTTAAGAATTTGAATGGAAGATGGAGTTAAGGCACTAGCAGGAACTGGGGAGAGGTAATGACTGACAGGATACATAAGAAACATTTTTGATAAAGTCTGAAAGAGGGCAGGTCTCTGTAGGCTTACATTATTAAAAATATATTTTAACAAGAGTTTTTAAATGCTTTAACATTCCTTCTAGCCCACCATCCACCAGAAGTAGTGGAAAGGAAAGGTTAGTAGAAAAAAGGAGGGTATGGACCTGTTTAGAAATATTTCTTTGGAGCAAATCTAATCTGTGTTGTCAGGAAATCAGCAATTCAGTTCACATGAATCAGCAGTGGCAGCTTGATCCACTCGTAAATCCCATTCACAAAAAAGTAATGGAAGATCAATCTAGAAGAAACCCCAAGGCTCTGCCAATTGTCCCAAGTCCAAGGAAGCAATAGGAAGCCGACAGAATATTACCAGAAGTTTTTTGGTGCATTTTGCTCCATGAAGTTGCAAGGAATGATGACCAACAAAGAATAGTAAGGCGTACCAATAGCACCCAGCATCATCAGTGAGGATCAGCATCAGCAAAGCCCAGCAATGACCAGCAAAGAGTGGCAAGGCAAACCAATACCATCTAGCATTGTCCAGTGTCTGTTGGGCTACATTTATACCCTTTCCAAACATCATGTGTTCTCTGCAGTATCCACTCCAGCAAAACATCACATGTCCTTTTTTCAGGCTGCTTCCAGAAACTTGTCTGTTTTTAGCGAAACATCCTCCACATGTCTCCTTCAGCAAAAACATCCTCTTATAAGACAGTTTCCAGATAAACATCACATGGCACAACTGAGTCCCACAAAGAAACCAGAAGTTTCTACTTTGGGTCTCCATTGTGGCAATTTTTAGAAATGAATGGTGTATGAGACTGTTTGCTATTGCTATAACAAAATATTTGAATCTGGTAACTTTATAAAGAAGAAACTTACTCATCTACTTTAATATATTGTTTTAGGAGACTGAAAGTTCGAAGCCAGGTGGTCCCATCTGTTCAGCTTCTGGTGAGAGGCTTCTCAGCCATCACAGTACATAAGATTGCATCATGGCAGAAGCATGTGTGAGAAGAAAAGATCACATGACCTAACTGGAAGCCAGGGGGATTTGAGGTCAGACATGCATTCTTTTTTCTTCCTGATCATCCACTCTCATAAATGGAATCCCCAAGTTCAGCAAGGGCATACCCATTATGACCTAACTGCCTTCCCCTAGACCCCTTCACCCCTCCTCTTCAAGCTCCTCATCATATCTCTACATCACCATGGGAGAGCCAAGCTTCAGCCCATGGATGCTGGATGAGTCAGAGAGAATGAGTACATGTTACCACTGTGAACTGAGATGGCCAGGTGATCTCAGCTGGGCTCATGCATGTGTCCCTGGTCCGCTGGGGGATGAGCAGCCACACACATGTGGGAATCAGTTTGTACCTAAGATGTTCTGATCAGGGATGGAGCTTGGGGATTCTGTGTAACCTGTCATTCTCCAGGAGGCTAGTTTGAGTTCCTTCCCAAGCTGATATTTTCCCTACTCAAATAGGGACTACCAAGGTATCCCCGTAAGCCATAGATTCCAAGTAAGGCCTTATGTTTAATGGATGAGGCATCACCTCCATGCCTGCTGTAAGTCCGGGGTGCTGATGTCCCACAGACCTGCTGTTCTCCAGGAATTTCCCTCTATGGGGGCCATCTCCACTCTGTAATGCTGTAATACAACAGCATGATCATCTCTCCTTGCTCCAGTGTGGGACATCCTTCAAAGCCCTTCTCAGTGTCAAAACACCCATGGTCACAGAGTCTGCAGAGGACCCTGTGGCACATAGAGATGACACACATGTCTCTCTGTCCTGTTGCTGTGACCAGGTGCCTAACAAAGATGACTTGAGGAAGGGCAGTGCATTTGGTTCACAGTTTGAAGGGACACAGTCTGTTGTGACAGAGAAGATGGTGGAGACAGGAGGTTAAAGTGACTGGTCATGGTGAGCCTGCAGTCAGGAAGCAGAGAGAAGTGGAGCTGGGATGTGAAACATGGAGTTCCTCTCCCAGTGACCTGCTCCTTCTTCCAGCTAGACTCATTGCCCACAGACTCTACAACCTCTGAGTCAGCACCACTAGCTGGAGACACACAAGTCTGTGGTGGGTGTTTCACCCTCAAACCATAACATCCTTGTGCAAAAAAAATCTCTTTAAAAATTTTTTATTATTTTATTTTTGTATGTGTATGCATATGCACATATAAATAGCTCAGCATATATATGGAGGTCACAAAATGACATGTAGGAGTCTTTTCTGTCCTCCAACCTGTGGATTCAGGGAGTCAAACTCAGGTCATCATGTTTGGCAACAAGTTCCCTTACCTGCTGAGCCATCTTACAAATAGAAATTGGGCATAAAAGCACATGCTTGGGGCTCCTTATACTGACACAGTGGACCCATCTGCTCCCCTGGTGAACTGACAGAATAGAATCTCAACTGCGCCCTAAAGGCTAAGCATCCGGGTAGGCAGCAAGGGTTTGACAAACCCTTCCCCTCCTCTACCATGGTTCTGGCAGGCAGAGAAATCTGCCAGCATGTGGGGTTGATCTGAGCAGGCAAGAATTGACCTTAGCTAAAATTCTCACCCAACCGCTGGGTTGTGGCCCTCATGTTGGTTGTTCATAATCGGTTGGAAAAGGTGGCCTCCTAACTAAACTTCCCTTCCCCGGGCATCTGAGCCCTCTCTATCTCTTTGAAGATTACAGGGCTTTACCGTGCCTTTAAAGTGAATTTTCTCCCTGCGTTTTATTATAATTAATGACCAGAAAAACTCTTCTCTTTCCCTCCCTTTATCTCTTAAATATGTTTCTTTCCTCTTTAAAACTGCAGTATTTCTTTTAAAGTAAGATATATGATGTGCCTGTCCTGAGCAGGGCAGGCCGAGACTCATCTGTCAACTTGATTATGCAAAGCCTGCGTTTGGCTGGCATCTGAGCCAGGATTTCAAAGCCCTGACTCACGTGAGCTTCCAAGCTGACAACTCAGAGACAGCGAGAGTCTGCAGATGCCTGATCACCTGGTCAGGCAGAGTCCCTCCTCCGATGTCCTAAATGACTCAGGGGACTACAGTGTGTGCATGCTCGTGCTCTAACAACTCAAAAGACACACATCTGCAATCGCTCAGGACCAGAAGTGCAAATTCATCATGAGGACATGCAAAGAAGTAGGCTGAGACTCCCGACCCTCACGGATAGCCTCGGTGGCTGTTGCTCCTTGCTCTGAGATATGCCATTGTACCCCCCTCCCCACTCAACAAGACAATGTTTGGGCGACTGTAGTCTGAAGCCCAGGGCACAAATGCCAAGCATTGGTTACAATATGTATGCCAGTGTGCACATGTGTGCAGGGAGTATAGAGAACATGGCATCCCTTGATGCTCATGAGGATGAGCAACCAACACTGATCTATATACATTGTAGTTGGGAGGCAGTAGCTTTGTCATCCGCCAACCGATGTTGGTCCTGCTACCAGAGTGTGACAAGCAAAGCTGTCTCCCAGCTTTCCCAAATGTTCTCAGGGTGTGCTCCATGATGAGAGGCCCATACATCTGGGAACTTGACTCCAGATAACAGCTTCTTGTTTAGACTTTGAGCCAGCAGCCTGAGTCCCTTCCCTAGAGACCAATCTCAGGAGCTTTGGAATGGGGCCCCAGCCCCCTGTACACTTCACCCTTCCCAGAGGCCTCTGCTGGATCTTTGCCCTGTTTCCTGTAGGCTGCTCTGTGAGAGCATACCATTGGATGCTCTGGCAGGGTGGGTTGAAGCTATCGTGGGCTGCTGCACTGAAAGGAACATTGGGATGCATGGCATAAGTGTTGTGAACCTAAATTCTTGTGAATTTTTGGTGCTGGAAGGAAGACCTGTCTTGGTTTGGTCCCCTGTGTTGAAGGAGTCCTTGATGCTTACCACACAACAACAGCAAACCCGTCCAGGCAAGGTTGCAGACACCACTTCTAGGTCACATAACTGTATTGATAGGAACTTGAAGAGCCAAGGGTCCAAAAGGTCATCTGTCAGTTCCTGTTCCTAGAACAGGCCTCTGTTGGGACAGAGGAACTGAGGGTAGCCATGTAATGCAAGGGCTGATATAAAGCCCATTTAATTAGCAGATGTTGATAAAGCCCATTTAATTAGCAGATGTTGATAAAGCCCATTTAATTAGCAGAGTATTGATAAAGCCCATTTAATTAGCAGACTGTTGAGGCTACCTATCACCTGCCTGAGATCACAGTGACTGGTTTTGGATAGGACCTTGCTGAAGAATACTATCCCACACTCACTTCCTCCTCCAGAGATGAGTCCAGTCTTGTGTCCCTGACAAGGAGACACAGCAGGAAATAAAGTCTAGAGATTGGTTGGTTGTGACATATACAGGCTAAGGAGCCAGCATGGTTATTGATTATTAAGCAACACATCCTATACTGTCTCCACAATGCTGCCAGCAACTGGTTTTGATTCCAACTACTGATTCCAATTACGTGCCCAGCAACTGTCAATCAAACCCCAAGTTAAACCCTCTAGTACCAGCTCCAGGTCATTTATCTAGCCTGGATATCACACTGTTTTATCTACGAGCGACCCATTCCTCTCAAAAATGTTCTCATCCAGATGTTTCTAACATCTGACCTGCCTCCCATCCCTCTAGGTATGCTCACGGACAGAGAGCCCAGCTCCAAGGGCTCAGAATGACCTGTCTCCCGTCCCTCTGGGTATGCTCACAGAAAGCCCAGCTCCAAGGGCTCAGAAAGACTGTACGAGCAACAGGGTTTCTTCTACCTACCTATGCCATTCCATCTTGACTGAAATAAACCGCAGGAACTCTCTGAGTGGATATGCATATGCTGTGTTGCTATCACTGTGGACATTGGGGGTGGGGTGGGGGAACCTGGATGCACATCAAGAGGAGATGGCGCCAAAGATAACCTAAAGGCCCCTGAAGAGGGTCCATCAGCATATTGTCAATGGATAAAATAAATGAGCCAATCAGTGTGCATGATCATGGGATGTTTGTGTGTATTGTGTAAAAGTTATACTTAAAAACTAAGGTGCGTGTGTGTGTGTGTGTGTGTGTGTGTGTGTGTGTGAAGATACGTAGAGCAGGCCATGTCAGACCATGTTTGAGCCATGTCTTCTAGGAAGTTCCCCCAGCTAAGTGAGGAAAAGGAGAAGCCCTAAGACTTGATTGTCTTCTAGCTGGAGTTTCAAAATAATAGAGAGAGACTAGAAACCCTATTGAGAAGTTTAAAGTCTAGGCTTTAGGTCTCAGAATATTCTTGAACCTTCTATCAGCAACAAAACCCAGTAGTCTATCTGGTCTGGAAGCCAGAAGCTATCAGTGTTTTCCTGAAAATAAATCAGAAGTCTTGATGGATGTCCGCATCTCCTTCAGAGCATCACATGACTATAAGGTCTCCCGTGTCACTGAGCAAGCTCCCACGCCAGTTCGAGGGCCATGTGGCAGCATTTGCCTTCCTGAGCTCTGTTCCTGACATCAGTAAATAATGATCGCTAAATCAGAAGCAGGCTGCACCCCTCATGCCCAGAGGGCTCTCACCAGCCCCTTCTGTACAGGATTTTTAAAACAAGCTTTAAGTGTGTGTCTGTATATGAGTGCAGTGCCTATGGAGCCCAAAAGAGGGCGTCATTTCACCTGAGGCTGGAGTTTCAGGTGCTTGTGAAATGCCAACGTGAATATTGGGAACCAAATCTGCTGAGAGTCCCCTTCACCCCATGGCCACTGGCTTTGGGGAGGCAGGTAGATGGCTGGACAGAGGAGGCCTGCAGCCTGGATCTCTCCCCTTGCTCTTCTCCATGAGTATCACCACCTCCAGTCACTTATGTTTCTAAGCTCCCTGTCCCAGGCATTCCACACCAGAGCTCCCTCCACTTTGACACTGGGGGCTGCTCTTGAAGACCTATGATAGGAAAACCAGGAGGTTTTTTAAAGCCAGATCTAAGGTACACCTCTAGGAATGTCCATAAAGCCTGAGCCTCAGTTTCCCTACCTTAAAGATGTTAGTGCCTGAGGGCTGTCCTGAGGGTAAGGCAGGCAATTGTTTGTGTCTGGTCCTCACATAATCACTCATGAGCTCATGCTCGCACTTGCGCATGCACGTGCGTGTGCATGTGTGTGCACACACACACATTCACACACAGACCATAAACACACACACATACATACACACACTCACACAAGGGCCATACACATATATAAACCACACAAACACACACACACATGAGCCATATACATATACATACACACACATACACACACACAGAGACATACACACACATGCATGGACCACACACACATGCACACAGACACAGACATAGACCACACACAAGTGTACAAATGATAGTAATAAATCATGTTTAAACAGTTCTTTGCTATATGCATAATTTTGCATTTAGTAAGGAAATTAACATACTGATGAGGTGTGAGCCCAAAACTAGGGAAGCAGAGACAGGAGGATCCCCGTGTCTTGATGGTCAAGCCAAGAGAGAGACCACATCTCAAAAAGCAAGGTGGACAGTGCCTAAAGAATGACACCCAAGGTGACCTCTGACCTCCACATGCACTCCCACACACATGCACCCAGCCCGTCTTTATTTAACTAGTTGTTCCCGTAAATGCAGAAATTTCAAAATGATTAGTGATGCCTGCAGCTCATGGCACATAAAGATCTGGAATCCTCGCTGGAGAGGCTTCAGTGGCACACATGTGATGTGTGAGGCAAAGGCTTGCACCGTGCCAAGTGCGCATGCGTGACATGTTCTGCACTGAGGCTGCATGGAGTCACGTGATGCAACCCATGTAAGCTCTTCCAGAAATGCTTGGATCTTAAACTTCCAGCCACTGTATTTTCAAACACCTTTCATCATTGCCAATTCATGTCCACTATGAACTGTGACCTAGAGTTTGATGTAGTCTGTCAAGTAGCCGGTCTGTTGAAACGGATTGTATAGGAGTTGAGGGCTAGCTCAGCCTCTCAGCACTTGCCCAGCATGCTCAAGGTCCTGGGTTTCATTTCCAGTGCGGTAGGGAGAGTTCTAAGATAATGTCATGAGCTTACAGCCAGACAACTAAAAATAAGAGAGGGTATTTCAGAGTGAGGGACCATATTAACCTCATGTGACCCTGAGCCAATAGTCCAACCTTCACTACCACGCATATCAACCTTGCTGTTCACTGCATATTGTCCTCGTTTCATTACCTATGTTAAGCTCTCTGGGCCTCAGTTTCCCCATCTGCAATATAGGTGAGAGCAATTGAGGCTTTTGATGAATCTAATAGAGTTGAAGCCCCTCATCTTCGTCTTTGCTCAGAAAGCCAAGTGCAGCCTGGCACTGGAGCGCAATGGGTGTCTCGGCCAGAGGTGTCCCCACGTTTGTTATTCCTACCCCACGCCCCAGAATGGGGGTGCCATCGTCTGTGGGGGACGTTGAGTAATAAGTGGAGAAAGGCTCACCGTGGTACCCAAATAAACAAGCTAGTCTCTCCTTCCCCCAGCTGCACAGCCAGCACCCTGCACACGTTTCTTACACGCGGGCGAATAAACACCAGCAGGACCCACTTCAAAAGGCTCCAAGGGCAATATAGAGGGGGCAGCTGCTGCTGATAGAAGCAGTGTGCCTTGTGGGGGCTGGGGGGCCTCCAGCAGCAGACGGCCCCAAGACGCACAAATACATCAGTGTGACCTCCTCAAAGGCCTAGAGACTGAGAGCAGGAAAAATAAATAATTCCGTTATCTCTGATGAATTTTTGCCTTTGATCTCTCTCCTCCCCACCCTCTCTTCCATTGCTCTTGCTCCCTCACCCCCCTTCCCCGATTTTTCTCTCCCCACTACCTTTTTTTAAGCCTCTCCTCCTGGCCGCCATTTGATTTATGCCCTAAACAGCTCCAAGAGGCTGACGGGCCCCTGATGAATTGGTAGAGTGGTTCTGTGCAAAGACCCTGAGCAGGCGGCAGGGAATGGGGCAGGGGAGGCAGAGATTGCGATTCCCTCCAAGAGGGAAGGCCTAGCTCGGTGAGGGGCTCTCTGTATTGACTAGTGCTCACATGTATGTAGCTGAATGTACCTGTGTGCACACCCGTGTCACTTCTGGCCTGGCTACTTGGCTTTTTCTTTGGGGTGGGGGGAGGTTGGTTTGGTTTGGTTTTGAGCCAGTTGAGAAATAAAGAGGGGAAATGACTTCTGTTCTTCCTTCCTTGTTGGTGATAACCACCACATGTCTACCATGCTCCAAGCAGCTCCAGGGTGACCACAGTCATAATTGAGAGGCAGAAGTCTGTAGCCCATTCTCCCTCAGTCACCGCCAGACTTCCTGAGTTCAAGTTTAACTCCAGGACTCTCCAGCCCTGTGACTTCAGCTGAAGCAGCTTAGTCGCTCTGTGCCTCGGTTTCCCCAGATATACACCAAGGCAATAAAGTCTGGATCACACAATCAAATGAGGGGATGCCGAAAGCTATTAACAGCCACCATGAGGTGACTAATGTACCAGCCAATGGGGAGGGGGGTGTTATGAAAAAGAATAAAAGTAAAACAAAGTAGCTAACACACCCATATGAACTAGCTAGAGATTTCAGAGAGAGCTGGGTAATATGGGCTGAACAACACATGCAGATGTCCTGGGGCTGAAGCATTCAAGCTGCCCCTGGAGAGCCTGACTCTAGGGATCAGGCAGACAATGAGAAAAGAACTCTGGCAAAGCCCTGAAGAAAAGGGCTTGGTTTGGTCTTTGTCTTGATGGCAATGGGAGCTGCTGGGGACTTAATAGCAGAGAAAATAAGATGTTTAGAACAACAACATGAGGCCTGAGATGTGGCTCAGCAGTAGAGTGCTTGCCTACCATGCATGAAACCCTAGGTTCCATCTCCGACAACTGAAAATCAGGTATGGTGATTCAGGTCTGAAATCTCAACACTGAAAGGAGGAGGGGTGGGGCTGAAACTCTCAAGATCATCCTCAGACACATAGGGAATTCAAAGCCAGCCTGAGCTATGTGAGACCCTCTCTTAAAGAACAAAGAAGGGGCTGAGGACCCAGCTTAATGGTAAGAGACTGCTATAGAAGCATAAGGACCAGAGTTTAAGTACCCAGCACCCACAGAAAAAGCCAGGCATGACCTGTTGCTATGAGAGGGTGGAGAAAGGAAAATTTCTGGAGTTTGCCGGCTGCCATCTTGAGGAACTACGGTAGAGAGTGACAGGCAGGGAATCTGATGTCCTTCTTTGGCCTCCAGGATTGAAACTATACACATACACCACACACACACACACACACACACACACACACACACACGTAAAATGAAATGTTCATGTTGCTAGTACCAGCTGGCACTGTTCAGAGGGGTGAGGCTGGTGGCTGAAGTGAGCATGACTCCTCTTTGCTCTCCACACAGAAACCAGGTAGGAGTTAGAGAAAACTCTTTCAACCCAACTGAATATTACAGAAGAGTCAAGGAAGGATCAAGTTCACAGACATCTCATGGCGGAGGGGAGTCAAACTATGATCATAGTTTGGTGGCATTTTTATTTGCTTTGCCAAGTGACAAATGGAGCCACTGGAGAGGCCAAGTTCACTTCGTGCACCTAAGCATGGAAGACTGAAGCCAGAGCTGCCAGATGGAGGAGGTCTAAGTAGGCAGCCTGAACTGTGGGAATTTTGACACCTCAGTTTTCTTGGATGCGTATTGAGAACTTGTTTTGTGTGTATGCTCCTGTGGAGGCTGGAGCTGATGTTGGGTGTCTCTCAGTCCCTGGCAGACCTCTTCCTGTCTCTGCCTCCCCAGCACTGGGAGGCAGGTCCACACTATCATGCCAGCCTCTTACCTGGACACCTGGTATTAAACTTGGATCCTCATGTTGGACAGCCAGCAATTTACCCACTAAGCTGTCTCCCAGCTCAGACTGGCAGGTTTTAAAGTATGCCTGCTTGACTTCCAAGCGAGAAATTTGATTCTTATGGAGTGGGAACTTGTTTGGGTTTGGGGTTGTTTTTCAAAGCTCCCCAGATGACATAAATGTACAACAAAATGTGGGAATTGGTGTGGTTAAAAATGTGTGTGTGTGACTGGCTGGGGCCAGATAGACCATCTATTCTACTTCTACTACTAGGAGGAAAATAATGGGTTAAATTACATGGCCCAAATGCAGTAGGTATTGTATGGATCCATGTTTGGAGCAGAGCCATCAACCCCCCAGACTCAACTGTTACGCTGTGCTGATCAACTTTCTGGGTTAAAGGAGGTGAGGTGAGCAAAGTTCAACAGGGACTCAGAGCTGCCATCTTGTAAAATCCATGTGGCTCCAGGGGTAAAGAGTGAAGGGTAGGCAGGGGAGGGAGGTACCAAGAGAAGGCCTTTGCCACAGTGTGGAGCTAAATTATTTCTCATGTCTCTCCTGGGCCCCCACATCAGTGGCCAGAATCGCATAGTGAGTGGTTGTCTAGCCATCCAATAAGCAAAGTGTATGTTTTACATGAACCACACCTGGATCATTCCTAGCTAGCTAGGTTCCACACTCTGGTAGGTTCAGGTTCCTAAAGACCTTGTTCCGAACTCTTGGTAACTAGGGCCTAACTGGCTACTTTGTGTTGTTTCTCTAGTTTAATTCTTGTGCTTTTTTTTTTTTTAACAAGTTGCATTCTTAGGTTACAATGTATCCTTTCCTTTGGTTCTGCGAGTTTCCAGCCTAGTGAGTGGTGAGGTGGAGCTGCTGAGGACATCCTTGGAGCCATCTCTCTCTACAGGGAGCAAAATCACAGATAAGAGGGGCTTAATGTTGTTTGCTGGGGGTGATAATATTCTTGTTTTCAGTGTGATCTAGATGCTCCCACTGACAGTGTGTGAGGATTCGTCAAGATCCATGCCTTGACAACCTGTCT
This sequence comes from Mastomys coucha, assembly GCF_008632895.1. Classification (NCBI taxonomy): domain Eukaryota; kingdom Metazoa; phylum Chordata; class Mammalia; order Rodentia; family Muridae; genus Mastomys; species Mastomys coucha. The sequence goes on from NW_022196905.1 coordinate 113,490,628, forward strand.
ATGTGACTGTAGCCTGTGCCTCCCCCGGCTGGGAGCTCACCATTTCTCTGGGAGCTCACCATGCTGCTCCTCTGGCTAGTCAGCTGCTCTGAGGATTCCCACTGCATGCTAGGATTGTAGGAGGCCATACACACCCACCCAGCTTTTTCTGTGGGTTCTAGGTACTCGGAACTCTCTCAGACTTAAAAGCATTTCCCCAGCCCCTCAATTCTAAACACTTCTAAATGGCATGGATTTTTGTACCATTTATTATTCTAGAGTAGTGGTTCTCAACCTTCCTAATGTGGCAGTCCTTTAATACAGTTCCTTATGTTGTAACTACCAACCATAGAATTTCTTTTTTAAAAAGATGTATTTATTATTATATCTAAGTACACTGTCACTGTCTTCAGACACACCAGAAGAGGGAATCAGATCTCATTAAGGATGGTTGTGAGCCACCATGTGGTTGCTGGGATTTGAACTCAGGACCTTTGGAAGGGAAGTCAGTGCTCTTAACTGCTGAGCCATCTCTCCAGCCCATAAAATTATTTCCATTGCTACTTTATAACAGCAATTTTGCTACTGTTATGGATCATAATGTAAATGGCTGTTTTCCAATGGTCTTAGAAGATCCCTGTGAAAGGGTCATTTGACACCCCCCCAGGAGTTGTGACCCACAGGTTGAGATCCACTGGTCTAGACCCTCCCAAGGTTGATCCCCTGCACAAGGAATACAGGGAGGTGACTAGAAAAAAGCTTAAATTTAGGAATGATATGTGTGGTTCAGTTTTGCCTTTTGTTAAAGGATGGGTTATTAAGCTTGATGAGCCTCAATTTCCCTTCCTCTGAACATGGACATGACAAAACTGAACTGCTGGGGTCATGGGGACAATCAGATTAGCTCATGACACTTTGTAGACCCTCCAGTGTCACACCCTTTAGGGCTTTTAGACTACATGGTGGACTACCACACACCCACCCCTTCATGGGAAAGGAAAACTTGAAGATAATCTACTTCCAGTAGATAACGCATAAGGGTTTATATGACTCAGAAATCTACCCACAGCCAGAGTTTTGACAGGAAAGTATGTGTACATCCAAGAACATTCATACATGCACATGCAAGAGCATTTGTATGTATGCAAGGGCATACATGTGTGCCCATGTATGTTTTCATGTGTGCATGTGAGATGTTGGCATGACCATTCACCTGTATGCCTATAAGGTTGTTCAAATGTACATTCAAATATATGCATGTGTGCTCAGAGCATGTTTTGGGAAGGGCTGTTGGAAGGAGCAACCAGAAGCTATTGGAAGCAAACAGGAACTGTCCCCAGCATGGCCTCCTGGGAATCCACACTTCCTGCCTGCTAGTCTATCTAGCAAGAATAAAATTGTAGATAGAGAATAGCCCACGTGACAAAAAATAGACCCAATCACAGAGATACAGAAAGTAGAAATGGTTAAGATAACTCTGCATTGGTGTGAAGCAAGTTCCCCAATGAGGTAAAGCCCCTGCTCTTTCCTACCCTCTTCTGCTCTTAACTCCCTCCCCTGTCCTCCTTTGCCCTCCCCTGCTCTCCCCTACCCTCCCCTGCCCTTTGTTGCTCTCTCCTGTCCTCCCATGCCCTCCCCAACCCCCTGCTTTCCCCTGTCCTCCCTTGATCTCCTCTGACCTCCCCTGACCTCCCCTACCCTCCTCTGTCCTCCCCTGCCTTCCCCTGCCTTTCCCTGTCCTCCCCTGTCCTCCCCTGCCCTTCTTTGCTCTCCCCTAACGCCCTGCTTTCCCCTGTCTTCCTCTGTCCTCCCTTGACCTCCCCTGAC
>NW_022196905.1:113492595-113516191 GCF_008632895.1 Mastomys coucha
CTCCCCTGCCCTCCCCTGTCCACTCTTTCCCACCCCTTCCCACCTCTGCCCACATCTGGTTCATCCCTGCCCTAAATTTTCAATGCAGATGGCACCAACCTGGTCACCCTTTCATGCTAGTGGGAGGAAAGGTCAAAGATGGTGTCTGTGTACCTTTGTGCCACCTTCCTGAGATGCTTTGATTGGTACACAGCTCCTGACAATGGGCCATCATCTGTCCTTATTATACTAGCTGTCAAATTCTATGTAACCCTGAAAAGGAAGCATCTTGCAAAGATGGGGGGAGGGGAATGCATACACTTAGGAAAGCAGACAGGACAGTAAGAAAAGGTCCTGGGTGAACTCCAGAGATCAGGAGAGGAGTCAATCTCTGAGGAGGAAAAATAGGATTTAAGCAGCTGAACCATACCCACCTGGGTCTCATTCTCCATATTCAAAGAGTTTAAATAATAGGTGACTTAAATGGCCAGAATCCAAAAGGAAGGCTCTTGGCTCCTCCACCCACCTAAGGTGGGAGTTCTTGGTGTGAACAGAACTTTTCCTCCAAGACAGACAGGGTCTGTGCCACCATCCAGTCCTGGCTCTGGTTTGCGCCTCTGGACCAAGCCCTCAGGTGTCTCCATACATCTCCATCTGTGTTAGAACACTGTCCTGTGGGCACATGAGCCAAAACCGCCATCATCAGCTGTGACAGCTCGCAAAAAAAACCCAAGGATCAACCGCCATCATCAGCTGTGACAGCTCGCAAACAACCCTAAGGATCAACCGCCATCATCAGCTGTGACAGCTCGCAAACAACCCTAAGGATCAAGCCTATTGACTCACCCTCATAAAGAAGGGAGTGGGGAGGGAAAGCCCCTAGATCCTCACCTGAGAGTCTGAATCACTTCTGTCTAGACCTGCTTTCTGGTTGTGTGGAACTCTGCTCAAGTTACAAGCAGTCTCCTGGCTTCAGGGGGTGCTGCATGTAGAGAAGGGAGGTTAGCTGAAGAGGGGCCTATCTATGCAGCTATGGCAAAGTTTTTATTCATGCTACAAGGAGGCTTTTTCATAGTATGGCTATTTAGGGATACCCCCTGCTCTCTAAGTAAACCCAGGAAACCCATTGCTTGATCAAGTTAGACTTCAGTGGAATCCTACTTTGGTCCATCATTGGGATCCTCCATAGGGTACATAGCCATTTTCCACATTTCCCCAGAAAAGGTTCACACAATGATCTCTATTGAAAGCACAAATAGGCTGAGCATAGTGCCACACACCTTTAGTTATAGCACTAGAGAGACAAAAGCAGGTAGATCTCTGTAAGTTCAAAGCCAGCTAATGTACGTAGAGAGTTCCCATACAGCCAGGGGTGCATAGTAAGATACTGAAGAGAGGCAGGGAGGCAGGGGAGATATAGTAACACACCTGTAATCCCATCACTTGGGAGCTGGAGGCAGAGGTATCATGTGTTTAAGGCCATCTCCAGCTGTACAATGACTTTGAGGGAAGACATGACTAAATGAGGCTGTATGTCTATAATTACAACAACCAAAGACAGTGCTCCTGGGCCACAGCATTGAAGGCTGAGTCCTCTCACAACTGGATCCTAGATGTGCTTGATGTCCTGAGCATAATTGCTCTTCAATAACAGCAATTGCTGCCCAATAACAGCATCTATTTCGTTGGCTGAGATTAAATAATCTCACGTTGAGAAAAGACCAGGCCTCACATGCCAGGCTTTGGTTAATATTAGCCTCTAGACTTAACTCATCACAATGTCCTCTCTGTCCCTGTGTCAGCTTGAAGGGGAGGGAATACACACCACACACACACACACACCACAACATACAAACCACGAACACACACTCACATGACACACAAACCACACACACACACACCACACAACATACACACCAGGAACACATACTCACATGACACACAAACCACACATACACACACACACTACACACACCAAACACACAGAGATACATACCATGCACAGAGACACACAATACACAGACACACAGACATACACACACATACCACACACACAATACACATACCACACAGAAAGACACACACAATACACACAGAGAGACACACAGATACACAGACACAACACACACACACTACATACAACACACTCAGATACATGCACACCACAGACAGACACAAATACAGACACACACATACAATACATACACAATACACACACCCCAAACACACATACATCCACAATACACACAGAGTCATTACACACACATACATGAGTGCACACATGCAATACACACACACACATATACTTTGAGCGGTGACTTGCCTCTGCATGCCTCAGTTTCCCCACACATGAAATGGAGGGACAGCAGGATGTCCACGTGTTGTTGTGTTATTACATCTCTACACATGGTATGTCTGTACTCTGCAAACATAAGGTGCATTTATTTGCATGAAGGGCCTTGCTCAGGAACAAAGAAAAAAAAAAATCAAGGTTTTCAGAAAAGGCAGCCTGATAGTACAACAAGCATGGCGGGCTTTCTGTCCTTCTTTGATGGTTACTCATATCTACTCCCACTCCACTTCCTGCCAGCTTTCTTCTCTTTCCAGGTCTCATGGCTGAGGGGGAAAAGTCTCCACTGGTCCATCTGTTTCAGAGACTCAGGGAGAAGTGCCAAATAGCATCCATCCCCAGCTGGGGCCTCGCAGCTTCTGATAAGCAGGCCCAGAGAGAGGTGAATTCTAAAAATTAAACAAAACCCGGTGTCTTTGAAAGGTCACCCAGCTCCGAGGCTGGCCGTGCAGTCAGTGACAGGCAGCAGGGCGAACCAGGAAAGGACTCGAGGTGCAGATGAGAACAAAGAGGAGAGCAGCCAAGGACAGGAAGGCTCCAGATGTCACCCCATTGGCTATGGGGTCCTTGAGTCTATGAAAAAGCCTGTCATGAAACTTGCAGTTCACGAGTGTCTATTAGAACACTCACCTCCAAGAGCCAAGCTGGAAGGATTCGGCTCCTCAAGGAAGATGCCACTTCTGGTGCAGAGCAAGTACTTCCTGTCTGCCCAGTGGCTGACAAGAATTTGGTCGCAGGAGGCAGCTGCTCACTTCTTGAGACAATACAGGGAAAGAAGGTCACTCTGGGTTTCTGTTGTGTTCACAGGGGGAAACCAGCCATCTGGTCTCTTCTAGATGGTTCCATGGTCTTCCACTGTGGCAGGGCAGTGGAGTCTTGGGACGTTATCACTATCATGAGTGTGTGTGAGTGTGTGAGTGTGTGTGTGTGTGTGTGTGTGTGTGTGCGCGCATACATCTGTACATGTGTGTGAATGTGTATGCATTGCATGTGTGCATGTGCCCGTGTGTGTATACATGTTCGTGCATGTGTGTGTGTGTGTGTGTGTGTGTGTGTGTGTGCGTGTATGCGTGCGTGCGTGTGTGTAGGGGCTGTTTCATGGACCCTTTTGTGCCTGGGAGATTAAGTGGAGGACAAAGCCGAGAGAAGGAAGCCCTGTTGAAGATACCACATGGTTGATTACATGACCAGAGCCACCAAGTAGCCTCCAGGATTTATTTCACCTGGGCCTTCAAGCACACCTGTGTGCCTTTCATCATCTTTGATTGGCATACAAGGAAACAAGAGCAGTGACTCCCCAGCTGTGGAACTCGGCACTCAGCCACAGCCTGTGTTCTTAGTTTTGCCAAGTTCCCTACTTCCCAGAATCACTCACCCCTTCCCATGGTGCTCCACAACAAGGGATCCTCATTTCTCCTTCTCCACCTCTGCCCACCCCTGTGACCTAGAAGGAAAGGTCTTCCTCTGCAGGCTAGACTCAAGATCCAGTGCTAGCCCACCCCACCACAGTACTGGAGTTCCCAGTGTCTTCTTCACAAGATAAATGGCTTAGCACCTGCCACCAAGCCTGACCACCTGAGCTTAATGGAATAGAGATAGAGTGACAGCTGCCGGTCCTGTTCCAAGCAACTCACAGGGCTAAAAAGAGCAGAGCATCGTTTGGTGGGAGAAGCCTGAGCCTGCCCTGGGCCAAGTCCGCCATTATGTGACATCAGAAAGGCACTGATCTGTGAAGGGGCTTGATGATGGTGGCCATCTGGCAGGCGATGACCCACTCAGCGGACACCTGAGAACGTAGAACCAGGTGTCTGATCCGTGATCAACTATGCCCCTTGCTCGAGGCCTGCTTGCACAGGGTCAGCCTGCTTGCACCGGTTGTTAAGTCTTGGTGGACGAAGCTCAAACGACCTAGGCAAGGTCAGTTAGTTTAACTGGAAGTGAGGATGCCTAGGACTACATCATAGGACCCACTTCAAGAGCTAGATGAGTTAGTTGAGCATTTGAGTTCAGAGCTCCATGCTCGGTGCATAGGGAGTCTCTAGACAAGTCCTGCACATCCCCTGCTTTTGTGTGTCTGAGTCAGGGCCTCGTGTCTTCTTGAAGGCCTGGATAGCAAACTGCTTTGAAAGGCGGGTCTGGCGTCTCTCTGGAGGGATCCAATGTACTAGAGACAAACCTGTTTTTCCTGCAAATAGATAGGTGGGCTTATGGCTCCCCATGGTCAGTCTCCAAAAATCCAGGGCCTCCCATCTGGGATGTGAGGGTGTGGGGTGACCATCTGGGCTCTCCCAGGTCACCCATAAAGAACTTTTTCTTTTTTTTCTTTTTAAAAAGAACAATTTATTTTATGTATATGAGTATACTGTAGATGTTTTCAGACACACCCCAAGAGGGTGTCAGATCCCATTACCGATGGTTGTGAGCCACTGTGTGGTTGCTGGGATTTGAACTCAGGACCTCTGGAAGAACAGTCAGTGTTCTTAACCACTGATCCATCTCTCCAGCCCCAGGACTTTTCAAGGGAGGAGAATCTCCACCCCACAATCACGCAGCTTGCTTGAGTAAAAACAGCCCTTTGTCTCTGACAGTTGTCAAGGGGCACCGTGGCTCAGGAGACATTCAGGTCAAGACATGCTGGCTGTCACTTCTCGGCCTTTTGACTAAGTTCAAGTGCATAGTGTGCTGTCGTTACTGCCATTTGGCTGCATCACAGATAATGCAAATACAAGGTAATTTTGAGCTTGAGACGATGGACAAGAGAAGTTCAATTCATGGTTCATAGTGGGTTGTTTTTTCCTTCTCACAATAAAGGCTATTCTGAACCTAGATACTAGAGATCATTCTGCTCTCTCAAAGGGACCGTGATGAGAAATCAGGGGCTAAGGACCAGAGATGTGGCTCAATGTGTAAAGATGCTTAAAACCAAACCTGGCGACTTGCGTCTGATCCTTTGGACCTACATGACAGGAGAGAACTGACTCCTGCAAGTTTTCGCCTGAACTTCATACACATTGAACACACAGAGAAACACACAAAGGTAAGTCAATAAATGCAAAAAGAAATCAGTGGCTAAGAGATGATATAAATACAAATATGGGGACACGTCTGTCTATCTGTCCATTGATTCAAGAATCTAACAAGAGAGTCCTGACTTACTGTAGCTGAGATACTTGAGACAAAAGAGCCCAGAAGTCATAGACAGGCTCCAACTCACAGCCCTACTAACTGGTCAGCTCATCAGAAGCCACGTTACCATCCTCTCTAAATTTCATCCTGTGAAAAATGACGGTAACACGTTTTCATTTAATGCTTAGGGAGAATTCGTAGAAGCTTAAGCACGAATGATCTCACAGTATCAGTTCTTATTGGAATGTGAAACACACCCACACCTCCAACCATCCCTTCCCCACCTTGCATCTACCACTGCTCATAGCCAGAGGGGAGTGAGTCCTTCTTCTAGTTACCCACCCCTGTGGACTATGGGGTCGTTCAGAAAGCAGCGACAGGTGACCTTGTCACATAGCCCTGGCTTCTGAAACTGCCTGCATCACTAACCAACCTACCAACTGCCAACCTCTGACTCTGACTCTTACAGTTGGGGAACTGTACCCCATTCTCCCTACCCCTGAGGTGGAGAGGAATCCAGTGGCTTCCACTGAGTTCTGTGGGACTCAGCTCCACATCACCTCCATCATCTGTCTCCATGCCACCGGTTTCCATAGAGACAGGCTGTGTGGTCCCTGCCCTTCCCACCTATTCTCCAGCTCTGGGTCTCCAGAACAGAAAGACCTGGATGAAGTGGTCTCTGTCTTGCCCACCCCACCCCACCCCCACTGTCCATCCCTCCCCAGGAACTGCTTTGGAGACCGAAGCCACATCAGCCCTGAGCTGTGACTGACTCCCTTATCTGTCCCTCAGGGACAGAGCACAGCTCCGCCCCTCCCCCCACCTGGGCCTGACAAGCTTGTCCGTTCACACTCTTCCAAAGCAGTGTCCACTTTGGGAAGGGTGACTGGACCCAAGAGCAGTCACTTCCTTTGACAAATGCCAGTGCTGACAGCCGGACACTGTTTTACAAACCCTGGCCCCCACGTTGCTCCCCAGGGCAGGTGACAGGCAAAGCTGGTGGCCACTCGGAGGCTAGTCATTTTCCAAGGACAGCAGGTGACATGGGAGAGAGCAGTGGGCCACCCGAGTCTGACTACCGCGTTAGTCTCTACTGTGCCCCTCAGGCCAGGCAGACAACCTCTCTGAACTTCATCTTTCTTCTCTACAAAATAGAAGCCATTATCTTGCTGTTACGCCCACTCAGCAGTTACAGTTCAAGCTGAGCACTGTGCCCTGTGGGTCAGGTCAGCATTCTGCTTAAGGAGGAATCCCCTGGAGCAGGGTCACACGAGCCTGTACTTGAGGTGTCCAGAGGTATCCACAGGGCCTGCGTCTCACTGAAGGCTTGGCCAAGGGCAGGGGTTGCCCCATGCACACAGAGCACCCCTGTTCCTTGGCAGCTGTTGTCTGTAAGCTGCCTATTGGGTCCTAGGCTGCTACAGCATAAGGACTCAGCCCATCAATGTCAGCAAGACAGAGAGCATGCTGGTAAGTGGGTAGGGCATGCCATCCGTTGGCCAGAAGCCAATCACAGGTGCTCTTTCAGTCAAGGAGGGAGGGGTCGATTCACGAGTGCATAAGAAATGGGGGGGAGGGTCACAGGACACCAGGGACTATCCTAGACATTGCTTTCAGTTATTCAAACCCTGCCTGCAGTGGAGCCTGCTACGGATGAAGGATGGGAAGAATGGGATGAAGAGATGGAGAGATGGAGAAAGAACAGATGGGGCAGTGGGGAATGAAGGGATGGATGGGAATATGGGGGACTTGGGGGATGGGGGAATGAATGTCTGGGGAGATGAAGATATAGAGGATGAGGTAAATATGAGTTATGTGGGGGGGTGGGGCATGTGAGGATGGGGGTGAGGAGAGGACCAGAGATTGGGGATGAGGAGATGGGGGATAAAGGGGTCAGGGAAAGGGGCATTGGGAATATGTATGAATGGGTCGGAAGAATGGTTGGCAGAGAGGTTGGGGAATTAAGGGGTGATGGTGAAGCACCTTTCTCACACCTCAGACATGGATCACTTGGTCAAAGGGACATTTGCCTTTACTACAGAGGTAGCGTCTCCTCCTTTCTCTCCCTACATTTCTAGAACTGTAAGTTGCAAGGGGAGAAGAGATCAAGCAACCTTCAACAGATTATTCATGTATATAGTGGGGGTCCCCCCTTGTCTTCCTCCTCTGAGATGGGGTCTCACATAGCCCAGGCTGACCTTGAACTTGCTAGGTAGCCAAAGATAACCTTGAACCTCTTGACCTTCCTGCCTCCTCCTCCCCAGTGCTGGAATTTGAAGTGCACATCCCTGAGGACTCTTCCCTCTGAGCTCATTCCAGGCCCCTGAGGATTTTTTTTCAATGATGCGTTCATTACCAATGACTCCAAAAAAAAAAAGGATTTCCCAACATCCACTAAGATGTCCCATCTTTCTCCGAGACAAACAGTACAAAGTGAGCTGAGGAATGTCAGCCCACACCCCAGAATCATTCAGGTTGTCCTGTGGTGTCCCCACAAGTCCTCATACAAGTCCCTGGGGAGTGGTGCCAAGGTCCTTTCCAGAGATATCTGGAGTCCTTGGGGTTGGAAATCAGAACATCGGCTAACAGAATCCCAAATGAGGCTTCTCATGGAGCAGCAGCTGAAGCTGGTTAGAAATCCAGAATCCCAGGTTTCACTCAGACCGACCTGAATCACCCTCCACAGCTGGACAAGACTCACCTACCCTGTGCTGTCTTAGGACCTCATGTGCCTGGGTGCAGACAGGGGATAGCCACTCTGAGAAGGTGATGGCACCTTGCCCTTTAGGCACCTGCCAGACTCTGCAGTGTCTCTCCAAACTTGGAGGATGGTTAGGATGTGGTTTGGGAAGGCCTGGAGGGGAACAGAGGTGGCAGCAGGTGGCTAAGAATGAGTGGGTGGCCTGGGAGAAATGGACAAGTGGTGGCCCGTGTCACCATGGCTGACGGATGAGTGGGCAGGCCTCAGAGAAGATGGATGAGGAGAGTGGAGACGGAGTGATGGATGGGTGGGGGCCAGCAAGAGTTGCTGGACAGCTGCAAAGAGCAAAGGGCTTAGCATGCAAGACACTGCGCTGTGGGTGGCAGGGAAGCTGGTCAGCCGGGTGCAAGGAGCGGACTTGTGCATGCCCCCACTTCCTTCTTCTAGGAAAACAAGTTCGGTGGCCTCAAGTACATTAACATGGTTGGACAGCCCTTGCCACCTGCCTCCAGAACCCTGCCTGTCGTCTGCTAACTCCTGGTCCTCCTTCATCCAGTGGTCCACTCTTTCTCTGGACTTGCTTACTCAAGGTGCCTCCTATATGGGCATCTGTGTGGTTTGGCCCCTGTGTTTTTTCCCCATATCCCTAGCTACTCCCTGGAGTAGAGAGTGGCTAAAAATCTCTCCCCTCATGTGAGGGCAGTGGTGATGGAGAGACAGCTCACCCAGTGCCTCCCACCCTGGGTACCAATAGATGATGAATCAGGAGGACATTTTGGTCTTCCGTGGAGCATTCTGGCCTGCCTGCCTTCAACCTTTTCCTTGTCCATTGGTGGACTGAAAAGGAGAAAACCTGGTTGGAGAAGAAAGAAAGGTAGCTGAGAGGAATACAGGGGGCCGGTGGTACCCATCTCTGAGGCCAAGGTGCGGGGTGCATGCAAAATGAGTGGTCCTAGCTCCTGGGTCTCTAGAGGGTGGAGTTAGAAGGCTGTTTGGAGCTTCAAAGTCAGAAAAGCAAAAAGAGGTCTGGGGACATAGCTCAGTGGTATAGCACTTACCTAGTGTGTGCAAAGCCATGGGTTCAATCCCTGGGACCACCAAAATACATAAGTGCATGTAAATATTGCATTCAAATGCTATGTGTCACTTTCCATTCAGGACACACGTCCCCCAGGAGGCCCAAGGACTGTTCCCTGCAGAAACAGAGAATCACCACAGCACATGAGACCACACGAGGGAGGGGCTACGTGGGTAACTAACGGCCGAGCCCATCCTGTGCACCAAGCCACCATTCCTAAGGTCATTAATACACTTTAAACCACACAGACAAAATAATTGGCTTTCAAAACTATCTTTAAAGACTGGTGCAGACTTTGGTCCCAGTGCCCAGGAGCCAGAGGCAGTGAATTAAGACCAGCTTGGTCTACAGAGTGAGGTCCAGGCCAGATTTATACACTTACATGTAGTATGTAGGAAAACATGGAAAAGCGCATGGATAAACACTGGTGATTGTCCCTAAGGAGCACCAGGGAAAGACGTGACTTTATTAGTTTTGTATGTCTTGATCACACAAATGTATAATAGAAATACTTACGTATGACTATATAAATACAAAGTTATCTTTTCCCCTTCAATCCTCACATGAGAATGTCTCTGATCTCGCCGTTGGGAACCGAGGGTGGCTACACACCTCCTGAGCCACGAGCTCCTCCCGATGTCCTAAAAATAAGTACAGTTAACGCCGTTGACAAAGCGGAGAAACTGAGGCACTACAGTTGGAAGTCTCGTGGACCAGGGGTGGCTGAGTGTGCGCCCACTGGAGCAGTCTGCCCGGAGGTGAGCATGAGGCTCATTGTCCTGTGCCTGCAAGCCGGTGACTCAGGTACTGCTGGGGCAACGCAGATAGGCAAAGTGGAGGCAGTGGAGGTTGAGGATGCTGTGGGAGGCGACCCAGCCTGTCGGGTGGTGTTATTGATAACTCTTAAGGACAGCTGCTGGAGGTTGAAGGGCCAGGGCAGGGACCACCTGGACCCTCAGGCTCCTGGTGCATGCTGGGATGCCTCCCACGCTACCCCGGAGATGCAGACTTCCTTTTCTCCAGTGTGCATACAAGCTGGCAGTTCCCTCCACTGCTGCTAACTGACTGCCAAGTAAAGATGTCTCCACACAAACACTTCCAGGCCTTGCTACCACCTTACAGTTCCCCGCCCCCACAACCCGGAAACACAAAGCCTGGGAGGAGCTTGGTGTGCTAACAGACTGTGCCAAGACACAGGTGAGGGAGAGGGCGAAGTACCATGGCAAGGATCAAGTTCAGCAAGGGGTATGCCTTCAGAAAGACCTGTGGAGCTGGAGAAGCTCTAGGGTCTGAACCGTCTGGGGTCTTGGAGTCCCCACTCCTCTTGGCCAGCACCAAGCCCCAGTTACCCCCCTTCCTTCTGTGACTGAGGCCAGAGGCACTCCAGACATCACCCCACAGACACAATCCCCCCCGGAGAGCCGGGTTCAGGCCACTGGGAGCCCAGGAACCAAAGATGCCAGGGGTCGGACGCTGACAGGGTAACAAGGAACTGACTTCTTCCTGCTTCCTGGATCCCTCTTCTTACCCAAGGCCTCACTGTGCCACACCCTGCCCCACACACTCCCACAGTCCCCATGCACATCCTGCCTCGGGTGTCCCAATATGCCTTCAGCCTCCTTCTCTGTGAAATAAGGTAAGAATCAACTAGAAAACTATAGTCTTGTTTTCAAACGAGCCAAGAACCTTTTCGTGTGGTACCGGGGCTCACAGGAGCCTTAAGGATAAAACAGGAGAAATCGACCTTTCACGGAACAGCCTAGAGTCTCTTTGGGAAGCTATGCAGTAAATCTAAAATTCTCAAGTTAAATGGCCTTTGGGCCCACTTCTGGAGCCCTGCCCTAGAAAAGTAACAGTCAGGCCTCAAAGAACATGAATAGGGGTGTTGGTGGTAGCATTCTTCTTATGTTAAACCCGACACAACCCCCTGACCTTCAGCAGGGGGATGACAGGGCATTAGGCACCTGGCCAGAGCAAGGAATAGCATGCAGCTATTAAAAAGGATAAGGTTGGCACAGCAACTTTTTTTTTAACTTAAAGACATGCCCAAGACATGAATGAAGTAGTAATGATGCAGACTGGGTTTTGCTGAAGAAAGCCAAGGCTGCACAAGTTTGTGTAAGCATAGGAGAGGGCAGGAGGCGCACATGCAGCCTCACTGACTGATAAGATGTCACAACTTTCTGAAGTTTCTCAAAAAGATAACACCTGTTGGTACTCAAAACCACGAGCTAAGTATTAAGGGGATGTCAATAGGGCTAAATGGGTAAAGGAACTTGCCACCAAGCCACACAGCTTGAGTTCAATCCCCAGGATTCATGTGGTATCCAACCAACCCTGTTGTCCTTTGACCTTGACATGGGAGTTGTTACAAAACACACATGAATAAATAAACGTAATTTTTTAAAAAATAATCATCAAAATTAAAACCTTAGCCTAGAAGCCGAGTATGGTGGTGCACGCCTTTAATCCCAGCACTTGGGAGGCAGAGGCAGGTGGATTTCTGAGTTTGAGGCCAGCCTGGTCTACAGAGTGAGTTCCAGGACAGCCAGGGCTATACAGAGAAACCCTGTCTCAAAAAAAACAAAAAACAAAAAACAAAACAAAACAAAAAAAACTTGGCCTGGGAAGATGGCTCAATCAGGAAGATGCTTGTCATACAAGCATGAGAACTCAGGTTCAGATCCCTAGCCCAGGAGTAAAAGAGTTGGGCATGGTCCTATGGCTTTCCAATGCCAATGCTAGACAGATCCCTGGGGCTCACTGGCCAGCCATCTAGCTGAGTCAGCAAGTCCCAGACCTCAGTGTGAGAACTTGCCTCAAACATTTACATGGAGTCAGGCATTATGGTGCATCCCTTTAGTCACTCAGAATACAGAGGCAGGAGGATACCTGTGAGTTTTAAGCTAGACAGGTCTACATAAGACTAAATGGGCCAGGCGGTGGTGGTGCACACCTTTAATCCCAGCACTTGGGAGGCAGAGGCAGGTGGATTTCTGAGTTCGAGGCCAGCCTGGTCTACAGAGTGAGTTCCAGGTCAGCCAGGGCTACACAGAGAAACCCTGTCTTGAACCCTCCCCCCCAAAAAAAAACTAAATGGAGAATGGTATATGTATATAATAAATACAGAGAGAGAGAGAGAGAGAGAGAGAGAACATAGTCTCACTATGCATATGCATATATATGGCCCAAATTTTCACTAATATTATACTCTCTAGTATAATATTAGTCACAAACACTTTAGTACAATGTTGGGTGCCTATATTTTAGCAGGACCAGATCTAAGGCCGCCATGACAGGTAGGCCTCAATAGTGAGGTCCTATCCCAAACAAACAAATCCCATGTGTGGTTTCTAAGGAACATAACCCAAGATTGAGTTCTGCCCTTCATGTGTACATACATGTACACACATACATACATAAAATAAAAGTCTTTAAAATAAAGACCTTCGTGGCTACTAAAATGGAGCCACAACAGGGAGGGCCACCATTGGCCCCACTACCCAGAATTCTCCCCTCTCTCCCACTCCACCCCCACCCCCCACCCCAATGGGCATTGTTAGTTGTCCTTTCTTCCTGGCCATCTCCAGCCATCTCCCTGGTATATCTCACACTGACACACACCATGCTGCCAGCCCTCCAGTTCCCAGCAGGCCAGCTGCCCCAGCCCTGACCCCGGCCCTCTGAGAGGTTGAAAGGGCACCATGAGATAACCCAGCTCCAGCTGTCCCACAGGAAATCAGAAAGGAGGGAACCCCCACCCCTCCAGCTGCCTAGTTAGGGTCTTCAGAGCCTCCCATGATAAGACCAGTCGTGTACTGAATGTTCCAAAAGTGCAAGGTTCCGTGCTGAGTCCCGTCCTGTGTGACCGAATCCTGCTTGCCAGGGGCACTCAGAAAGGAGAGAACGGGCTGAAGGGAGAGACCTCCGAGACTTGCCTGGCTCGTGTGTGAAACGAAGTGATCATGGTTCCCTCTACCAGAGGTCAGAGAGAACTGGAGTGGGAGCAGGGGTCCCTGTAGTCTCTTACATAACCTATATATGTTCTATATTCTTGTATCCAAGCTGGGAACATGGCCAGTGTTTGTGAAGTGCTTGCCCTAGTTGGTAATTCATCTTCAGACTGAAAGAACCCAGCTGATGAACTTGCAGAGAACCTGGTTTAATTCACTCTGAGAATAGCAAGGAAGCATCCCAAGATGGCCACTTTTGTGTGTGTGTGTGTGTGTGTGTGTGTGTGTGTGTGTGTGTGTAAAATAGGAGCATTTGCAGTGTCATGTGAGTTGTTAAAGGTTTAAGAGGTAAAATTCAATCGACTGACATTATCACCTGGGTCCTTTACATGGACAATCTCTTAACCGTCCCCTACCGTCCTGTCCCATGAACGATGCCATCATAAGCCCCTGTTCAAAAAGGAAGGCTCAGAAGCACCACGCTCAGCATCTTTCAGCGGTGTTGCCATAGAGATGAGATAATTCCATCCCAGTTCTCAGATGGGAAAATGGAGCCATAAGGAGACCAAGTCCCTTTTCAAAGATAAGGGACTTATCAAAGACGAGAACAAGAAGGAAGGAGACAAGGCTAGGATGCTAACGGGTGCTCATCAGGGTCTGTGCCAAGGTAGCTTGCTTCCGCTTGAAGAGCACGGGCGCCCCCTTGTGTCACATCACTTGATGGCAATTTAGACTTAAGAAAAGGTAGGAGAGAGAGGGGAGTTTGGCAGGGAGTCACTGGTTTTCCAAAGTCACTGGTTATATTGTCACCAGGCCAACCTGACTCCGAAGGTCCTGAGGAAAATAAATTCTCATCTCTGCAACCATGGGAGATTTCTGACATAAGTGAGCGGAAAGCGCTTTCCTAGAAGAAAACAGGGCACAGGTTCTCAGTTAAGACCAGGAGAAAAAAAGAGGGGGATCTCTAGGATAACATTAGCCACTTTAGTATGAATGCTCTCTAGTGAAACCAGATCTAGGATGGCTGAAATGTCCTGAGAACCCAGGCTGGAAAAATGAGGAGAGTCCGAGGTGAAGATCAAGGAAGCCCAGCTGTGGTCTTAACATTTCTCCTCCCGAGTTTGTCAGGAAATTCTGAGCCCTAGGCCTTTAGTGGTAGGGCCTTTGGGAATGAGGTGGGCCATAAAGGTGCCCCCCTGAACTAGGTGGCATCCTCTGATCCAGGAGGCTATCCCTGAGCAGAGAAGCCCCATCCCCACCCCCACACCCCCAGCAATCACCAAATCTCCCAGTATCTTGATCCTGGATCCTGGATCTAAGGCAGAGTTATGACCTATACATGTTTATAAAGTCCAAACTCTAATGGACAAGCTAGAAGTCCCAGCAGATAGTGGGGAAGCTGGCCACCCACCAACTGCAGGAGGTCCTTAGGTGTGTGCTGGGTTCCCTGCCTGAATCCTCACCAGCATGCTTTACTATTAATCTGAGGGCAGTATATGATTGCATCTATTTCTCTGACATAAACATGTGTTCCCTGCCCTTTGCCTAACCAGGGCGTTCTCCTCTATCCCCGCCCAGTGCTGCCATCGGTATCCTCTACTTTCCCTCCCGGCTTCAGCCCCATTGAAACTACTCCCGAGAAGCCCTCCAGCTCCCTTCCTGGAATGGCTCCCATCTCCATGCCTATTCCTGTCTCTTTTCGGTTCAGACTCCCCCATTCTGCACAATGACGTCTCTCACGCACATGACATTCAGAACACTGACGCGGTCACCGTGTCCCCAAGATGCCTAAAGGTGTGTCCAACCCATCTCAGGGCTCTCCTCTGCACCCCCACTGAGTCCTCAGCCCCATCTGTAGAAAGGACGGAGCCCCAGTTTCTCCCCCTCTGCTGCAGGTGAATACATATTCTTCTGAGCAACCCTCTGGAGCTTCAAGGAAACGCTTTGAATTTTGTTCCTTGACTGGTGCACGAGATGGAACCTGCTTGATCTGATCGCTGGAATCCTGGCTCAGAGCAGGGTGGTGGCCATTGGAGTCATGGGTGACGATTCAGGAGGTGCCACAGTCATGGCCGCTGTCTGGAGATGCCACTGTCATGGCTGATGTCTGGAGATGTCACTGTCATGGCTGATGGCTGGAGATGTCACTGTCATAGCTGCTGGCTGTCACATGTTCTGCCTAGATCTATAGCTCCAAGCTAAGTTCATGTGGGCACTCGTCCCTGCTGATCTGTGAGGACAGTACAGATACCTGGGCCAAAGAGCCACCTTTATAGACACACTATACATCCTGAGACTACCTCCCAAGTAAGGACTTCAACCCCAGCTGTTGTCTCTAAAACTGCCTCTAGGGAGACCAGCTCCAGGTGCCTCCAAACTTCAGGTGCTAGTTGTTATTCTCCAAAACAAACTCTCACCATGCAGCCCAAGCTGGCCTGCAATATGCTTTGTAGCCCAGCCTAGACCTGAACTCATGATTCTGCTGCCTCAGCCTCCCAAGAGCTGTGGTCACAGGTGTGCACCAGCGGACCGAGTTAAGTGTGAGTCTTTGATCCATGCCTGAGTAGGACTTAGACTGTTGGTACATGAGGTAATGGGCTGGGCAGGGCTCTGCCAAAGTCACTGATGCCAAGGCCACTGGTGCCAAGGTCACTGATGCCAAGGTCACTGATGGGGTGGGGAGGGAAACGCTTCTAGGTTGTTTGTGAATTTTTTTCCCAGCTAGAGCAGATGTGGCCTCCTTGACTCTTGTTCCTTTAAAAATAAGCAAAGAGTTTGTCATTCTATACATTGTAGGCTGCCTGGATCCCCTGGGTAAAGGCCTGGAGTCTGTGTACTTCTGACTTCTCCTCACTAAACCTGGGTCTTGTGTGCTAGATCCAATCCAAAAGGGTGTGAGTGTAACAGACTTATGAACCCAGGATGGAGGGGATTAATCTGCAATATTCAAAAAACAAAAACAAACAAGTCATCTCTAAAGTTGAGAACAGAGCACAGAAGAGCTGGTTGTGGGGTTCAGAGCTCTCATTGCTCTTGCAGATAACGGGAGTTCAATCCCAGGCTCCCACCCTCCTGTGGCTCCTGTGCCAGGGGATCTGACGCCTTCTTCTGGCCTCAGAAGGCACCTGCACAC
This sequence comes from Mastomys coucha, assembly GCF_008632895.1. Classification (NCBI taxonomy): domain Eukaryota; kingdom Metazoa; phylum Chordata; class Mammalia; order Rodentia; family Muridae; genus Mastomys; species Mastomys coucha. The sequence goes on from NW_022196905.1 coordinate 113,508,916, forward strand.
ACGCACATGTACAGACACAGACACATAGTTTTAATTTTGTAAAATCTTTTTTGTAAAGTTAAGAATAGAACACTACATTGCTGCCGAATATCTTTAAGCCTGGAGCAAAAAGGGAAAGCTAGTCATTACTAGCTTGCCCGTGTTTGAGCAGTCCTTGGCCTGGGCGCACCTCCTCTGACTGTCAGATCATTTTATAGAGTGTTTATTTGGGAAAGGAATAGAATAGACTTTTTGACAAACCATCATCAAATGCTTCCAAGAAAACTCAAAGCCCTGGGCAGAGAGGATGTGGAGTTTGCCGTTCCCCAGTGGAAGCCAACAGAAGCCCAGGCAGACTGTCATCTCTGGATGGGGCTAGCTTGGCCAGGGCAGGGGAGGCCATCTTGCAGAGGTGCCAAGGGACCACCCTGGGCAAAGCTGTCTTCCAGGTCTCACAAGTGGCTCATTGTCCCCCAGACAGCCAGGCTCTGGGCTGGGGAGGAAAGGTGGAGAGTGTGTGTGTTGGCAGAGTCCGTGGGGAGGGTCTGGGGATACTCCTGCTGTAAAGGGATGTTTGGTCCTGATGAAGAAGAAAGCCAGGGTCGGTTTCAAGGGGGGGTGAGGCCCCTGGGGAATTCAGGGTGGAAGCCTCTGTTTTGAAAGAGATTAGGAGATAGGAAGAGAGGAAATGGGTAAGAATAAAAGCCAAGACCTCTATTTCCATAAGGGATGCTGGGTAGTTGGTGTGTGGTAACTCACAGGCCTGGAAAGCCCAGCATTCAGCCAGGGTCTCCCCTTCCTTAACACTCAGAGAAGTCGCCGCCCGGTCACCACTGTTTGATGCCACTAGGAAGAAAATTGTTCTGCCTGCTTCAACCAGTCCTTCATCATGGGACAGGCATGTCACACGCTAGCCTTCTACAGCCTCATGCATGTGGTTCACAAACACTACCATAGCTGCCATCTCTCTCCCTGCATCCCTAGATTCTGGTCACACTCACCCCTTACCTGACAGCCGTGTGCTACATGAACCTCAGGACCTTCCCTGGAGAGCTAGCACTGGCTCAAATCAAGCTACCCAACCTCTCAGAGGGCTCTCAGATCCTGGTTTGACACAGCATGTCCTTGATAGAGGACATGGACTTCAGGCACTCTCCAGGGACACTTTTGTTTACACACTAAAGGAGCAGTGCTGACCTCTAGTAAGCAGAGATCAAAGATTTGTTGTTCCACATTGCCAGGACAATACTGAAGGTCAATAGAGCCAGAAAGGATCATCTAAACTCGATGGCTTTCCCCAGTCTCTAGGGCCACTGATGGAAGGGACTAAAAGGTACACACACACACACACACACACACACACACACGCACACACACACACACACGCATGCACACGCACACACATCTTAATACTTAACTCTTCCCCCTTGGACCATGGAAACAGCTAGAACCAGGGCCACAGGAAGACAGCCCAAGCCTAGGATATCAGACAGGATCATTTGGGGTGCCCAGGATCATTGGGGTGGGAGCACTAACCACCTGCCTCATGTATGATTGCACAATGAGGAATCGCCTCAAGGCATCTCGGAGAGTCATTATTGAGGGCCAGTTGAGAGCCTGTTGGTGGTGAGGGAAGAGAGAAAAGGATGTTCTCAGATGAGTCTCAGCAAAGCCGCACTTTAACCTTGGTGCTACATAGCACCCTGCAGGATCATTGCAGCTATGAGCTGGCCCTAGCTCTCCAGAGGCCCAGCAGCTGGTCCTTCATGCTCCCAGTCAGTGATGGCTGATAGTCACCCAAAGCACGGCTGGTTTGTGCACTGGCTCTGAAGTCATCCATGCTGGGCTGGCAGAGCAGCAGCAGCTATGAGCAGACCTCTGAGGTCATCTGCAGAAGAGGAAGCTCTCAGAGGTGAAGCTGCACACTCTTGTGCAGAAGGGAAAACAACCCGGATGGGAGCTGACAAAAAGCTCAAGATGATCAGATTTAAATGAATATTCCCCAAGACTTTTCCTAATCTGCAAAATGCTGTTGCCCATCCATAGATACACCTGCCCTTCCCAAGAGGCAGCAGAAGAGGAAGAGGAGATTGAGTCCCTGTTGTGAGCCAGGAGCTGCGGTGAGACTCTGGCGACCATTCACACCAGATCCTGGCCAACAACCCAAGTTCCTCCTGCTTGTTCCTTCACGAAAGGTCATAGACCTGACCTATGCATCCAGTCATAGCAAAGCTCCCAATCTGTGTGAGCTCACAGACGGTTCTCTGCTTCTTCAGGATGTTCACTATCCAGGGCATCCTTAAGCCATGGATGGGTCTGAGGCTGGATAGGAGCTTTCCAAATATTGCTATTGGATAGCCACAAGGGCGGCTGAGGCTGTGGACCAGTAGGCAGAATGTTTGCCTGGTGTACACAAAGCCCTGGGTCCCATTTCTAGTACCTCTTAAACCAGGTGTGGTAGCGCACTCTTGTCATCTCAGAGATAGGAGGATCAGACATTCAAGGTCACCCTCAGCGATGTAGTGAATTTGGGGACAGCCTGGGCTACATGGAACCAAAAGCAACCCCAAAGACTAGAGTTTCACAGCTGGAGAAATGCTCAGTAGTTAATAGTTGTACTGGCTGGTTTTGTGTGTCAACTTGATGCAAGCTACAGTCATCTGAGAGGATAAAGCATTCATTGAGGAATGCCTCCATGAGATCCAGCTGTGGGGCATTTTCTCAAATCAAGGGTGGAGGGCCCAGCCCATTGTGGGTAGAGGCATCCTTGGGCTGCTGGTCCTGGGTTCTATAAGAAAGCAGGCTGAGCAAGCCATGGGAAGCAAGCCTGTAAGCAGCACCCCTCCATGGCCTCTGCATCAGCTCCTGCCTCCAGGTTCCTGCCCTGCTTGAGTTCCTGTCCCGACTTCCTTTGGTGATAAACAGTGATGTAGAAGTGTAAGCCCAATAAACTCTTTACTCCGAACTTGCTTTTTGGTCATGGCATTTCACTGCAGGAAAAGAAACCCTAACTAAACAATAGTACTAGCTGTTCTTTCAGAGAACCCAGGTTCAATTCCCAGCACCCTCATAGTGCCTCACAAGTGTCTGTAACTCCGAGTCAAGGGATCTGACACCCTCTTCTGGCTTCCATGGGTACCAGGCACACACTTGGTACATAGATATACATGCAGACAAAAAGCACCCACGCATAAAAATAAATATTTTTTAAATAAATAAATAAATAAATAAGGCTGGCATTCCCATCTGCAGAATTGCTTTGCTGAAGGGGCCATCGGTTAGCTGAAAGTACTCTAAAAAAAATAAATCCAGACTGGATGGCTTAAATGAAACAAGTGATTGTCTTGTGGCTGCAGTATGTGCCAGCCCAGGCCTGAGGTCAGGGTTTGATTATGAAATATCCTTAACAGGCTCATGTGTTTGAATACCTGGACTCCCAGCAGGTGGCGCTGTTTGAAGGGTTGACAGACCTTGAGACTGAAGTTGATCTGACACAAATGGTTGCTGGGTTCACCTTTGGGGATCCTAGCCTTGTCCTGCATCCAGGTAGAGCCCTAGTTCCATATGCGCCTGCATCCTGATCCACCATGATGTGAACAAGCTACATTGCAAGTTCCTGCCATAGAGAAGAGGTCCACCCCAGCCACCGCGCCTTAGCGGCCATGCCTTCTCTGCCATGCTGGACCAATACCACTGAACGTGTGGCCAAAAGTCCTTCCTCCCATGTTGTTCCTGCCACGTTTTGCCACAGATACAGGGAAGTGTGTGGTGTTGGGGGCTTCCTGAGAGCAAGGCGCTAACATCACATCAGGGGCTCAAGGACATGAGTGGGCCATTATTGAGTCACCGAGCAGCTCGGTTTCCAAAGTCCCAGGGAGCTTGGCCTCTGCACCATGGGCAACTGGATAATGCTGGCCACCTCTGCATGGTTGCAAGGTTTCTATTAGGACAGGACTTGTGAGACAAGGCACCTGCCTCACAGGGTCCCCAGGGTGAATGTGATTTATAGCTGAACAGTGATTGGTGGGCAAATGGGGAGGAGTTAAAGGACTCAAATGTTCTCTGTCTGGGTGCTGGTTCTACAGGTGAGTCTGCAGCATGCTGACATGGGTGCTCTCACCAACAAACCTCACACTTTAATAAGTCTGAGACTGGGGGATGGTTCAGTTGGTAATGTGCCTCACAGGCATAAGGACTTGCACACGTGTAAAGAAAGCCCAGGGTGGTGACCCGTGCCTGTAACCTCAGCACTGGTGAAAGACAGACAGTGCCCCCGGGGCTCACTGGCCACCCCTGTCACAGAAAACAAGGTTGGGCAGGGGACAGCTCAGCTATGAAGAGTGTGTGACACTCTTGCTAAGGAGCTGCATGAGCTCCTAGCACATATGTCAGGTGGCTCACATTGTATGTAACTCACACTCCAGGAGACCAGACACCCTTTTCTGGCCTCCATGGGTACATATACTCATGGGTTGTACTTACACACACACACACACACACACACATATTGCACACACAAACACGCACACACCTATATATCCACATGCACACACACCTGTAAACACTCACACACAGAGACACACACCTGTACACACACATACACTGTATACACACATACCTGCATGCATATGCACACCTACCTGTACACACACCTCTTTACACACAACTGCACACATACCTACCTGTGCACACACCTGTACACACTCACATGCACATATTGCACACACAAACACACACACACCTATATATCCACATGCACACACACACACACACCTGTGTACAGACATACAAAATAAAACTCTCTGCTGCTAGTGGTGACACTGCAGACTCCTAGGTATAAGAACTAAGGCAGGGTTCTTGGATGATGTCAAAACACCTGGGACTTTATTTTGGACCCCTAGCTCCTGGCCACACTTTCCACTTGGGGCTACGGTAAAAGCAAGTAAGTTTCGTCCTTGTGCGACCTTCATCAACAGGCCTCAGTTTCTCCATCTGTCTAGGGGAAAGAAGTGACTGTTTCCTGTTTATGAAGTCCTGTTCTGGGTCTTTACTTTATAGCTGGGGAAGCTGGGACCCCAGATGAGGGTTCATCTGAGGCTATGCTAATCTTTCCCGGAAGGAAAATAGCAATACCTCATAGCATCAGCAGGGGGCGCTGCTCGGAGTGCCTTACGCATGTCTTAGTTCATTTTCCCACTTATCCATCCCCATTTTACAGAGAAGGAAACTGAGAGATGGAACTTTGAGATCACAGAAGCAGTCTATGCTCCTAACGTTTGCTTTGTCCGTCAGGTAGCAGTTGGGTGGTTTATTCCAGCACCTCCCTTCTCATTTCACCCCCAGTTTCTATCCCTGCCCTCTCCTTCCCTTCCCCCACCACACATTCAGCCAGGCTGGGTCCTTGCCAAGTCTCAGCTGTCACAGAGTTCCCATCTTTGATCACTAGTCAGCCCAGATGTTGAACTGATCAAAGGCAGCTGTTGCCTAGACCCTCCCCAGAGCGGGTGGGACAGACACGTGACAGACATGGAACCTGGCTGGGCGGGGCTCAGTGGGGCCTTCCCCATCCATCACCCAGTACCTAGAAGGACTGGCTTGAGAAGCTTAGGGGTGGTTGGCGTTAGATGCAGGGGTCTGACTCAAAAGGAATCATGAAAGAAGAACTCAGAGAGGAAACAGGCTTCCAGGTCCTAGTGGTGGCCCTGATTCCCTCTCGAGCCAGCCTCTGGTGTCTAGCTCCATCCGTCTTTCATTGTAGGTCTTCAAGAGCTGCGATTTCTACTAATAATTAATTAAAGAGAGTGAACACTGTGCACTGGAGAAGCTGAGACAGGAGGACAGTGAGTTCAAAGTCAGCTTTGGCTACGTAAGATGGCGTCTCCGATAGGGATGCTTAGTCCACTAACAGGACACTGGTCAAGTATGTGCAAGGCCTGGGGGTTGGTCCTCAGCACAGGGAAGGGGCTGGGCCTGAGCAGGGGGAAGAAAACACTACTCCACCTCCCTTCCTGATTCGGCACAGTTACAGGCATTAGAAATGGGTGCCTTGACAGCAAGAGGGTTCAGCAGCTAAAGGGCTTACTACGGAGCCTCAGGAATCCCAGAATCCACAAGGTAGGAGGGACTGGACATCGGCTGTTCTCCGGCTTCTGTGCATGAATGTGACAAATGCTCACACAACCACAGAAATGCATAAATAATAAATAAATAAATTTTAAAGATGGTTTTCTTTATTTGGACAATTAATATATTGCTTTGTAAGTTTTTATTTATTTTTATGTTTATAGAGTGTTTTGCCCGTATGTACGTCTGTGTATCACATGCATACCTACTGCCTGAGGAAACCAGAAGAGAGTGTTGGATCCCCTGAAACTGGAGTTACAGATGGTTGCAAGCCTCTATCTGGGTGCTGGGAATCGAGCTCTGGTCCGCTGCAAGAGCTTAACCACTGAGCCATCTTCTCAAGCCTTAACATTGTTTTTATTTAAAAAAAAAAAACTTAAAACTTGAGCCAAATATTAGTGTACATAGTCAGATATAACTTTCTCAAAGACTTTTTAACTAGAGAAAGGGGGTGCTGGTACCATGACCTTGGTGCTATGGCTATGAAGTGCCCCCCAAACCTCATGTGTTAACCAGAAGAAAGGGGGTGCTGGTACCATGACCTTGGTGCATGGTTATGAAGCACCCCCCAACCCTCATATGTTGGGGGTTGGTCCCCAGTTGCTGGCACTACTTTGGAAAATTTAGGGAGTCTTTAGTAGGTGAGTCTGTAGATCACTGGAGATGGGTCTTTGGAGGAATCTTGTCACACCGGCACATAGACAACACACATACCAACATACATACACCCATATACAATGTGCACATACAACACCATACATACATACACACATACACACATACAGCACACAGGACCTACACACAACACACAAACACACGCTGAGATAAAGACAGATACACACACACAGAGATACAGATACACAGAAAGAGACAGAGACACAGGGAAAGAGATATAAATACACAGAGAGATAGATAAGGACAGATTGACAAACACACAGACACACATGCATGCACGCATGCACAGAGATATAGGCATATACACACAGAGAGAGACAGAGACAGATACACAGGGAGAGAGATACAGACATACAGACAGACAGACAGACAGACACACACACACACACACACACACACACACACACACACACAGGAACCATTCTTCCTCTCTGCCACTCCCCCTTCCCTCTCTGCCACGCCCCCTTCTCTCTGCCACGCCCTCTTCCCTCTCTGCCAC
>NW_022196905.1:113518865-113524501 GCF_008632895.1 Mastomys coucha
CATGGAGGCTCATAATGGCCTGTAACTCTGTTCTAAGTGATCTGGTGCCCTCTGCTGGCCACTGTGGGCACCCACACTCATGTGTGTGTGTGATGCCCTCTGTTGGCCACATCATGTGCGTGTTCATGCTTGTGTGCATGCACACACACAATATAAATAAATCATTTGTTTTGTATGCAGCAAACTGACTTTCACTAGTTGTCTTCTGGTTCGCTTGTGAGTGTTCAGGCACATGCATGCTCACGGGGTGGAGGGGCAGGAGAGAAAGGAAAGAAGACTGGGGTGGCTCAGTTGCTATGGTGGTCCTGTCAAGCACCCACAAGGCCAAATTTTGTCCCCAACACCACATAAATTGGGTGAGCATGCCTGGAATCAATCCCAACATTCAAGTAGTGGAGAAAGGAGGATCAAGAAGTTCAAGGATATCCTTGGCTACATAAAAAGTTTGAAGCCAGCCTGGACTACCTGAAGTTGGAAACTGGAGAATCAGGGCTAGCCAGGTGTTTCCAAAGCCGTGGATGGTTCAAGGCAGGCCCGAGCTTGCTCCCCTCCCCAGAGCCCTGCTTTGGAAATGCAAAGCTCTTTGGGGGATATCCAAAGCTCTTTAAAAGGCCAAGGTCTGGTGTAAATGGACCCAAGTTGTAGTCCCCAGCCTGGTTGCAGGGTCTCACTATATAGCCCAGGCTTGCCCCCAATGGCAAGCCTCCTGCCTCATCCTCCCCAATGCTAGGATTAAAAGTATATACTGCCACAATGGTGTCTCAACTGTCTTGGTCTATCCAAATTTCAAGGATACAGAGCAGAGCCCAGCATGCCTGGCACCCAGTTCTGGGTCGTCAGTTCAGTTGTCACCAGCCACCGGTGTGGCTTCCAGACACATCACACGAAGTGTCCTGCTTGATTGGCACAGCCTGGCAACAGACAAGAGGAGGGTATTTTTTCCTGTGTGGATGTTTGTCTAGGGTTCATATCCTGTACAGTTCCTCTCAGGATGGAAGTAGGAGAAACAGATCAGGCCGTGGGAAGTGTCCCCACGGTGGCCAGCGGCTCTGTCCTGCTCTCTGAGAGCTTCAGGCTCCTTACCCCTCCACCCTAGCCCCCAGAGAGCCTGAGACCAAAACCGGGCCCATCAATCACCAGGACTTTAAAGGCCCTCCGGCTTTTGTACGCTGTGTCCTCCCGATGTTTCTCTTAGCTACATGCTAACACCCGTCTGTTTGGAAGTCACAGCAAATACATCTTAGAGAGTGCTTTGATCCCTGGCAGCTGTGTACGTGTGAGGAGCCAGCGTCCCCGAGGCAGAGACAGCAAGGGAAGGAGGTGAACTGGACTGGTCTCTCTCATGCCCTCTGGGCTTGGCACCCCAGCCTAGCCCTCGGGCTCACCCCAGCATGCTGCACTTGGAGGCACAGCAGAGCACGAAAGGCCAAGTTTGGCCATGAGAAAGAGTCCTAGGTTCAAGTCCTGGCTCTGCTGCTTGCCAGCCATGTGATCTTAGACAAGTCCACTCCACGTCTCTGGGTGTGCCCAGCTTCAGGTGGATCAGTTTCTATTCTGGGAGACCTCCCCTTGGAGCCCAGTTGCAGACTAGAGGGGTCTGTGGAGTCTGTACAAAAAAAAAAAAAAAAAAAAAAGATATCTGAGCTAAGAGCTAAGTAGGGAACCGTCCTAGGCCCCCTGTGCGGTATAAATTCTCACTCATGTCCACACAGAAGCAATGAGCTCTGGTTTGAGGCTGTCTGTCTTGCGTTGGCTTCTGTCGCACACAACCAAGTCCATGTGGCTTAAAATGACATTGCGCTTAGGCCTGGAAGCTGATATCCAAGGCAAAGGCAAGCTCAGAGCTGTGTGCCCCCTGGTGGCCGCAGCAAGGAACTGACGGGCACCGGACTGTGCGCCCTCTGGCGGCTGCAGGGAGGAACTGGCGGCTGCGGTGAAGAACAGGTCTCCCTGGTGGGGGGGGGGGGGGGGGGGGGGTCTCTGGCTGTCTGGTCTCTGAGTCCCGGGTCTTACAGGTGAGTGCTCGCAGTCGGTGCTCTGTTGACCCCTGTGACTCTGTCTTCTTAGAAAAACATGTGATCATATGCCCCATCCTCATCCCGTCTGACCCCATCTTAACTTGACCTCTTCTACAGAGACTATTTCCAAATAAGGTCACACATTACAGATGTCGGGAATTAGCCCTCCAGTGCTGCTTTGAGAGAGAACACGGTTCAACAAATAGTCCACTTTTCAAATGAGATGAGCGAGCTGAGGCTCAGAGCGATGACGTCACTGACTCCCCCATAGTCACAGGGCTAAATGGATTTTAAACTCCAAAAGCCAACATCCTCCTCAGCCTCCCCAAACTACCTGGGCCAGTCAGGTGGGGGTAGAGGTGTCAGGCGTTCCTTCAGGGTTGGGCTTCCTGGGAAACAGCAGGCCCCCACTTCGCGAATTCTCTTTGGGGAGCTCAGAGGTCAGAGTCTCCGGCGTAAAGGCATGAGAGAGCACCAATGGTTTGTCCCTTGTTAACCTAAGAGTCTGGGACTCGATCCTAAGGATACAGCTCAGAAACCCCAGGGCCCATCTGAGGCCCCCAGAGAGTAGATGATGGTGCGCAGCCCGACGTCACCGCCTACCCAACTTCCTCTCTGCTTCCGCGATCATCCCCCTGAGGCTGGCTCCACAAGGATTTGGCCAGAAGAATTCTGAACGGCCTAAGGATTCTGAGGTCATGAGGTCCCGTGCTGGGTCGGGAGTCATCCTAGCTCCTGCCACACAGAATCCTGCACAGCAGTCTTATCCAGAGCATCTCTTCGACAGCCTAGTCGGGCTTTCCCTGCTGGTGTGTGGTCACCGGCCTCTGTGCTTCCTCCTCCCCGCCCCCATCCCTAAGTAGGCCATCACTGTCAGCTGAGATGAGACCACATCTCCAGCTCCTTTCTGTTTCACGGTAGATTCTTTCCAGGTGTCTGCCCAGAGTCTCCAGGTCTTTTATTCAGAACCTGCTCTTCATCTGTATGCTTCACTAGAGCTGACGGCTTTCTGGGCACCAGGAGGAGTCTTCAGAATCCCAGAAATCACAAGTCCCAGTCATTCTGTGCCCCAAGTCCTCGAGCTGCTCCCTACTAGGGGATCCAGAATATGTCTGAATTTATAAAGATGTAGGGCGTTGAAGGCAGCTTTCTACGGGAGCCACAAGACTTCAAGTGCTGTCCCTGCTCTGGGAGAGGAGGCTTAACCTGCATGCACAGAGAGGCTAAGCGTCTTTCCAGAGGTGACACAGCTTGGCAGAGGTAAGGCTGTCACCACAGGTGGTAACAACTCCATGTCTTCTACCCTTTCTTCTGACTGGCCTCCTGTTGCTGGAAGAACACACTCCCATCAGGAAAGATGCTTTTAGGAACATGTCTTCAAAGCCCCAAGGTCAAGCCAGGGATGTACACTTTGCCGTATTGGAGGGTAGACATTTCCCTGAACCCTGGGGACGTCCTCACAGTGGAGGAGCCTCAGCTGGCTGCATAGGTGGGCTAGACACTTTCATGTCCCCCACAACTCTGGCCCAGCTGTGTTCAGGGGATGCACAGAAATGAGCCCCCCACACATGCATACGCAGGGGCTCCCTTGTCTCTCCTTCCAGGTAACATCAGCCAATGAGAAGACTGACAGGCACTCACAGATGGAATCCCAGACAGGTGGGCCCCTCCCTCTGGGTCTCTGTCTCCCAGCCCCTGCCAAGGGTTCTTGAAACCTTTCCATTCCATGCCTCCGAACAATCTACTCTAGTTGCCTACACAAGCAATTTGAAGCAATACAAATGTTCCCTCACTCTCAGCTCTGAAACACAGAGCCCCAAATTAGTTTCTCTGGGTGAAAACTGGGGACAGAAGAGCCAGGCTACTCCTAGAGCCCGGTGGGTCTCAACTTTCCTAATGCTGTGACCCTTTAAGTGGGTCTTCATGGTGTGGTGACCCCAACCATAAAATTATTTTCATTGCTACTTCATAAGTGTAATTGTGCTACTGTTGTGGATTGTAATGTACTTATCTGTGTTTTCTGATGGTCTTAAGTGACCCCTGTGAAAGGGTTGTTAGACCCATCCAAAAGAGGTCATGACCCACGGGTGGAGAACCACTGCCCTAGATGGTCAAGGGAGAAGTTGGCCCTGTGTCTTCCATTTTTAGGACATTGCCAGGCTCCCTCAGATTGTGGACCCAAGTCTTGCCATCTTGAAGTCTGACCCTGTCTTTGCATGGTCTTCTTAATGTCTGCCACTCTTCTCTACCTTAGGATACAAGCAATGGCACAAGAACCCAATGGGCCATTCCGGAAATGTCTCCCATCTTAAGGCCCATAACGTCACCACATCTGCAAGAGTGCAGTTCCCTCAGGGGAACTGAAGAGGCACTTCTCGACCTACTATGGACTGACTACATATTGCAGGTTCCCAGGCCTATCCTGGTGTTCCCTTACCATGCTCACCCCTCTGGGGACCTCCCTGCTTGGGGCCCTGACAAATCGTGCCACCCCCAGATGGCTCTCTGGCTTCCTTCAGTTACTCGGTATTCAAATATGTTTATGTTTGCAGAAATACTTAACCAGCTAACTGTAACCAAGAGTGCCCTGTGTTGGTCTGGACTGGCCGGTTCCAGCAAGGATCTAAGGGGCCAAAGAAAGTTGGAGTTGTTAGCACTGATCCATGGTCTTCTTGCTCCCCCTGCTGGCAGCTATGTGAAATTGCAGGCAACTTTCCTAACAGCCTCGCTAGGACTGGGAGAAGCAATGGGGTGGGGTGGGTGGGGAAGGTAGAGGGATGGGGGCCGCAGTTAGCAGAGGAGATTAACATCCAGACCAAGCCGGTGCTACAGGGAGCTGCCAGAGCTGAACCGTGAGCGTGAACCCACAGCATGGCCGGTGTGACTCGGTGTACCTACAGCCCTGACAAATGCTACTGGCTGGGCAAACTCAGGCATGCCCACCACTCTGTGCTCCCTTTATGTCCTCCATAACTGCAGACATATCCCTCAGGTACTGTGAGGTTGAGGAGAGCTAGTCTCACAGCTGATGCATCAAAACATAGTTTTGTTGTTACTGCTGCTGGCTCTGTGAGCACTGGTGTGAATATATTCTTTCTAACCCTCATGTGCACACAGGTGTATATGATGAGTCTGGTTTTACAAATGAGTCCTGGGGATTTCAGAGAGGGTAACTGACTTACCCAAGGTCACACGGCGGGAAGTATCAGAGATGGAATCTGGTCCCTGGTCTGGCTCTCTCTGCTCCTCTCTAGGTGAGCATGGGGTATGGGGAAGATGGAATGAGGTTGTAAAAGAGATGTTCATTAGATATTTAAATGACACCTATGTTATTGAAATTATTTAATCTCAATCAGGGGCTTCTCCCCCGCCTTTAATCACTCAGTTCCCAGATAAAAGACATGAGACTTTTATTATTATTATAACAAGACTTAATCAGCAGTAGAGCTGGGTGGGTATCTATCCTCTATGTCTACTTTTCTGACAGTCACCACACAATATGACATGTCATGTTCCATCTGGGTTGCTCTTAACTCCAATTAGCCAGCCCTCATGGCTGGGATTCCAAGATTCTTACCCCACAGCATCTTCTATCTCCTTCTCCTCCTCCTTCTCCTC
>NW_022196905.1:113524779-113536060 GCF_008632895.1 Mastomys coucha
CCAATTAGCCAGCCCTCATGGCCATGATTTCAAGATTCTTACCCCACCGGCATCTTCTATCTCCTCCTCCTCCTCTTCCTCCTTCTCCTCTTCCTCCTCCTCCTCTTCCTTCTCCTCCTATTCTTCCTCTTCCTCCTTCTCCTCTCCTCTCTCTCTCTTTCTCTTTCTCTCTCTCTCTGTTTTCCTCAGACACCAAGCCCAGAAAACCCAAGCCCTACCTATCTCAATTCTGCCCAGCTATAGGCTGTAGACATCTTTACTCACCAATAATTTGGGGGACAAGTTCACAGAGTGTCACTTGGGTCTACATGCAGAGTCTCTTGTCCTTGGAGGCAACCTGATCTTGGGGGCCAGTAGTTAGCCTTACAGTGCATAGCAAAAGACCAAACCTCAACACACCTGTATCCTAAGTGGGGGAGGTGGGACCCACACAGAGAAGGGAGGCTGCTTAGACAGTAATGTAATAGTAATGCAAACAGGAGGACCTGAGTTTAGTCCCCAGAACCCACGAGAAAAGCTGGGTGAGACCCTAACCCCAGCACTAAGGGGGTGGAGACAGAGGGATCCTCGGAGCTGGCTGATGAGCCAGCCTTGCTGAATGGGTGGCTCTGGGTTCAGTGAGGGTTGCTCCCCGTCTCAAAGCAAAGCAGAGAGTGAGCTTTGGGGAAACACCTCCATTGATGTCTGGCCTGTACATGTGTGTGCCCTTGTGCATGCTCGTACGCACACACACACACACACACACACACACACACACACACACACACACATAACTATTTCAAATAACATTAACCATCACACAGGGTCTCACCAGCACTACCAGGGTTCCTGGTGGTCCCATGCATTGGGACAAACAGCAGCAGCAACAACAACAACAAAACCCACATAGGAAACACAGAGCTCATTTGAAATTCCCTTCTTCATCTTCTAGAGCAGTGGTTCTCAACCTTCCTGACGCTGCAACCCATTAATTCAGTTCCTCATGCTGTGCTGACCCCCCAACCATAAAAACATTTTTTGTTGCTACTTCATAACTGTGACTTTGCTACTGTTATGAATTGTAATGTAAAAAAAAAAAATCTGCATTTTCCAGTCTCAGGCGACCCCAGTGAAAGGGTTGTGGTACTCCGAGGAGTCGAGACCACAGGTTGAGAATCACTGTTTCGAGCCTTCTAGAATCTCTCCTTGCCTTTCCTTGGTTGGGAAGCCGACCCCCTTGGGGCTGGTTCTGGTGCTGCAGGGTCCTGAATTCACACCGGAACCACAGTGGCTGGAGCTGCTGGGTCCACCCTGAGTTGTTGATGTTTTTAATTCCTGAGGCGTCATCAGCGAAGCCAACCTGGGCGTCCCAGCTGCCCCCCAATTTCACATACTGGAAGGACAGAGAAAGGGGAGCAAGAGGCAGGGAGCAAGGCAGGAAGGCAAGAAGGGCGCAATAAAGTTAAGGTGAGCAAGCTTATTAATGCTCGGGAACAGAAGGCCATGAACAGAGCAGCTTTCTGGACATGTGGCAACCATATTTCCCAGCCCAGCTTGGGGACACGGGATTCATAAAGAGCATTCCATTTTCTTTTAATGCCTTTAAAACACCTTTCCAAGTTGCAGCCGTCTCTGGGGGAGGCTATATTTAGTTGTGTGTTTTAATAACAGCAGTTCATGAAAAATAATAAAATCAAAGTCTATGAATCTGGGACCTGGGAAAACCGCCGGTACCTGCTCTTGGCTTAAAGGCTAAGCCCCCAGAGTCACCCCAAGAAGACTGAACCAGCCTATTCTGAGAGAGTCCTGGGTGTGGTCCCATCCTTCATTTTTATTTATTAAGGATGTCTTAGAACATCAAATATGGGGCAGAGTCAACGAATGACCATGAGTATCCCCCAAAATTGAAGGTATGTTTTAAATTTAAAAAAAAAATCTCATGTAATAACTGCATTTTCTTAATCCAGTGCATATGTGCGGGTGTGTGTGTGCCATGGTCCCCATGTGGAGTTCAGAGGACAATCTTCATGTTTGTTGTCTTCTACCTAGTGTAAGACAAGATCCCTTTGCTCTTTGTTGCCTTCTTCCCAGTAATTCTCTCTTGTCCATCTCCCTAGGATTATTGGCACATGCTACTGTGCTTGATTATAGATAGGATCAGGGGATTTGAACTCAGGTCCTCAAGTTTCTGCAGCAAGCCCCCTGCCCCTAAGTTACCACCCTCCCCCAGCCCTATAGTTGCATCTACTTCCATAACATGACATGTTAATAGATGTGTGTAGAAGTGACACCTTCTGGTGGTCTAGTGGATAAGATTTGACACTATCAAGATGGGTGTGCTACATATTCTAATTACAGCTGGGTAAATTCACATGCTGACTTTACTGGTCTAATCACGCGGGCAGCCAGGAAGCCCAGAGAGATGGATGCCAAGACCCAGCCCCTGGAATGATTCTTAACCCACATTCAGGGCGGGCCTTCCAACCTCAATGAAATCTTTTTGACAATAAATCATAAGTACACCTCATATGTGTCCTACAGGTGATTCTAAATCCAGCCAAGTTGACAGTCCTTGCCTTTTGTCCCTCCCATGCCTTGGCAACAGCCTCGATGGTCAGGACAGCTGGCTTTCACTGTAGATACACCTACATGTCGTTAACACTGTCATTAATCAAAGAAAGCCAGTAGTTGTTTTGGTGTTCTTTTAAAAACCAAAATGACCAATCACTATTCGGTATAAAAGATGGGTTCTTGGGGCTGGAGCAATGGCTCAGTGGTTAAGAGCAGCTGTTGTTCTTTCAGGGGACCAAGTTTAGGTTCCCAGCACCTGTGTTTGATGACTCATAGCTGTCAGTCACTCTAGGGCACCCAGTGTCCTCTTCTGCCCTCTGGAGACATGGTACTCCCATGCTTGTGCACACACACAAATAATAAATATAAATAAGTACTTATTAAAAAGATATGCTCTACCTGGGCACCACTTTTTCTCTCTCTTTCCCAGAAGTAGCAATTGCTGCCACCTCCTCATGGGCCTGGGACATCGTCTTGGCTAATGTAATTATGCAATTGGGATTTTTATTATTTGTTTGTTTTGAGACAATTTCTTTGTGTAGCCCCTGGCTTTCCAGGAACTTATTTTGTAGACCAATCTGACCTTGAATTCAAAGATCTGCCTCTCAAGTACTGGGATTAAAGACATGCACCACCATGCCCAGTTGCTAATGTAATTGTTAATGCTTGAACATAAATAAGCAAGGTATGGTGACACATGACTTTAGTCCCAGCACCAAGGAGACAGATGCGGATAGATCTCTGAGTTTGAAGCCAGCCTGGTCTACAGAGTGAGTACTAAGACAGCCAGGACTATGTATAAAGGCCCTGTCTCAGAAACAACAGAAAATAAAAAAAGGTTGTGACACACTTAGAAATTGAGATCGTACTAATTCTGACATTGAGCACCACAGTGGGGAACCTTATTTGGAGACAGGGTCTCAGAGATAATGGAGTTAAAATGAAATCATCCATTCCCTCAGAAAGAGGGAAAGTGGGTCTTGCTGTGTGCTCAAGGAAAATGCTGAGAAGAGATCACAGACACTGAGCTGAGCAGCATCCCGTGAGGAGAAGAGAAGGGGACAGTAGGTGTTTCTATTGCTACACAAAACATCATGACTAAGAAGCAAGCTTGGGAGGAAAGGGTTTATTCAGGTTACACTTCCACATTGCTGTTCATCACCAAAGGAAGTCAGAGCAGGAACTCAAGCAGGGCAGGAATCCAGAGGCAGGAGCTGATGCGGAAGCCATGGAGGAATGCTGCTTACTGGCTTGCTCCCCCTGGCTTGCTCAGCTTGCTTTCTTATTCGAGAACCCAAGACTACTAGCCCAGGGATGGCTCCACCCACAATGGGCCCTCCCACTCTTGATCACTAATTGAGACAATGCCTTACAGCTGGATCTCATGGAGGCATTTCCTCAATGGAGACTCCTTTCTCTGTGAAAACTCCAGCTTGTGTTGAGTTGACACACAAAGCCAACCAGTACAGTGTTTGAGTGCATGGCTGTCGTGACAAAGAATGCAGGCCATTTCCATTCCACCATTCCTACAGTAGGGGACAACGTACCTACATGACAGTCTTGGTCCTCAGTTTGTCTCTGTGTTCCAGTGTACCTTATGACCATTCTCTAGTCAACCATCTCTGCTCCTCTGCCAAGTCTTGTGCACCATCTGCACGGCCCTATCCTTGGTCAACATTGTGATTTGAATAAGAATGGCCCCCATGGGCCATTCATATATTTGCATGCTTAGTCCCCATTGGAATAAATGTGGCCTTGGAGGAGGTGTATCTCTGGGAACCAGTTTTGAGGTTTCAAAAGCCCAGAGCAGGCCCAGTCTCCCCACTCCTCCCCTTCCTTTCTTCTCTCCTCTCCTCTCCTTCCTTCCTTTCCCTCCCACCTCCCCCAACCTGTGGATCAGGATGTAGCTCTCAGATACTTCTCCATCATCCTGCCTGCCTATCTGCTAACATTCTCCCCACCATGATGGTTAAGGACTAAACCTCTTAAACAAGTCACCAATTAAATGCTTTCTCTTGAGGCTGGTGAGATGGCTCAGCAGGTAAGAGCACTGACTGCTCTTCCAAAGGTCCTGAGTTCAAATTCCAGCAACCACATGGTGGCTCAACAACCATCCATAATGAGATCTGACACCCTCTTCTGGTATGTCTAAAGACAGCTACAGTGTACCTATTTATAATAATAAATAAATCTTTGGGCAGGAGTGAACAGGGAAATTCCTAACAACCACATGAAGGCTCATAACCATCTGTATAGCTACTCATATACATAAATAAATAAATCTTTAAAAAATGCTTTCTCGTTATCAGAGTTGCTTTGGTCATAGTGTCTCTTCACAGCAACAAAACAATGCCTAAGACAGTTATTCCCAGTGCTACCTAGAAAATGTATTTAAACTAGCCACACACCCTTTTGTAGCTCAGTGATGACGAGCTCTCTACCACGACAGCCCCTGGGACACTGCCCCAGCCCCTACTCTGTCCTCTGCCCTTCAGAGACTGAGTTGTAGAGGAGGGGACTGTTGGCCCTGGGCTGTGTCACCTGCTTTTAGAAAACATGTTACTCTTATTTTAAATTACGAGTGTGTGTGTGTGTGTGTTTGTGTGTAGGTTTGTGCATGTGAGTACGGTGCCTGCAGAGGCCAGAATAGATTGTTGATTTCCCTGGAGCTTGAGTTACAGGCTGTTGTGAGCCTACCACTGTGGGTGCTGAGAAACCAAATCTGTGTAACTTGGCAAGTGGGCTCTAACTACTGAACCATCTCTCCAGCCCTTGTCTCACCTGCTTTGAGGTGTCCCTTACCTGTCTGTCAATCTGTCTCCTCACACACAAATACCCCAAGTCTGTCTTTTAAAAATAGGATTTCACTATTTACCCCTGGCTGGCCTGGAGCTCACTCTGTACACCAGGCAGTCTTCCAGCTCACAGAGATCCTCCTGTGTCTGCCTCTCAAGTGCTGGGACTAAAGACATGACCACATTACTAGGCCCCACCTATATTTCTTTCTGTGCTACAATAACAAATGATTGCTTGAGAAAGACAGTGTCTCTAGGTCTCCAGTAATTAAGCCTGAGATTAAGTTGTCTTCAGGACCATGCCCACTCTGGGCACACATGGCCCATAGTCTGGGGCTACCATGCCTGTCTTAGGCGACATCCACTCTTATTTCTATCTCTGTCTTCCTGCTGAAGGTCACTTGTTGGTAAGTAGAGGTCTAGGGCCACCCAGATGATCCAAGCTGATGTCACATTTCCATCCTTGTGACATGACCAAGGACCCTTTTCCACAGGTTCCAGGAGACCAGGACAACAGGAGCATCTTTTAGGAAGCGCCATCTTTTTTTTTTTTTTTTAAGATTTTATTTATTTGATGTATGTGAGTACACCTTAACTGTCTTCAGATACACAAGAAGAGGGCATTGGATCCCATTACAGAAGGTTATGAGCCACCATGTGGTTGCTGGGATTTGAGCTCAGCTCCTCTGGAAGAGCAGACAGTGCTCCTAACCGCTGAGCCATCTCTCCAGCCCCAGGAGGGGTCATCCTTACTGGTCCCACCATCCACCCTCGAGCTAACGCTGCTTCAGATGGAATCCCTTGGTGTGCCACATCTGCCTCCGGCTTACTTCATTCCCGCGGAGACCATACAGAGCCACCTGGCTCTGTTCAGAAAGCACCCAGATGCCTGAAATATACAGCACTCTGTCCGCAATCAGCATTCAATAAGCAGCTGTTGTTGGCTCCACCTGGCTCCTGGTGGGGGAGCTTCGAGAAAATGGGTCTGATGAAGCCTCTTTGGAAGCAAAACATGGAAAGAGCAGCTGCCAGCCTATAGCTTGGAAATCAGCTGAATATGTTCCTGGCAGCGATGTATTTTTCTTTTAATCTCAAGCGTGTGTGTGTGTGTGTGTGTGTGTGTGTGTGTGTGTGTGTGTGTGTGTGTGTGTGGACATATATGGGAGAGGACGTGAATGCATGTGCATGTGGAAGCCAGCCCCAGGTGTCATCCTCAGGAATGTGGTCAACCTCCTTTGAGACAAGGTTCCTCCTATCCTGGAGCTCACTAGATAAGTCCAGATGGGCTGGCCAGCAAACCCAAGGATCCACCTTTCTCTGCCTTCTGCCCTCCCAGCACTGGGGCTCCAAGCATGAGCTACCCAGCAAGCTCTTTCCCGAGTGAGTCCCCTCCCTCCTGGCCCCAGCCTTAACTTCTGCACGCTTGATGCAGCTCTGCAGCTCAGTCGGACATGTGACCTCCTTGCATCTGGAGCTCATAGAGGAAGATCCTGGTTGAGCCATTGTGCTTGAGCTGGTCTTGGAGTTCAGGGGTCCGGGTGGGTTCAGAAACAAAGATGGCTACCCTCTCCAGCCAATCAATCTGCAGTAACAGACAGTGGGACGGGCGTAATTTAAAAAGAACCGATGAGGACGGAAGGACGGGAAATGAACATTTTCATAGGCTACCTTCAGAAATATATAACGATGCAGACAGTCTGTAAAACTATTTGATCAAGAGTTCCTAAAGAGAGTTACCTATGACCTGGGGTTCCCACCCTAGGACCATGCCCACGAGAAATGAAGACACATGTCCAAGTAGAGACCTGCAGGAACACAGACGTTCTCAGCAACGTCATTACCAACAGCCGTGGGGTGCATCCACCCAGATGCCTTAGGCTGACGTTTGGCTACACAAAAATACTGGGGCATGATATCTGACACTAGTGGGGGGGGGGTGGAAATGGAATGAAGAATGATTTATGCAGACAGGGACTAACCTTGAAAACAATACGTGAAGAGAAAATCAGCCAGGAAAGAAACCCGTCCACAGAGATGCCAGGTAGAGTCTAGGTTCCCAGAGGGAGGGAAATGATTATATACAAGCCTTTTGCTTGTATATAATGATTTCTGATTTTGTGTTTATACGGTGTGTGTGTGTTTCTTGTGTTTTTTTCTTTCTTCTTCTTTTTTGCTGTTGTTGTTTTTGTTTTTCCAGACAGAGTTTCTCTGTGTAGCCCTGGCTGTCCTTGAACTCACTCTGTAGACTAGGTTGGCCTTGAACTCAGAAATCTGCCTGTCTCTGCCTCCCAAGTGCTGGGATTAAAGGCGTGTGCTACCATTCCCAGCTTCTTTATTCTTCTTATTATCTTCTTTGGAGTTTTTGTTTGTTTTGTTTGCCCATTTGCTTTCTAAAGAGAACAAAAGGACTAGGAGTTGGTTTGGTGGGGAGGCAGGGAGGATTTGGTGGGAGTATGGAGGGGAAGTCATGATCAAGATATATTATCTGAAAAATGTTTTAGCCCTGGCTGTCCTGGAACTAGCTCTGTAGACCAAACTGGCCTTAACTCAGAGATCTGCCTGCCTCTGCTGGATTAAAGGCGTCTGTCTTCACTGCCTAGCTGCAATTTTTTTTTCAATAAAAAATGTTCTAAGGTTGGTTCTCTCCTCCCATTACCTAGAACCAAGGGGGGAATCTCAGGCTGTCAGGGTTGCCCACAAGTGCCTTTATCCGATGAGCCAATGAAAGACCCCCCAGAACTTGGGAGATACTTACTCAAGTCTCGGGATGACGTGACCACCCAATAACTCATGAGAGACCGAACTTGATGCAATCACATGAGGTTTATTTGGAATAGGCCGGTACCGGGGTCGATCTCATGACCATGCTGGCTAGAGGAGTTCGACCCCAAACACAAGAAGTGAGGGGTATTTAAAGGGAAAAACCACAAACCGGGGGCGGGGAGAGGGTTACCAAGGAAACATAACATAAAAACAGTGGAAATTTTCAGAGGGACCCAACCCAAGGTATTCAGTTAGGGAGGGGAACATATTCATTCTAGGAATGTAATCTTCATCTACAGTGCGACGAGGTGGAGAGGCTCTTAAGCCAGTAGACCTTCATTCCTAGTTCCGCCCTTATTGTGGATCAGTCAGGAGGGGCAGGTTTCAGGAACCAGAGCCCTGAGGCTCTGAGTTTGCCAAGTTCCTGGAACTGGCTACTCCACATTTTTGGCTTGTTACAGAGGTTTTCCATGCCCCCTTCTAGGTAAAGGTTATACATTATACATATATTTCTATTAAATGCTCTTATTTTAAATTCTAAGATTCTCCAGCCTTTCACCATCTTACCAACCCAAGCCATCCACTTTAAGTGGGCGAATTGTGTGTCGTGTATCTCAATAAAGCTCCCAACAGTAACAAGAAAAGATATGGGGAGATGGAGTGAAATGTCTTTTAGAAGAAGAAAATCATAAATACTTTGGAGTGCAGCCAATGCATTGTGGGAAACCATAAAAGATTGTGGTCTTTCTGAAGAGAAATGCCATCTTAAAAACTCCCCCACCTAAGAGCAAATCCAGAGAAGGCTCCAAATAGTCCTACGCCCTTGAGCCCTAGGATAACTATTCCAGCTTAAGGCAGCAAGCACCAAGCCCTCAGATGCAGGAGGTCTGGCCAAGAACTCAGCGGCCAGGGTGGCAGGTGAGGGGGATAAAAGCTTCCTGGAGCTCCATGGGATGCCCGTCAGTCAGGCTGCTGTCCGTTGAAGCTGTCAATACTCACTGTGGGGTTCTGGGTTCTAATCTCCCTTTCAACTCAGAACCTACATGAATGAATGAATGAATGAATGAAGCAGCTCCGCTTTGAGGGTCCTCACTTCACCTGCCTGCAAAATAGGGCTATTATCCCCAATAGTCATACCCTGTGGCAACATCCATGGGACATGCTCTGTCACTGAGTCAGGGCTTGGCAATTTCTCTAAGCCTAAGCTTCCCTATCCTAAAAAGGAAGCGAGGGGGCTGGTGAGCTTGTTCAGAGGGTTAAAGCATTTGCCAGCAGGCCTAAGTTTGATCCCCAAGCCCCATCAGGTAAAGTCGGGATTGACTCCCCGACTCCTGCATGTTGTTGTCTGAACTACACATGTGCGCCTGGTACATGTACCCAATATACATGTATACAGTATATATATATATATATATATATACACACATATGTATATATATAATACATGCATGTGTATATACATATATACATTTATATGTGTATGTATACACAAAAAATAAATTTTTAAAATTTCATTTTTGTTTTTGTTTTTTTTTGTTTTGGTTTTTCGAGACAGGGTTTCTCTGTATAGCCCTGGCTGTCCTGGAACTCACTCTGTAGACCAGGCTGGCCTCGAACTCAGAAATCCACCTGCCTCTGCCTCCCAAGTGCTGGGATTAAAGGCGTGCGCCACCACTGCCCGGCTAAAATTTCATTTTTGAAACAGGGATTATCTGTGCAGCCCTGGACATCCTGGAACTCAGAGATCCGCCTGCCTCTGTCTTTAATTTTTTTTTTTTTTCTAGGATCTCTGCTCTTTCCCAGAAGCCTGTTATCCTGCGGGGGTTGGGCGTAGGCGCCCCTTACCTTCCTTGCGGGGCTTTAGAGGCTCCAAGACCTGGCGGAGAAACTGCGCCTGCGCAGTATGCAAGCGCTTGGTCCTCCCCCCCCCCCCCCCCCCCCAACTTCGCTTTGAGGGCGTGACTTCCCCGGGAGAGAGGCTACAGTGAGGCCACACCCACTTCCGAGTGGAACGCGGCGGGTGCCACGTGACTCGCCAAAGATGGCGCCGTCCAGTGTAGCGGCTTGAAAGTTGTGGGAAGTCGCCGTCGCTGGGATCGTGAGTCAGAAGCGAGGGGAACCTGAGAGCCATGTCGCGTCTGATCGTGAAGAACCTCCCGAATGGGGTGAGCCGGAGCTGGGGATGGGGCCCGGAAGTGGAAGCGGAGGTCCAGGATAGGAGGCTGAAGGATAGAGGGATTCTAAGTCAGGGACAGGACTGGGGAGATCCGGAACCCAGTGAGGTGGCACCCTGTTCTGGCGGCTAAGCAAGCCGGAAAGTGGATACGATTGTTATAATTATCATCAATGACTGTTGCCACCTCTTGTGTGCCTGACTCCAAGCCGGATAGCCGTGCTCCGGGCAGATGCCGACCCCCCACCTTGTACGCCGGTCCTCTCGATCCACGCTGTTTTCTGTCACACTCCGGAGATTGTTGGGGGAAACAGGTGGGGAGGTGACCGGAGGACCCAAGTACTGGGAACGGCATTCAGTGGTTTCTCTGTTAGTGGAGAGCGGGCAACTTAGGCATGATGGCAGAGCCTGGCACCCAAGTCGGGTAAAGGAAGACTTCAGCGTGTGTCTGGCGACAGGCCGGCTGAATAGAGAGCACTTCGAGGATCCCTCCTTGTTGTGCTGGGCAGTTTTGGTCAGTTTGATACAGACGGGAGTCGCTGACAGAGAGGGAACTTCAGTTGATGTATTGCTTACGTATGATAAGTCTGATACTTTGAAGAGTGATTGATGTGAGAGGGTCCAGCCCACTGTGGGTGCTGTCACCCCTCGGCAGGTGTTCCTGGGCTGTATACAAACGCTGGCTGGGCAAGTAAGTATGCAGAGTTCCTCCACCGTTTCTGCTTCAGTTCTTGCCTTGGCTTCCCTGGATGGCGGACTGTGATTGAGGCCCATAAGCTAAACAAACGGTTTTCCTCCCCAAATTGCTTTGTATCCTTGATGTATATCACAACAGGAAGCTGACTAGAATACTTACCATCACGGAGGAAACTTCGCTACATACTCAAAGCTAAGTGTGGTGGTGCACGCACCTGTTGTCAGCTTTCCATAGGCAGAGGGTGCCAAGTTCAAGACCAGCCTGGATTATATAGCAAGATGATGTGCTCGCCAGCCCCCCCCC